>NC_092831.1:26946586-27252197 GCF_039878825.1 Excalfactoria chinensis
CAGAGCCATGTCCTTCTCCCAAACCAACAGGCATCCCCAAGCAGTGCTCACCTCCATTCCTCTTTGGAATGGAGTGGGAACTCTGAATTTTGCTACTGCATTTGTGATTTAACTATGAGCTCCCTGTGAACAAATCAGACCGATTTCCTCATCCCCACAATTAAACCAAAACGTGTTTTGCTGAATTGCAGTCCAGTGTGACATTTCTGCAGATCGTACCGAGTTATGTGGGGAGGGTGAAGCTTGTTAATTGTCCATCTCATTATTGCTACAAGTGTCTGTTATGCTGTCATTTTGTGTCAGTCACTAGATGTACTTTGTTGCTCTCAGGGTAGCTAAGGAAAACAGAGCTGCCTCGGTGGGGTTTGAGGCGCTGCTCCAAATCAAGGGGAAAGAGCAGTTCAACATAGTGGGGAACTTTCAGCAAAGTTTGTGTTAGAGGAACCCTGTATAGGACTCCCCCTCAAGGGACTCTTAACGACTTCAGGGAAATTCTTAATCTGAACAGATTACTCTGCCTGAAATGAGTGAGAGATGATGAATGTTCTTTGTGGGAAGAAACCAAGCTCTTAGAGAGAAAGAGAGCTGGGATGGTTAATAACAGCAAAGAAGGAAGAGAAGGAGAAGAAAAGTCAAACCTGATGCAGCCTGAAAACTTTTAATGGTATTTTCTCTGAACAGTTTTTAGATTTCTTGAAAGATGTGCGTGCGTGGAGCTGCAGACGGGCAGCTTTGAGCTGTGCAGTGGGCACACAAAGAATATTGATTGGCCGCAGCTTTCACCAACCTCAGCAGTAAAACTCTACAGGGTCCAGAATTTCAAATGGACAAAGTGTTCTGGAACATTTCCTGTCATGTATTAATCACAAACACAGGGTTTCTTTAGCAAAAAGCATCAGGGCATCTCTTTCCTGCAACCTTTCTGACTGGAAAAAGGAGCAATGGCCTGCCTTTGGTGCGGCCGTTTTCATGTCGTTTCTGTGTTTGGGTTCATTTGGGTGGCTGGAGGCCTTGGAGGTGGTTCTTAGCATCTGGTGTGCTCTCAACCACGTCTCTTTGCAGTCAGTGCATTATCTTAGTGTTGAGCTTCCCTCCTTGGATTTGCCTGCCAGATGTCTCCCATTCAAACCATATTGGGTCCCATTATCACCTTGAACGTTGACTTGAGGTGGAAATGAACATTGCAATTATATCATTTACTTTTGCATAAATTAGTGTCATTTTCTCTTAAATACCCTGCCATTTTGGACAAGTGCAGTTTATTAAAAAATAATGGCAGTGATTTGGAAGCTTCTTTTCTGTATGCAGGGAAGGCAGGCATCTTCGTGACTTGAACCAAAGCAAAGTGCTGTGGTTGGGGCTCCTTTCTTCTGTGTTCCTGCAGTCGCTGGGGTAGGAGCAGGTGTTGGAGGTTAGTTGGGGTTAATGGGAGATTGTGTCGGGGTGTCTTGGCAGGGGGTTGCTCCTCTTGGTCAACTGCAAAACCAGGTGGGGATTTTGATGAGGGGTGGCAATAACATCGTGGCTCCATCTACCTGCAAATCATGCTCAAGAGAAGGAAAAGAAAAAGCTTTGTCTTGGGTCAGGATTGCTGTCACTCAGTTTTTAAGATGCTTTTGCTTCAGAGGGAAGGAGAGGCAGCTCCTGCATTTGTGAAGAGTCTGAAGCTGCTGGGGTTGGGCAGCGCTGTCTTGTGTAGAGCTTAGATTTATGGAGAGCTTCCATCTACAGTTTGATGGAGGCATTTGGGTGGAAAGACTGCAAGAAGCAAGCAGAGGGAATGGCATTGCAGTGTGTGGATGGAGAGTCGCTGTTTCTAGGAGCCTGTCGCAAGTATGCAAGTGATATATCCAACTATGTAGCATCCTTAGGAGTGCTAGATGTTTTCTTTAGGAATCGTGAAGCATGTAACATCCTGCTGTTCTTCAAGGGGTTTGTCTGGTAGCTCACTGTGAAATGACTGAAGGAGAAATAACCACAATAAAGGCAGCAGTCACCAAACAGCTGACAACTTTGTAGTGTAGTACCTTGAAACTTGTGCCTCTTTTTTCCTGGCCAGTGGTTAAGGTTTAATGCCCTTGAGGATAACAGCATGTTGTCAGATTGTGCTTGGGACTCTGTAATTTTGACTCAGGCTTCCAGTTGCTGCTGGATTTTGGGATGTCTGAAGGTGAGCCAGTCCTTGTAGTCCACGTGTTTGCTCATTCTCCTGCCATTAGCCATGTTTTAGGCTAGGAAGAATCCTTGCTGCTAATTAGGAGCAGCAAGAAGTTGAAAGGTAAGTGTTGCAGACAATGGGAAGGAAATCTGTGCTACGCAAAGGGAAAGAAAATAACGGGGTGAAGAGAGGAAGGTATTCACATAGCCAATGGATTAATAGGGCACAATGCATAACTCTGCATCTTCACTCCCTTGATTTGTAAAACAAAACAGCTTCCAACTCATCTGTGTTATTAGTTTTTATACGGATACCTTTAATCCTATGGTTTCCATTTTCAGAGCAAACAAAGATGTGTTTATCTTTCTTATAAGCCCTCTTCCTATCCTACGTGCTGTATTTTTGAAGCTAACGACCTAGATGCTCAGAAAGCAGAGGCACAGGGGGCTAATGACAGCTTGCTGGAGGCATCTCCTCATGATGTGGGGCTGTGGGCTGAGTGCCCCAACATCCCTGCCCAGCCCTAATGGGGGGAGCTGGGACCAGTGCTGCGTGCACACCTCCAGGTAGGGCTGTTTGACCACCATGGGGACTGGCTGCTTTGTGCAGGTGTTTTCAGTTGTAATGATATCTTTCTGTTCTCTGACGGCTGTAGCAGAAGTTTGGCTGTGTATTTTACTAAAGATGTGACTGTTTTGCTGTCACAGATGCAGCGTCCCACATATTTAAGGGAAGCCCGTGGCCATCCCCAGCATGCGAACATCTCTCCACTGGAGAGTAGTTCCTCCCAGGGCCTTGGCCTCTCCCTTCAGCTTTTAAGTAGTGAATGCCCTAAAGCGCCTTTGGGAACCACTCTGCTTAAGGAAAGCTTTTGCATTACGAAAAATCAAAATAGAATGCAGTGTTGTGAAAGGGATGCTAATGTTCTGAAAACAGGGTGAATGTTTTATGTAGCTGCTCTTGTTTCCAGAACTGCTGTAGCCAAAGTTTGGAACTATGGGATTTTTTTCCCAAGTTTTCTCAATCTTTCTATTTTATTTTAAATACTCTCTTGCTCTATTGTCCTATTTTGTCTGGGTATGCTTTTGTCCTCCTCCCCACTTCTCAGCTCTTCCTCTCCCCTTGCCAAAAGATGCCCCAATAAAGTATTGCAGAACTGGCAGCTCTGTGCAAAGCCACTTGAAAGAGCACTTCTACCTGTGTTATGCCCCCAATCCATCCATATGACTGAAGCCCCCCACTTTGCTTGACACATGGCATGGGTCTCTTCCATCCACAGTGATGGGGCTGAGCTCCCAACAGCCAGGTCAGCCTGCCTTGACTCCTCCTCCTCCTCTCAGAGCTCTTTGAGCTCATTCTGCCCTGCCAGCAATGGTCTACAGAAATAACTTTGCTCTCAGCAGTCATCCCTGTTAAACTTCTCAGCATTACTCATTTTGGTGAAGCAGAGCCTCTGTGTACGAGTTCATAAGCTTAGTGCTTGCAATCTCTTTCTGCAGTGTAGCTGCAAGGGATGGCTTCTCTGGGCCAGGGTTTCTGTGCGAGGGAAATGCTGTTTCTGGTTTTCTGGACAAAATGTGAAGTGCATCTGTGTGGATGGATGGCATCCCAGATCTTCCAGATTCAAGTCCTTGGGTGACAGATGAAGGAAGAACTATCAAAATACTGGCAGTGCTCAGACAGCAGAACCCTGGGGAGAAAAAATATTGCCTGGATATCAGAGCTTTCCTTGGGCAGTTCTGATTTATGGTGGTTCACACCAGGCCCATCTCATGGTCCATGAGCTTGACCTCAGGAATGAACTTTACCTGTGACTGAGCATCCTCTCACTGCTTAACCTGGGGGAAGGATGCTGTCCATTCATTGCAAGCCTTTTCTCTGTCGTATATCACTTTCCAAGTCTGCATCCTTTTGTGTTTTCTTTTTTTAACGTCACTGAAATTAGAGCAAAGATTGTGTGCTTAAAAATATAGACGTGTATGCATTTATATGTGTATAAATGTAAGTACGCATTTAATCTGCCCAGTCAAAATAGTTATCCAACACATCTGTTGCTGAACAGATGCTCTCTGTATTGGTCGATTTGGCCGTTGTTGGCCTTCTGTGCTTGATGTTAACATAAATATTTGAAGAGTAATGGAGATCTGATTGCTGTGGTATAATCTAATGTAACATAGGGGAATCCCAGAGGTTTGGCTTGCTCCGAGTGCCGCGTATCCCAGAAATGTAACTTCTACTGTTTGCAGTTGAGTTCCCATCTCAAATGGAAGCAATCAGCTACATGGATGACTTAGGCACACAGGAGGAGATACTGGCTGTTTCAAGGGGTGTGTGTATGAAGATTAACCTCCGTCAGCTGAAATGATGCTTAGCAATGGAGATTAGGCAATATTTATAGTAAAAAATTAAATCAATTTGTCGGATAAATAATACAATTCGTGGAATCTTCAGGAGCTTCACCAGAGGTTGTAAGTACTGCTGTCCTCACTTGAGACGTCTGTTCAGAGGGCCTAGGAGCTGTGCTTTGGAAAGTGCTGACCTCCCTCCACATCGGACTTCATGGGCACCGTGGCTTTCCAGCAGTCGTGCAAGTAGGACCAACATCATCAAACAGGAGGCAGTGCTTTCAGAGCAGCCAAAAGTACAGTGCTTCAGTGGATTTAATTAGTGCCCTTTCCAGTAAGTGTATCCATTTTAAAGCTAATGGATTTCCAGCAGGATTGCATTTTCTTCCTGACGCTTGCTGCTGGTTTCTTTAGAGATGATTTAATCTCTGTAAAACTGGCCTCTCTACTTGCCATTCTTGATTATATTGCTACTTAACAAGCTATATTAAATGCTTGGGGAGAAAAAGGAAAGAAAAAATCAAATGAGGAAATTGAGCACTAGGCAGTAAGAAGTGAAACACTTGTGGTGGTTTTTTTTGTACTTTCCAGTGCTGTTTTCACTGATGGGACGCGTATGTAATCGAGTTATTCTTCCACAGAAAAATAGCAATTCTGAGTGCCGTGCAGTAGGTTCCTCTTGTAGTGGGCATGCAGGCTGGTGGGGAGCTAATAGGTGAAAGTTGGTGTGGTTTCCAACCCTAGTAAGTGTCAGTAACTAAGAAGAGTTAAGGCATGTGGTTATGGCAGTGTTCTCTGGGGCGGAGAGGGCTGGTGTCAGGCAGCCTTTCTAAATCAGTGTGTCCCTGAGGATTTGTGCCCCAAGGGCCAGAAACAAGGACGGGGCTCCATCACAGAGTGGCCAAAGGCAGCAGAGATGCTTTTGGGATGTTCTTTTAACTTGGTTAGGGATGGAGAGTCTAAGCTGCTAAACATACATACACTGAATCCTCAGCCATGATCCCTGTTGTGCCTGTAGGTGTTCCTCCATCCAAAATACTCCTCAGTGGGTCCTCCTGGGAGGCCAGGCCAGGGAAAGCCACCCTTCCTGCAATGTCTTGAGCGGAACTGTGAGTCTTTCTCCTTGCCCTTCCTTGCTTTCTGAGAGGGGAGAGCTGTGCTCAGGCATCCCAAGTACCCAGGGAAAGGAATGGTTGGAAAGGACTGGGTCCCACAGGCCAGGGAAGGGGAAGGCAGTGCTGTGCAGAGCTCTCAACACCTCTGGCGCTGTGGGGATGCAAGAACTAACTGAAACTTCTTTGTGATGTCCATCTTTTTATGGTTGGCATACGCCCTTGAAGTGAAATGTCTTGTATCTGTAATACAGCCACGGTAATTTTGTTTTAAAAGTACCCTATTTGATTAAGAACCAGCTGTGAAGGCAAATGTCACATCTCCAGGTGGAGGCTTGGCTTGGCAGAGGTCAATGAGCAGTTTCCATTCAGTGGGGCTTCCCGTCTGACCAGGGCACAGGGCTGCTCTGCTGCATGGCACGGCCCATTTGGCACGGCAGCAATGTCAATTTGTTTCCTATTGCTGACATGCAGTTGTCCTTTCCTTTATTGCGGTAATAACTTCTTACAAATACCTTAAAAAGTCTGGAGTAAGTCAGTTTTATCTTAATTTTGTCCTAACCTTTACAGAATAGATGAAATTACTCCTGAAAGTAATGCAGCAGCCTTACCGAGTGACTCTGGCCAGATAGGACAAGCTATGCACCTTGTAGTGTTCATTAGAGCATGAAATGTGAAGAGCAGCTGACCTGTGGCAGGAGTACAGGCATTGGGTGCATTTCAACACCAGAAATGTGGTGCAGCATGATGGAGAAGTGCAGAAGCATTAAAACAGTGCACTTGTTTAACTAGGCATCTCTGGCACCCTGGTGGGTTTTGTTTTCTGCTTTTAAATCTTTGTAGTTAGAAAAGACCTCTGAGATTACCCAGCCCTCCCCATTGTACCCACTGTCCACGTCCCTCAGTGCCACATCTGTTCAGCTGCTCCCCAGCAGCGCAGGTGGATATTTTAAGCAAAGTGAAATAGGAGAGTTCTTGTTACGTTGATGTGTTTGAATCAGTTATGGCCTGAGCGCTGATTCTGGGGGTTGTTTGGTGGTCTTTGCATACTTGTATGGAAAATGGTGGGAGAGCTGTTGGGGTTCCTTCCCACCTTCCTACTGTGCTGCACCTTCCTGTCTTCCAGTGCCGACTAAGCCTGTTCCCAGCCTCACATTTGTCATCCTGGCCCTGTTTCCCCCTAGAATAGCCATGCAGCTCTTCTCACATCTCCTGGTAAGGAGTTGGCAGTGTGCTTTGCTGTAATAAATGGGGGGCGATGCACTGGAGGAGCTGATTCAGCCATGGAAGAAAATAATTGGTTTTGTTGATTCTTTTATTTATTTATTTATTTTTAAGTGAAAAAACAAAAAAAAAAAAGGAATCTCAAGGGAGAATATGGGCTTGTTTGTTCACCAGCCTTTTTAGTACCACTCTGCAATGTTGTTTTTTTTTTCCCTCCACCCCTCTATAAAAGCAGGCGCTGCCCCAGCCTGCGAGGCTGCTTTATTAGCAGGAGTCAGGGGGATTGAGACAGCAACGTTGTGGTGCTGTTGTTTTTAATAAGTAAACATAGGAGGCCTGGTTGTAAACAAATGAAAAGGAGCACTCCCTGATGCTGGAGGCTGGTGAGGACAGCAGGCATGGAGCTCAGGCTGTGGTTTTTGAGCCTGTGGTGTTTCTGTGACCCCCTTGTTTTAGAGCCTGGCTCTATGCTTTGGCTTCTTAAAGTGCTTTTCCATAGGAAAAAAGTCAGACTCTGTGCGTGAGTCACTGCAAATGCATCACTGGCATCTTAAGCATCTTTTAGTGTCTTATAATTGAATGGTTATATTTCTATTGGCAATGGCTGAAAAGGACCTAGGGGTGCTGGTGGATGGCAGTTAGTTGGACATGAGCTGTCAGTGTGTCCTTGCAGACCAAAGTCAGCAGTACCCTGGTTGCATCAAAAGCTGTGTGGCCAGCAGGGTGAGGAAGGGGATGTGCCCCTCTGCTCTGTGATGTGAGAGCTCACCTGTTGTAGTATTGTGTCCAGATGTGGAGTCCTCAGAATGGCAGAGATGCCCAAGGTCAGGCTGGACAGGGCTCTGAGCACCTGATAGAGCCGTAGGTGTCCCTTATTTAGTGCAGAGAGTTGGACTGCGTGGCCTTTAAGGGTCTCTCCCAGCACAAATTATTCTGTGGTTCTATGAAAGTACAGAGGTATATGGAGTAACTGTTCAGGTCTGTGCAAGAAAACAGCTTTTTCAGTAGAATCCACTTTCCCTGGGGCAATATTGGGGTGCAGAGGTGCCAGCTGAGGAGCACAGGAGCTTGAGCTGAGAGCAGCAGTTGACCTCAGGCACCAAATGCCACCAAGTCTGGCTGCTTCTTGCAGGAAAGCTGCCTAGTCTGTCTGCAGTGAATGGCGTGGGCCAAATTAATCGCTAACAGCAGTAGGCACAACTCATCGGCAGTACCCATCAATTATTTATGTCGGTGACAGCTTTAAGCCTGAGTTCTCGAGTTCATTTAAACACCACTCAAATCAATGACATGTTTTGAAATATGGCAAGGAACACTTTCATAGAAGAAAAATCCATAGAGGGTTATTAAATGTGGAGAAACTACCTGTGGCTCTGGGGCTCCCTTGGCAAGAGCCACTGCAGGCTGGGACAGGATTCACTGAAATACGTTGGTTCTACCCTAATTGTGTAGTCTTTCCTTGGGCCTCCCCCAGCTGTAATTTATTGCAGGATTATGTTCATACATTAACTTTGATTCCTCCTGTGTTGTGCCGGCTATACCCAAAATAACTCTTTAGAAAGAGATGAATGACATTGCTCCAAACGCGTCCCTGGTGGACTTCCATCGATGCTGGGGTCATTGTGGAAGGGTGAAGCCCTTTTGCCACCATGTGTGCCCACTGAATGCTGCCCCATGGCCCGGCTGGCAGTGCCCCAGTACCCGGTGCTGCAGCAGTGATTTGCTGATGTGCCCATGAGGTTTCCCCCTCACAAAGCCCTCTTTCAGCAGATTCCTTATCTGCCATCAAGGGAGTGTTTACAGCAGCTAAAGCTCTTAAGTGCCTTGTCTCTGAGACTGATGGTGATAATTAAAGCGGTACTTTCCAGCCCTCGCCTCTCCTTCACTGAACTGCTGGAAAGTGGGAATGGGATCGTGTGAGCCAACAGGAAACTGTGGAAATCCAGGTTCAGCAGTTCGGTGTATGTTATTTCTTGGGCTTGTTGGTTGTCCTCGCTGCTGGATGCACATACCTAGCGTGTGAAAACTTCCAGGCAGGGAGAGAATTGCCTGACAATTGTTGGCTGGGTTGTTTTTTTTTTGCCTTCTGTGCAGAACGAAGTCCATCAGTACGCGCCGTAATTGAATCAACATAAGACCTGTGTGTGCTCAGTTATGAAATGACGGGAGGGGTTGTGCTGTATTATCTTTGTGGATGGGGAAAAAAAAAAAAGAAAAATCAAATGAAACAACTGATTTCTCCTCTGCTACAATTACAGATGAAATAGCACAGAACAGCATCCAACTATAAAGACAGACGCAGAGACCGTGGCTGGTAATCACAGCGACACCAGGATGAGTTTTTCTAGACGTGCTGTGAAATTGTGCAGCAAATGATGTTACACGACATGGTTTATGCCCTGTTTCAGTAAATAAGCCTCCTGACAAGAGGCCGCAGATAGCTTCACCACTGCCATGCTGGGGTTGGGAGCTGTGTGCTGAGGCTCAGCCGTTCCAGCAGTGCCAGGACCTGCTGTTGAGGGCTCAGGGACTCAAACAGCTTCTATTGTGTGAGATGTGCAGGTGGGTGAGCCTCCGTACATCTCAGCACATTGTGGCACAAAGGGGTGACCAGCAGCAGTTGAAGCCTGGAAGCTGTGTTAAAACCAACCACAGTAATTCAGTTGTATCCTTGTGCATCTGAGCTTCCAGGCAGTGGGCAATACAGCAGTGGCCCCTGTGGAATACATGGGCTATGAAGGAAAAGAAGCACTTGCCCTCAGTGTGGGCTGCATTCTTTTGGATGGGCTGTTTAGGGGTAGGTGGCCAGAGCTGCTGCTCCTGGCTATGTGAAAGGCTCGGTCCAAGGAAGGGATGCCATCCTGAAGGACCTGGGCAGGCTTGAAAAGTAGGGCCTACATGAATTGAATGAGGTTCAACGAGGTTAAGTTGAAGGAGGTGCACTTGGGTCGAGGCAGTTTTAGATATGAGTACAAACTGGAACACAGAGAGCAGCTCTATGGTGAAGGATGTGGGGTTCCTGATGGAAAAGATGATGCTGTCAGTCCCTTGTTGATGCAGCCCAGAATACCATTGTCCTTCTGGGCTGCAAGAGCATACTGCTGGCTCAGCATCTTTTCCATCAAGCAACCTGATCTGGTGTGGAGCAACCAGCCCATGGCAGGGGCTGGAACTGGGTGGGCTTGAAGGTCCCTTCCAACCTAAACCATGAATATGTATTTTTATGACCTGGCTTTGATTTTTAACTCAGGAGACACAGAGTGACTATGCAAGGAGCTGAACTAAGGCTGTCAGTGACCGTCCTCTGGATAAACGATAAGGCAATTTGCTCTTGTTGCATTATTACTTCATGAACATCCAAATAGTCAGCTCATGCACAAAGCCACACAGTGTACTGGGTAGAAGCTGGCTCTTTAGCCTACAATTCCTGCATCCATTACCCAAAAGAGCACTTAGCAAAAGAGGGGCTCTTCCCCTGCTGTGCTCAGTGCTCACACAGGGAGGGGTGAGTGTGCAACGCTATGTCTGAACCCGTTATGTGCTGCTGTGTAGGTGATCACTGGCAGAAGGTGCTCTCCAGGAGCCAATGGTACGTGTTATAGTATCATCAAGAGCTTTAATGGCAGCGTAAAAAAAACACGGTCAATATTCAGTTGACTTGAAATTTCAGTATTCAGTTGTAGTGTTTGATGACACATAGCAGCTTTCCTCCTTGCAGTAGCTGCTAGCATGGTTGGCTGTAGCCTTCTCTTAGTACAGCACAGAGTTGTGAGGAGGTAGGGAGATTTCCAAATCCTATTTTTGCTGAGACACCTCCATATAAGCAATGAAAATACTTGCTCAGTTATGTTGACTTGGAAACTTCTTTAGGAGGGAGATGTTTAATAAGCATCTATTGATGTAAACAAGTTGAGTTCCTCGAGTTATGGTTGGAGCTGCAACTTTTTTCTCCCTTGATTATCAAGGAGGCTATTACTATGTTCCTAGTGAGCAAAAAGTAGCTTTTGGGTGAGTTGAGAGGTGCTCGTACAGCAGGCTTTGCGAGCTGAAAATTGGATGTGTAAGAGGCAGATCTTGGAGATGTTGCTGCTGGTAGAGCTGTGACGACAGCGACAGATCCATGCAGTTCCTCACAACTGATGAAGCACCTGGTTGTGCTTTGCTCAAGGTTTAGAGGCTCTTTTTTTTTTTTTTTCCTTGAGTGATTGCATAAGGGGTATTTTTCTTCCTAAGCGCTTGGCTTTTCTGTTTTGATGCTTTAATAAGTTTTGAGCATGGAAAGCCAACTGTCGACAAATCTGTGCAAAGTGACTATATTTAGTTTTTGGGAACGCGCTGCTCACAGGAGCAGCTAGGTGGAAAACAGCGAGCTGAGCTCAGCTGACCTGCTCTTTCCAAGCCATGATGTTTCAGTAGTCTGCATGAGTGCTCTGGAGAGGCTCTTTTTTTGCCCTTCAAGCAATGGACCCAGGATGGTGATTGTGATAACGGGAGCCATCCTCTCCTGAAGGTACCTTTTTCCAAGGGGAAAACCCAAGTGCTGCTGTCTTGAGTTGCTGGGTGAAGAAGGTCTCTCTGTGTCTCTGTGACACTTGCTCCATAGCAAAGCCTGTTTGAAAGAGATCCTGAAGGGGCAGCGGAGTGTTCCTGGGAGAATTGTCAGGCACTGTCTGGAGGATCTGTGCTGGGATGGTGAATCACGTGTCTGTCTGCCTGCTGGTCTGAGGCTGCCAATTCAATCCCTGTTGTCTCCATCATTTTACCCAGTAGGAATTAAAGACAGGTTTAGCTCACCTTGTTCCTGGCATCAGCACTTCTCACCCATTCCCAGAACAGAAAGTGTTTTCTGCTTGCCTGTATGCGATGCAATTTCCATGGCGTTGGTTTGGAAGGAAGAAGGCCAGGCAGAGGCAGGCTGTCAGTCAGGGCTGCTGGAGGAGATGTGGCACAGGGGGATTGCTCTTCTATTTGCTTTACCTACTGTAAACAAAAAATGTGAATGCAGGTTCGTTGTGTTCTCTTATTAGCTGCATCTCCCACAAAGGCATTCACTGAGTCCTTTTATAATAAACCTCTTTGTGAGAAAAGATAATGGAGTTAAGTGATCTGCTGGCTGGGAAGAAAAGTAGGTGAGATGATGGCGTCAGAGTGAGGACTGTGGTTTTATGAAAAGCAGACAATACCTTTCCTTAGCTTTTATGCATGAGTACATAAACTTTCATCTACTGTGCTCTAAGGAAGATTTTCCCATCTAATACCCTGCTATTAAATGTGTTTTCAGTGCAACCAGAGACAGTGTATTTCTTGACTTACTCTAATTTGTTGTAGGATTTTTTTGTACATCTGGTTGCATTTGGTGATCTGGCAGTTCCCTGGCATTGCATTGATGTGCGAGTTCCCTGGAGCAGCAATGTGCAGGAAATGCAATAACATACAGAAAAGTTAACAGTAAAACTCTCCCGTGAACTTTTTGTAAGAAGGAAACCCAAAACAGAAACCCAAGTATTCATCTAACCCCATCCCTAATGTTTATGAACCTGTTTGGAGGTTTGTCCCACTGCTCTTGAGTTGGTATGTGACAGAAGGTTGGGAGAGTTTGGCGTGTTTAGCTCAGGGAGGGCTCTGGGGTGACCTCACTGCAGCCTTCCTGTACTTGAAGGGAGCTTACAAGCAGGAGGGAGACCAACTTCTTACGTAGGGAGATAGCAGTAAGACAAGGGGCAGACTGGGAATAGATGTTAGGAGGAAATTATTTATTCAGAGGGTGGTGAAGTGCTGGAACAGGTTGCCTTCTGTCCCTGGAGGTTTTCAAGGCCAAGTTGGATGGGGCCCTGGGCAGTGTGATCTGATGGGTGACAGCCCTGCTCATGGTGGGGGTGTTGGAACTGGGTGATCTTTAAGGTCCCTTCCAACCTAAGCTGTTCTATAACTGACAACCTTTCCATTTCCTCTGGTAAGAAGTCGGTTGGTCTTCCTGTGAGCGGGAGATTCTCAGAGTGATGCGAAGTGGCAGGTAGAGCTGGACTGCAGCAGTGCAGACATAGCACTGTTTCCTTTGTTAACATAATGACCATGCTGCTGAACATAATCCTTGTGTTCCCGTGCACATTGCTGTGTGTAGTGCTGGTTCCTGGGAGGAGCAGACCTGGGAAGTGATGTTCCAGCACGTCTTGGGCTTCAGACACCGCATACTAAGTAAATTCTCCTCTGGCGTGTTCTTGCCTTGAAACTGTTGGGGAGACCTGATTTATTTGCTTCTTGAACATGCGGAACTGTAGCATATGTGAAAACATATGTAAGAAACGTAAGGTGCCGTGTTTTGTTCTTTTTAATGGGATTGGTTGCACTCATAATGGAGAACATTTGTTTCTGTGATGTCCCGATTGCACCATGAGCTGCACGGAGGAAACAACGTGCCTTTGGGGACAAACATCTGAAGATAGATTATTTTTTCGTGGTATTTGTGCTGCAGACACAGAAGGGTGGAAATTCAGCATGCTGCCCCTGGAAGCTGTCTGCAGGAAGCCAGCTAACTGCTGCAGAAGAGGACTCTGATGGGGCCTCTGGGCTCACCGTGTGTTTTGAGCAGAAGCTGGAATGAATGGTGACACAAACAGTGCTTGGTTGGTGGACAGTCTTCCTGGTCATGCTGTGGGCATGGGCTTTGCTGCATTTGCTGGCCTTTTGCTTTTGGCTCAGTGGCATAGAGCTTTGCTGTGAAGAGGCGTTTAGAGACAAACACTGGTGCTGGAGCCGGTCTGAATTTATAGTTGTGTCACAAAAGATAGTTAAATTCAAATGTGTGTCCAGTGCTTGCCATTTCAGTAGGCTGCAATCAGCTTGAATTGGTATTACCTGAATAAATCAAAGTGCTGAATAGCACATATATTTCTTATACAGCAGAGAGCACATTGTCTAAGGGTGAAAACTGCAGAGCCTCTGACTGGTGCTATTGTAACATAGAAGATCAGATTTTGGTATACTGGCACATCCAAAGTGGAATGTGCTTGCCACAGCAGTATACAAGCTGGTAAGTTACTGTGATTGCACACAGAGATCTTGTAATCTGTCAAATGCCTACTGAATGGCCGTACATAGCATCATCTGGCCAGACTGGCCCTACCATATGGTTTTGGAGTGGGCATTCTTTATGGTAGTTAAAATAGGCAGTCAGTTTGATACGGCTACATTCGGTATTGGGATAGGTCAGCCTGGTGTTAGACCTCACCTGTAGAATGTCTTTGTTTTTGCTAGGGAAAAGGAGTGGGTCTCGTGCAAGGACATTTCCCTCCAATGTGTTGTGATGGGATGAGGGAGGAGGTCTCCTTCTCTGCTGTCTTTTCCACTGCAATCAGTGTTTTACTGCTTGCCTTCCTCTCTGCTTATTGCTGCTTTTCTACAAGATACTCTGAAAACACTCGTACTAAATTCACCTGATTTGATTTTTGTCTGGGGAAAACAAACTGCTTCTCCTCTTACACCTCTGTCAGTTTCTTGGAGCCTTTCTTTTTGCTCACATTTGCAGTTCTTCTTGCAGACGTGCAGTGAGATAACAGCATCTCTGCTTTCCTTGTCCATTTTCAGCTTGCCATGATTCTTCTGCTGCTGTCCTGCCTCATTTGCTTCTCCCTCTGATTCTCCTCATTAAATAAATTGCAGCTGGAATGTCCTGTCTGATGAACAGTAAATTGATATATTGCAGCCCGAACTTCAAAAAGGGAAAAAGAATTTAATTACAGTGACCCGTGTCCTTATCCCATCGTGGTCAGTGATGAAATGGCTGTCGACTTAATTGGGAACAAGGCAGTGCTCCCTCTTTCACATAGCTTCTTTATTGCCTGTAATAAGTGGGGTTTTGCAGGTTGTGTGAGGGGCAGTCGGGTCCAAACCTTCCTTCTTCATTGGTGCAATGGCTGGGGAGATTTCACGGCTGTAGGCCAGGGAGCTCCTTGATGGAGCTGATGGAGGAAGATACCACCTCTGTCAGGGGAAATAAGAAGGAACTCTGCAATACAAGATAGGAAATAACATACCAATTGGGGATAAAATGCATTCGTTTGGCTATGACATTTTTTTGTTTAAGTTCTGAAAAGAAAGCCATATGGAAATTGCCTTTCTGTTTTATATATTGAAATAGAGGAGCTCGGGGGCAGAATTGTAAATGATGTGGTTATGAATTTACTCTGCACTCGTAGGTGTGTTCCCTTATCTTGTTATGTGACTGCTCCTAGGAATCAAATATTTAAGTTTACATTGCACTACTTTTGATGGCTGGAAGCTTTTGGTTTTGCAGATGATGCTATATGTCAAGTTTACCGTTCTCTTGGTGGTATAAAGGAAGGGGAGAACACGCTCTCGTGGCTCCCTTGGTGACATCTTAAAACTCTGCCATTCTCTTTCCAGGAGACAAGATTTACTCTAGCCGTCTTAAAGCATGTATCTTTCAGCATTTATGATTTTTGGTGCTGTCTGGGAAGCAAGGCTGCTTACTGTGATAGAGTTAGGTTTTCCATTGTTCTTGGCTACAGGAGAAAGAAGAAAACAGCTTCCGTTCCCTTTTCCTCTCCATGCAAGCCGTGTCATTATACAATAACATGTTATTTCCTTTTGCTCCCCAAACACCTTTTCCCTTCAGTCGCTTGCTGCTGTTGAAGTGTTTTTGGCTCTACGTTCCGGATCGTCTTTGCTCTGAAAACAGTGATGAACTTGAGGCAGCACAGAAGCAGAAGGGCAGACTTTGTACTTGTGTATCCAGAGCATATTGTAGGTTTTCCATGGTGTTTGTCTTTGTGTTTTGACTTTGTGATGTACCCCTGGTCTGACTGTGCAGAAGTGATGTTGAGTTGTGTATCTGGGTGCTTTGCTGTGGCACCTCTTTACTCACCAGGGACATCTGAGCACCTCACATTGTGCCATTTCTGGTTCTCCTTGCACATTAGCCAGCTTTCTGGATACTGAGATGTCACACAGCAGCACAGGCTTTTCTTTGCTGATGGGGAGGCAGAGGAAGCCCCAAGGGTGCCCGGTGGTAGGGCAGCACCGTTCAGCACCCCTGGGGGTGTTGGAGCACTGACATAATGCAGCACAGCGTGCTTCATTTATTTGCTGTGCATGATCTGGGTTCTTTGCAGGTGTAAGGTGTTTTCAGACTACCTGGCAAGAGCTGTTTTCTTCCTTCAGTTCTTAAAAAATTCATCTTGCTTTCTTAGAGAAAGCAAACTGTTACAGAAAGGGGCAGCTGCCAGCCGAGGGGGGGGCTGTTCTTGTAGAGGAGTGTCTTTCTGCCAGGGGTGCTCACATGCACCTGCAGGGCTTCTGCTGCAGCCTGGCATCGGGAGCTGGCTCATGTCTTTGTGGCCATTTGTCACCCCAAGGCTAAGCCTAAGGAGCAGGAGGAAATTAATACATGTTAATATATGCTAGTTTAATTGAGAAGCGCTGTTTTCATCAACTGCTGTTTGAAGAACACAGCTAAGTATGTTTATAAGCTCAAACAAACGTTGGCTCTTTAAAGCTGTTGCACAAATACAAGGCTCTTGCTGCCTTTAAAGAGGTTTAGAGCTGTGAACTGTTCAGAACCCAAATCTACGGGTGATTGCTGTGCCTGCCATTCAATAAAGCTTATTAAAGCTATTATTCCCCACTCAGTGGCTTAAACCAAGCTGTAGTCAGCCTTCAGATCCTGGCCCATGGGTCACTCCAGCATGGCAGCATCCTGCTCTCCTGTTTATTTGGAACGACCAGGATTGAGTTGAGTCTTATTGCTTTTTTCATGCGTGTGAATGAGTTTTGCCCCAAGGCCTTTCAAAGCCTTCTCCTCTGGTCTGAGAGGCAGGAAGGCTTCTTCTGTGTGCCACTACAGAGAGGAGCTTCAGTAAGTGTGCTTTGGGAAGGGATGCGTGTGGATACATGAACATAAGTGTGTTGAGCATCACTGTCTTCTCTGAAGAAACAACAGTATTTTGCTTTAGTATACAGAGATGTAGTGTTCAAAGTGAAATCCTTGTCTGAAAGCAGGGTGCTGAGCACCGCTTAATTAAGTCTCATGGTTTCCTATGGAAATTACCCTTTCGATATTTCATCAGTAGCAAAATTAAAACCTGATCCCTTCTTGACAGTAGAACAAGTAGTTCCTTGTGATGTGCTGTGTGGCACTGACATTTCTCAACTATAACACAGATTCCAATCTCTACTAATAGGTATAGAATGATAGAATTGTTTGGGTTGGAAGGGACATCAAGGTCACCTAGTTCCAACCCCTTGCTTATAGGCAGGGACACCTCCCACTAGACCAGGTTGTTCACAGCCCCATCCAGCCTGGCCTTGGATGCTTTCAGGAAGGCGGCATCCACAGCCTCACAGGGCAAGCAGTGCTTTCTTTCACACCAGCTTTCTGTAATAGAGATGAATCCTGGAAAAGCAGAGCACAGTATAGCAGTACCCACACACAGAGAGGAAAGAGACATCGCTTGTTGCAGTGCAAGTGTACAGGGCCAATGCTCAATGTTTGTGTAGTTCCTTCCACCCTCCTCCTGGCCCTCGCCAGGGTCTATTTTGACTCTTTTGGGCTGACACAGGCGCTGTGTGCACTCTGTCTGTCATTGATGTTGCAGCACAGAAGCAGATTCACATGGAAGGGGCTGGGTGCAGCCAACCAAGCCCCGTGGCTGATGCAGGTGCCGCTGCCTTTGGGATTGTTCCCATTGGGAACACTGAGCTGCAGCTGAGTGTCAGGGAAACAGAAACCCCACTGTGAGGGTGGTATTGTTGTAAAAGGGTGCGAGAAGGGCTTTATTGTGATTCTGAGAGGATTAATTTCACAATTAATTTCTTTATTTATTGGCTGGTTCATTTAGCAAAGTTAGATAAAGATGCAAAAGGTCTCATGCTGCTTTTGGGTATTTCAGGCAGCCACACTCCCAGCCAAGAGTAGCTGCAAAAATCCTCACTGCACAAAGCAGAGGCTAATGGCATCCCTCTGGAGCAGTCTTATTCAAGTAAATAATCTGATGTAATTGTTTATTTTCATTGCAGGCAGCGTCGGGAAGCCTTAGAAAATATATCAGCCTCATTTCCTTAAGTGCTTCAAGTGCAGGGCGCGGGAAAGCCAGGAGGAGGAGAAACAGTCAGATGTATGAGCTGCTTTGCAGGAATCTTAACTTTCTTTTCTTTGGTTGCATATTTATTGTAAGCAATTATTTCTATTTATTTATTTTTCGGCATGTTGATGTCCTTAAGTTCATTCTTAATGGTTGAAAGAAAATCTTTACAAAAGGGGATGATAGAGCTTTGTTTGTGTGTCTCCTATGGTTTGTAGATTTAAAAAAAAAAATCACATAACTGTTTGAATTGGAAGGGACCATTACAGGTCACCTGGTCCAGCTCCCCTGCAATGAACAGAGACACCTGCAGCTCCATCAGGTGATCAGAGCCCCATCCAGCCTGACCTTGGTGTCCTCAGGGGTGCAGTGTCTCACCTCTCTGGGCAACCTGTGCCAGTGCTTCACCATCTTCTTTGAAAGAAAACCCTTTTTCTTCATCTCTAGTCTGAATCTTAACCCTTAAACAAAGCAGCGGCCAAAATTTGTAGGCTGGGAAGAGCTGACTTCTGTCCAGGGCTGTTCAGAGTGTGCATGGTTCTTGGTGAAATCTGGCAGGGAGGGAGGTAGCGAGCACTCTCTTGGAGGTCTTTCAGAAGGCAGAGCAGCATGTGGTGCTTGGAGATTTTGGTAAGCAGGGAACTGCAAGCAAGGACTGTGAAACCTGGCTGCTACTAGCAGCTGCCTTCTGCAGGTGCTCTGCAGGGAGCTGTGGCAGTTATTTTCCTGCTCTTTCTTTCTAGAAGAGGGGACAGTGTCCAGTGTCTAACGTAAAGTAAAACAGGGCAGATTTTGATTGCGCTATGCGTCCGAGTGGAAAAATGAAGTAAGTGTGACTCTGGTTTCAGACCCTTCTGAGCAAAGAAAGAAGCAATCTGGTTCCTGGTCATGTGTCGGGGCTGTTGTGCAGGGGGAACTGAGCAGGTCTGCTTCCTCCTTGATAGGGGCACTTCTTACATGTTCGCTCCTCGCAGAGGCATGTGCTGTCCGCTCAGCAATCTTCCAAGTGATATTAGTGCCATCCTGCCTGCAGCACGTCTCGCTTCCCATGTGTGGTGCAGCATAACTTTAGTCTGTGGAGAAATTCAAGGGAATAAAATGTCACATCTCACACAAATTGTTCCTGAAAGCATATTGTCTCCTTACTGGGCACGCTGTCTCACAGGGCGGCTGTCCTCAACTGCACTTGTGGGTGCTGCAGGCGTTCCCCACAGGTGGACACCTTTAGTAAGGCTCTTGTTCCCAGCAGCCACAAAAGGAGCCCAAACATATTATGCAGCTGCTGACCTTGGTGAGAACTATTTTAAACATTAACCGGTAGCAAGCGTGACTCTTATGGTGAGAAGAGTTTCACACCACACTCTGGTGTGATTGCTGCGGTCCAGCCGTGGTCCGGCTTTGACTTTATTACGCTCCACATCTTGCAAGTTAATTTATCAAAATGCCATACGGCTCTGGGGGCAGCTCCGTGGTATATGATTGACTAAATAATACTCGGAATTTCTGAAACACTTGGAAAGTTCACTGCTTTCACATGAGGTTTTCTTGTTGTTCTAATGCAGTCACTTCCCTTCTGAGCTGCCCATCCTTCGAGCAGCACAGTGCAAAGAGTTCATTAATGGTATAGTTTGCCTTGTGAGCTGTGTGGGTGTTTTTTGATGGAACACCAGTTTTCATGCTGTAGAAGAGCACCTTCTTTTGGAGGCCAGATGTTCTGTGGCTGAGAATTGCTTCTGGTGAATTCCCAGCATAACACAGATCCCTGGGGATGGCTGTCCCATGGCCACACCTTTCACTCTGTCAGTGGTGGGGACTGGGGATGCAGCAGCGCTGGATCTGGAGCCTGCACAGATGGATTTCCTTGGAAAGCAGGACTTGGCTTCAGGTGGAACAGACAGTGCTGGTATAGTTTGAGGTGGGATTACTTCAGGCTCCTCCTAAAGAAAATCAGCACTTCTAGTTTATTAGGCTCCAAAATAGGACTTTAGATGGAAATTGCAAGTTTTACACCTCAGGAAATATGGGTTTTCCTGTTGATTTAGGAGATCTGGCAGGAGCTTGTACACCTTCCCCAGTGGTCTGTGGTTGGTACTGTGCTTCACTAAGCAATGATGAGACGTGCATACTCAGAGATTTCCTCCTTCCAAAATATATTTCCTAATCTTTTTTTTCTGGCAACTCACCTCAAACGAGAATAGCTGTCTCACAGACACGCCGAGGGCTGAAGGGAGTGTGAAGTCAGATAAGAGGCACCCTAGGAATAAAGCAGATTAGATTGGGGAAGAGAACATGGAGAACCAGCTCGGAGAAGTGGAGTTGCATGAGACACAATTTCCTATTTTCTCTAAAGCAAAATTCATCACTGGGTCCAGACTGTGCAATGTGTTTATTAGCAGACAGCGCTCCATAGGCATTGGCTGCGTATGGTCGAGGGTCAACACAGCATGATGAGATGGTGAGCAGCTGTATTACTGGGCTGTTTCCGATTTCTGAACAGATAATGAAGTGTTGGGTAAGGGCTTGAGAAGAAGGAGAAGTTGTTCGTGGAAGGTGATGGGCTAAGCAATAGAGGAGCATGGGGTATGGTGACACATTGCATCTTAATGTACCTGCAGCCAAAGTGAGGTGCTGAGATTTCTTGGCATGGGATGTCACCGTTTCAGTTTGGAGGTCTGTGGTCACAGGCAGGGCAACCTGTATGTGAGACAAGGTGATGTGAGATCATCTATGCATTAGTGACTGTGCACCCTGTTTTGTGACCAGGGTGTGCTTACAAAGCCAGAATTGCTATCCTTTACAAATACAGTGAACAATGGGAAAACATAAGCTGAGTGAGAATCGTGGGAGTACTCTTGAAGACCATGCATGTAGATTAAGCTAGCTCCAGCTGACATTACCAGAAGGGGCATAGCCATTCTTTTCATCACTTCTCCTAATTGCAGGTGCTTTTTGAGCTATTTTGATGAACATTTCTGCAAACCTCCTGAGGGTAACATCTGCTCCTGGTGGGAGGCTCCTAAATTGTAGGTTTCCTTTCTTGCAGCTGTCGCAGTAGTCTGCTATATCTTGAAAAAAAGGAAGTTGTGGTTCACAGAATCACAGAATCACAGAATCACAGAATTATAGGGGTTGGAAGGGACCTCTAGAGATCATCGAGTCCAACCCCCCTGCCAAAGCAGGCTCCCTACACCACGTCGCACAGGTAGGCGTCCAGGCGGGTCTTGAATATCTCCAGAGAAGGAGACTCCACCACCTCCCTGGGCAGCCTGTTCCAGTGCTCCGTCACCCTCACCGTAAAGAAGTTCTTGCGCACATTCGTGCGGAACTTCCTATGCTGGAGTTTCAGCCCATTGCCCCTAGTCCTGTCCCCACGCACTACTGAAAAGAGACCAGCCTCGCCACTATAGCTCCCACACCTCAGGTATTTATAAACCTGGATCAAGTCCCCTCTCAGCCTTCTTTTCTCAAGGCTAAACAGACCCAGTTCCCTAAGTCTCTCCTCGTAGGGGAGATGGTCCAGGCCCTTCACCATCTTTGTGGCCCTCCGCTGGACCGTGGTTAGGTGACCAGGGAGAGTGTGCAATCGTTGGTGTTACCGAAGGAGCTGTACAGTGTGTCAATCACACAAATGTGTCTGACCGGTTTTCAGGCAGAGTCTTCTATGTCAGGGCTTTACCGAGCACGATGATAGAAGTCAGTGATCTCTGAGGTGCTCCTCTTTGGATCCTTTGGCATTTGCATTGTCCACAACTGCTGCAATGGATTAGAGCGTATGCTGCTCAGCTGGGGAGCTGGGCTAGGCTGACAACAAATGTATATTCTAAGTGTAGCTGTTGCGTTGCATTAATGTTGTTTATCTTGCCTTTGTAGCCCTGCACTGGCACATGACACTAGCGATGTTAACGATGTGTGAAAGGCAGGGCTTTTTAAAGGGCCACGCTGGTGCAAAGCCGAGTGTGGTATAATTAGAGCAGTCTCTGGTCTGCTGATAAAGTAAAAGCAGCCTCATTGCTAGGGCTTTCACTTTCTGGACCTAATTCATCAAAGGCTTTGCTCACATATCCCTCTTAGAGTAAGGGAACTCGAGTGAAAGCATTTGCAAGATTGATTTCCACTTATTGTCAGGAGAGTTATGGGGAGTTAAAACAACCATGTCTATTTTTTCAGCTTATTTGCCCACTGGGGCTGTTGCAGAGATGCAGAAGCAGTAGGTAGCACAATGACACAAAGGGGACAGCTTCCAGCTGTCTGTAGAAGTTGCATCACCAAGGGTGAGCGGAGCTGGGGCTGCGGGGCCTGGTGTCTTGCTTTGCTCACATTGAGATGAGCCCATGAGGAAACTGAAGCCCTGTGCAGAAAGGTGCGTGCAGGTGAGTTTAGGACAGTGGAGGTACAGTGGCAGATCAGGGGTGATGCTGAGATGCTGACACCCTGTGAGCGGGCTTGACCCCTCGCTTTGGGAAGAGAACAACGTATGGCACAGCACCGCGGCAAAGCTGCCAAGTGCAGCGACGACAGGTGCGGATAAGGAGGCTGAGTGAATGCAGCCTCTGTTTGTTGTGAAAAAAACATGCAGTGTGTTGGACAAAGGCAGCCTCTTCCCACGTACAAGGCCCATTAGGAACTTCTCAGCTATCGTTTATTTAGACAGGAAGTATATTCTCCTTTTACAGTAACTTACTGGCAGATTTATAAAGGTTGCTAGTGAAATCTGTTGGAGAGGGAGGACAGAGGAACGGAGATGAACGTGCTGCTAGCTGAACAGCCAGCTCTTCTGCTCTCGTTGAACTGCTGTCCGAACCGCTTTCCAAGCTAGAAACAAAATGGGTTATTTCTGGTTGTTTTGCCTTCAATTATTGGTAGCCACGTGATTCCTTTGACACCCCACAAATCCTCACCAGATTCCAGAAACCCCTGCTTGTTGAAGTCATTTTATGTTGTAATTGGAAGGATTAAAGAAATGGGAGTTTGAAAACTGTTTAGAGACAGAGATGCAGTAGGCTGAAGAAATAAGGAGTATAAATAGAGTACTGTTATGAGACTCTTTCATGGGTTTGTGGAATCAGTTAATTCCTTTAGAAATAACCTGGCAGAATTCACATTTTCTTTGAAGGTCACTGCCAAAGCTCTGTTATTCATTAGATTTGTTTGTTTATTTCAAAGACATTAGCATAGAGAAATTTTGCCAGCCTGTATCATGTTTCTATCTATTAAATCCCGCTCCCTGTCTCTCAGAGTCAGAATATTGAAGACTTGCAGGGAACTGTTAGGCCAGTGGAACTGATGTATCAGATAATACAGCCATAGGCTTCGTTCACCTTGATCTCTAATAGCAAGAGTCTGGCTTCACTGCCAAGGTTTACGGTTCAGTATCTCATCCAAGAAGTGCTGTCATTGACCATGGCTTTGGGACTGAATCTTGTTCCTTGTTTTGTCTTTGGGACACTTAGAGGACTCTCAGTGCTTGCAGGCTGGGAACCAGAGCTTCTGTGGCATCAGGGAGATGCAGCGCTTGAGGATGCTGGTTCACATGCTCTGTTGGCTGGGGTGAGACATGACACACCTTCTGTGCTTCTACCCTTCTACTGTGTGAAACAACAGGGCAAACAAGTAGTGCGTACTTTGGTTAAGAACCATACTAAAAGCATGATACTGCTTTTATTAGTCAAGGTTGATTCCTTTTTCTAGGGGATGCAGAGTTCCTCTCAACACTCCGTGTTATGTTGTGGTGCTATGAAAACTGTTACTGTTGATTCATTGGGCTGTCTTTCACACCTTGTTCTGTGATCCTGCTGGGCAATTTCCTACGCAGGAACCTGTGCGCATTTGACCTGTTGTAGGATCTGATGACCCATTGGATATTCTAGAGAAAATAAGAAGGGCCGTGGGGTATTATGGAGCAGTATTCTATCTCTGTGGGGCCCATGTGAAACATACTCCTTCTGTGTTCTATCTTTTTGATCCCAAGAGGAATAAGAGCCAGGATTGGATCATTTAGACTGGGAAATGAAGTTTGATAATGTGAGGACAACATTCTAGGAGGCAAAATGGGCAAAAGCTGAACAAATTTCAGCCACAGCCATTGTGACAGTCCTTGTTTCTCCTTTTCTCTGGCAGAAGTGAGCTTCTCCATGCACCCTGTGCTGTGTGTTTGGTATAAGTGGAAGGCTTTTACCCACAGACATTTTTCTTTTGGACTGCAATCTATGATAAATTATAGATTTACACACATGTACTAGTGTATATATAAAATATATGCATGCTTATACACATGTATATTTATACATACATAGGCATAGATATTTCTATAAACATACATGCACATGTATACATATGCACCTACATATGTATGTGTGAGTGTACATGCTTGTATGCATATGTATCATGGTTGCTTGCTGAAAATGGCTTTTTGGGTTTCTTCCTAAGCACGAAGACTGGAAATGTCCATTCCAGGAGGTATCTACTTGCAGAGATTTAATACACAGAGCTTGTAACTTATATATTAAAAAAAGAAAAGTTAAAAACAAGTTTGTTGTTAAGCTGAAGAACTGAGCTACAGAGAAGCAGATGGTGCTTTATTGCTTTCGAGTCCCTTTGTGTTTCCATAAAGCTCTTGCCACACAATGGCACATTTGCAATTATTAAAAATCAAATGTAGAGTAGAAAGAACCACGTTGGCTTTGAGATGTGATGTGCTCCAGTGGGGATTTCTGATAGGTCTTGCAGCAGGTTGTCTATTGACTGAATGACTTTCTGCCTCTTTTCCTTCTCTTTTGGATGTCTTGATTTCCTTGGGAGAAAGCTGTGCAAAGGGGTGATCTGCTGTGAGAGTAGCTCCAGCGCCTTCAAGAAAAATGGGTAAGCCCAATGGGGATGCCCATTTAAAAATGATATTGATTTTTTTGCCTTTCACACGGATGTGTAGTGGACATGGCCATTTGTAGTTGTCAAGCTTAAACATTCCTGCATTCCTTCTTCCAAGTATCTATAAGAGATTGGGGCTACTGATATAAGCATGCAGAAGCATTGTTCAGTCAAGAAACAGAAGTTCTGATTCAGTAGAACAGTCTGTGTAATTACCTAATTCCATCCAGTTTGACCCTGAAGTCTGTGTTTTTTTTCTCTCTGCAGTTTGAGATTTTTGCTGTGTCCATACATCTGGTAAAGGTCCTTGGTTATAATACTGGAAAGAAAAAAGAAATTGTGTCTCTAAAGCAGAAATAAAAAGTAATTTCAGTGGCATCTTAGTATCTTCCAGTAACATAAATGTGAGCCGATGTGTCTGGTGCAGTTACAGTCAGAGAAATGAGGCACAGGTGAAGTGGTGAAGGCAGCTCTGGGGAGCTGGGAACTGAACCTGTGCCTCTTGATGCTGCTGACGTGCTTACATTTCTCCTTCCCTCCCTTCTGGGGCAACTGCTCAGACTGGATGTTTTCCACTGAAATTATCAGAACTGGAAACATGGTTATATCAGTGACATTATTTAAAATACCATTGGCAGAGTGATGTGCCTGCGTCAGCACTGTGTCTTAAGCTGCCTGTGGACCTGAGAAAGATGCTGTACTTCTAACTGTGTAGTGGTTGTCCCATCTTTGACCTTTGATTCACTTTATATTTCTACTATGATAATGAAATGCTAAAGCCAGTCTCTACTTCGTTGATATTTTTGCCATTATTGTTAGGTGAAGAGCTCACTAGCATCCATACACATTTGATTCAAACATGGAGCTGAGCTGAGGGAGTTGTAGTGTTTTCATGAAGAGGTACAAGGCTAGTGTAGGAAAAGCTAGCATGTTGGTTATGGGAGTTCTGTGTGTCTGAATTGAATATTTAATGGCACCTCTTGGTTATGCTGCCAGCAAGGGCTGAATAATGCCCCGTTTATTCCAAATTCAATATTTGCGTGGGCTTTTCCTGTTTGGATATAAGGAAGATGTTTGTTATAAGAGTGGTGAGCCATAGGCACAGGTTGCCCAGTGAGGTGGTGATGCCTCATCCTTGCAGACACTTGAGGTCAGGTTGGACGGGGCTATGAGCACCTGATGGAGCTGTGGGTGTCCCTGTTCATTGCAGGAGAGTTGGACCAGATGACCTTTGAGGGTCCCTTCCAACTCAAAGGATTCAGTGAAAAGCATGGAAAGTCTTTACTGACTTGAACAATCTTCCTTGTCTTCCAGTACTGTGCTTTTGCTCTTCTGTGCTTTCCAACAGGGGAAGCACACCTGTTTGTATTGGAGCTGCCCAGTTGTCCAGTTGCTTTGGGGCCAAGAGCTCTGTGGATACATGGAAGGGATTTGCTCTGTGGGCTGCGATCATAGGCTGCTTACATTTCATGGAATGGTTAGAGCTGGCCTCTGAAGTCTACACTGGTATGTGGTGGAACTGGAGATAGCGTTAAAAAGAAAAGCAGAATTAGGAAATCCTGCCTCTGATTTCTCCAGCTTTGGTATCTATCAACAATTAAATGTAAAACAAAGCTCACCAAATCAAAAAAGAAAAAACTTGCCTCAAAGTAGACACCTGCTAGTGAGTAGCTTCATAAGCAGTCTTTGCTCTCCTTCCAAACTGGCCCCTGAAGTATGCTTTCTGGAATCTCTTACTGGCACCTGGTTTGAAGCCTCAAGGCTCAAGTAGTTTTTTTTCTGCAGCTGGAAATGGCAGACAGTGATGCAGTAACCTTCAAAATGTATGAGTAACATCAGTTCTTTGTCAGAAAGCCATACAGCTGAAATGGCTTGGTCGAACTACCTGGAGACAGAGCACAGACAAAATGCGGTGGGCCACAACTCACGTTTTATAGGGGTGTAAAAAGGATGGAGCGCTCTCTGATGGATTTTAAAGGCTGGTGGTGTAAGTTACTGATAAGTTTTCATGGTCCTACATAACCAGGTCTGGAAAGTGCCTTTGGAAGGGGGTGATTTTGTACTGAGATGCGTTCATACTTGGAGCTTTGGAAAAAGAGAGTACTCGGCTGTGTACTTGGAAGTGTGGTATAGAAAAGATCATTCTGAAGGTATTTTTAAGTATATCAGCTCGGTTTTGATTAGTCAACTTCTCTACTTTTTCCTTTTTGCTTTGTGGAAATGCATGTTTTCTTCTGTAATGTCAATGGAGTAAGCAGCTAAATGCTCCCTTAATGTTTATTCTCTGAGGCCAAATGAGCTCAATTTCTTGGTCTCCCCTCTGGAAGTGGGCTCTCCAGCTGCCCTGAGAGGCTGCATCTTAGCCTCTTCCAGGGTGAAATCATTTGTGGTAAGCAAAGTCCTGTGACTTTCTTGTCAGGGCAGGAGTGCAGGTATTTCACTCATCTCCAAGAGACTTCATTGGTAATACTGCTGGCTTTTTTGTAGTATTTGAATAGGGGAAAATAAAAGCATCCACCACTATTTCCTGACTTCTTTCATGCCGTTATTTTGTGTTGTGGTTCTCAGGGTGCTCTCCTGTGCAGCAAGTTTTCTCTTCTTCAGTCCAGTTTCTCAGTTTCTGGGTAGTCAGATTATTTTTGTATTTATTTGTTAATGTCACAGGTGTTTTTCTTGTCTGAAGTCTGCACATAGGCATGTACAGGTCTCCAGTTGTCCACACTGCCTCTTAGCTATTACATTGTCACTGTTCCTGTGTGAGCTCCAGGATAGTTCCCAGCTGTTTTGCTGGCCTTCATACTTCTTCAGTGCCAATTTGCAAGGCATGCTTTGTGCATTGTTTCTGCTAGGTATTTACTCAGTATGCATCCTATAGTCTCTGTGTCCTTTCATGTCTGCTCTAATTTTCAGATGTTTTCTCAATACTATCATCTTTTTCTCTCTTGTGCTCCTTGCTTATCTTCAGAGAGAAGCTGAACAAAGTCCTCAGATCTCTGTTCCCTGCGGAGCGTCTTGTTTTTCTTTCTGAGCAATCCTAAGCTTCCTGGGTGTAGGCCCTTTTTGTCTTGCCCTATTTTTCTGCCATAACTTAAAGGCAGGAGAACAACTTTAGATGGTACATCTGTGCTGCTCATGGTGCACAGCCACCACCTGAATGCAGCAATCTGCAACCTTCCGGCAGCAATAACACCCACCATACAGCAACAAAAACACGCTAACATTCATCCACTCCAAAGGAATGCAAAGTGGGGAAGGAACCCAAGCAAAACTCCCTTGGCGGTTGTGTTGTTGTTTTTCCTTTGCTTTTTAACTTCTCAGTGGGGATATTGGCTTTTTGCATTCATGCCTGAGAGTCAACAAAACCACACTGATAGCTTCAGTTTTCTGTCTTAGAGCAAGCCCCTCTGTGTCTGATAGGAGTCCCGGAAATCTCAGCAGGTACCGTCCTTGAGATGTACGTAGCTATATGTCTGGGTTCATTACAAAGAGTCTTCCATAATCCAGATAATAATCTACTGTTCACAATTAGATGTAGTTCCAATTTCTTGAATGCTCAAGCAATCATTTTCTTTGGTAATTGAGTTCCCCATAGAATTCCACTATTCTGATCTCCTGCTCAGAAAACTAAGCATATTAATTTGAAAAGCTGCATGAATGCCTGGCCAGGATAATGGCAGCAGAATAATTGCAAGGAAATCTCTTACAACAGGCTTATTTTCATCTAATAAAGCCTTTCCCAATGGTTACGCTGTATGCTGTGAATATGATATGAGCTCTGTAGTCTCCATGTGTGTGTTTGCATGTGCACATCTGAATTTTAACATGCTGAGATGTCCTCAGCATTTATTCATTATATATTTTACAAGTGTTTAAAAATGGTTGTTTAGCTATTTACCATCCAGTGTTTCTTCTTATGACAATTTTGGGTGAAGGTAAGTGAGCTGAGATGAAAAAGGATGATTTCTGCCTGCAATATTTATGTATGTGTAATGCGTATTTACAGTAAAAGTTGTATTTTGGTCTCCAAATGAAGCTGGGGCCTTCATCTGGGTGTACGGCACACACCAGAAGGCTTTACAGCTCAGCAAGGCAGAGAGTGAGAAGGGGAAAAGGGAGGTGAGAAGTTTGCTGTGCCAGCCAGCAGACTGGTGGCAGAGCTGAGTTCCCACCTCTCCAGGTTGCCCTTAGCAGCCTTCAGTGGCAGTGGGTATAAGCCTTGATCTGTCATGTTGGGCTGTGAAGCCGTAGTGATAATGCTGCCTGGCTTAGAATGAGAGTCTGCCTTGACTAGGTAACTGAGTTCAGCAGTTTATGATGGCATCAAATATGTATATATGTTTCTCCCTAACATGGTTGCCTACATGGAGACTTTATAGCTCTCTAGAAATCCTTGAAAGGAGGTTGTGGTGAGGTGGGGATCGACATCTGCATAACTAGCAACAGGGCAAGGGGGAATGGCCTCAAGTTTGTGCCAGGGGAGGTTCAGGTTCGACTTCAGGAAAATTTTCTTTTCCAAAGGAGTGGTTTGTATTTATTGTATTTTTTGGTAAAGGCTGCTCAAGGAGGTGGTTGAGTCCCTGGAGGTGTTCAAGAAACGTTTAGGTATTGCACTAAGTCACGTGGTTTAGTGGGGAAATGGGGTGGTAGGGGGATGGTTGAACTTGGATGATCTTGGAGGTATTTTCCAACCTCGGTGAGGCTGTGATTCTACGAGGAATATCGGTGTGCCAACCAAGTAGCAAATGACATTACTGTGCAAGAAAATGCTCCTCAATCACGGGTATGAACTTATTAATCAGTTCTGTTGAGTTCCATGCCTGCAGTTGGTGAATGCTGTTTGTTACGTTGTTGGAATAGCTTTCCCTGTTGTTTTAGTTGTTTCTCTTCAGTCATTTCATCTATTGGAGTCTTCGGTGAATGGGATGCTTAATGAAGAGTGTGAAGTGAGATAATTAGACGGGATCCCTGATAAGAAGTGAAGTTGATACTTGTCTTATGTTTCTAGATATGACATTTCTCTTCTTATGGTAAGGTCAAGTGCGTTTTCCTAACAGCCGAGTATCCAGCTCCCATTGAAGCTGACCAGATTATGTGAATTTGCATCTCATGTGATCCCGAATGCTTTTTGGGCCCATTTTCCTTTTGTGCATGTTTTGTAGCTTAATGGACTTAATGAGACCCAGGGATGCGGTACAAATCAAATGATTTTTAATCAACATCAGAGAAAAGACAACGGCAGTATGGTCAGCAGTGGGGTTGAATTACCATAGGGCTGCAAAGCTAGTTATGAATGAAAGATGGTTTCAGACTTGCTGCGTGCCCTCTTTTCTATAAAAGATGGCACAATCTGTAGAGATATGATTCCATAAGTATGTAGAATACGTCCGCATTAATGTGGCTCAGTGGTATGAGCGTTTGTTAGTTACAAGCAGTTGCTGTAAGAGTTTTGTGCAGTAATCTGGTCCCCTCCTTCAGTCTGTGTGTAAAGAGCAACAGTGCTTTGCCCCATATCACAGAACAGCTTTCTTCAGATTTCTTCATGTTTTTCTCTTGTCCCTTATGGTGCTTTCATATGGTGGTGTGCGTTCATCTTGAGCTCTGTTTGTAGCAATGTGGAAACTGGTGTTTTTGTTTGCTGATGACGTGAGATTTTGCACAGCAAGAAAGCAAAGGGCTCGTCAGGATGTGTATGAAAGGGGTAGGTTTCCCCCAAGAAAAGCTGAAATAGGAGATCCTGCTTTTACTTTAGTACAAAGCAGTGATTTAGCTGTATGCAATGGCTAATACATGTCTCTCTAGCTATCACTGTTGCCTCATATTTAGGTCCTATATAAAGTGCAGTAGGACCAAAGGGTGAAAGAAGAGGGTAACAAAATCTGTCTGAGATGTAAAAATAGAAAGAAGGAAAATATGTTGTAGGCACCTAGCTGCAGCCTTGCTATTACCTTTCCTCTGGATCAGGTTGGCTTGCTGTGATGTAATGGTGAGCAGCTGAATATTGACGCCATGTCTCTGCTTCTATCAGTGGAGTTGCTTTCAGTTTCTGTGTTGCCTTCCTTCTGCCAGCCATAAATGTCCTTGGCAAAATCACTTGTATTATATGTTAAAAAAAAAACAACAACCCATTTTTGCATGTTTATTTCCTGCCTTGCTTCATTGGATGGTAGAAGAGACTCCCTGTGTCTGTTCAAGTATGTGTGTAGATGTGGAATCATATTTAACTAATAGCAAAAGAAGTGTTTTATGTAAAGCAGAGGGTAAGCAACAGAGGCTGAGCTGCTGTTTCTGTCAGCGGGCTTTCCTTCTTTCTCCCCACCAACAGTGCTGGTGTTTCCTATCTGTTGCTGTAGATGATCCATTATTACCAACTTTTACAGAATGTGATGGTGTGGTGTTTTGTTTGTTTTTCTGTGGAATGCTTATTTTGTCAAACAAGTGTCACTTTCCCTGATAAAGGCTTTGAAGGTGATGGTGAACTTGAGGCTCCCTGTGTTCCCCCCCCCCCTCGCTGGCCTTGCTTGTGGAAGGGCAGCATGCTGACAATCCCAGGCCCTTCCCTTCCACAGCACAAGACATATGATGCAGCTGGCTCTGCCTTCTCCCTGCAGTTGCCTTCCTCCTCTAGCAGGAGACATCTGGGCTGCTTGGCTGCTCTTCTCTGCAGTGCAGCCCCAGACTCAGCACTGAAACTCGTCACCCCTGCCCCCAGGAAGCACCCTGCAGCTTTCTTCCCCTTGCCAGCTCTTTGATTGTTGCTTTATGAGAATTAACCTTTGGGATGGCTGTAATTCTGTTTGTGTATTTGCAGTAATGTGAGCACCTGTGCAGATGTTCAGCTGTCTGTACCTGTGGTTTTTGACTCGAGCTGGTGGATAGGCATTTTAAGGTTGCTAATAATAGTCTTAAATATATATGTGGGGAGCTGTTCTGTGAGTGTAGCCTCTCATATGCCAAAGTGCATATCTTGTTTGGAGAAATGGATGTTCATTTTACGTGACAGACTTGTGTGACTCTCCTAAATTAATGAAGAGTAAAAGGTTTGCACATGTTGCATTGAACTCAGATCATGATAGATTAGGAAGACTTTATATTTCTTCTATCCCATCTCTAACGGACTTAATCCCAGAGATCAAACGAACAAATGCCATAGAGCAGGCAACTGTGTTCTTTAAAAGGAAACAATACTCTCTGAATTGTTCCTGCAGTTAAACCGAGTACGTGAGGAAGGAAGGGACTCAACAGAAAAACAAAACAACCATAAAAAGTTACATGGGACTAACTGGATGAGTTGGGCAAGCAAGGAATTTCTTGGTGGTGTCCAGGGATGTGCTGGATCTCAGTACTTGCTTAGCGAGCTTGCTGTGGGTTGGTTTGTATTTAAACGCTGATGCTTTCTTGAGGCAAGTGTTAGAAACTAGACTTGTATGCTGCATCAGCAGGATATACTTGTTAATATGTTTTAGTATTCAGAAGTAATCTGTGTCAAGTATTGAATATCTGCTTTCTACTCCACTGGCAAGCCTAAGGAAATGGCAAGTGTTGGAGAAGCATTGATTCCCAGTGTATGTCATCAGAAGTGCATTATAGAACTTGGCACAGGGTTTGACTTAGTCCATCTTTTCATATTCTTTAGGGAAGAAAGAGATGAGTGTTATTAAATCACCGAGTGCCTCCTCTGCTAAGGGCTCCCGCATCTGAATGCAGAGGAGCCCAGGTGTAGCTGCTCTTCTGACCTCAGATCAATGATTGAAAATGCATTGAACTACCATTCGTCCATCCCTTTGCTGCCTCTGGCGTCTGCTGAGGTGACTAATGGCCATCAGAAGATAGCTTTCCTTGCTTCTTGTGTGACAGGGAATGTCATCTGCTTCCCTAATGACAGGTGGAGCTTGATTTATCTGGCTTTCTGTATTTTAACAGTAAGTACTGCAAGTGTGATGGAAAGAAATACAGCTGTCGAACTGAAGGACAAAGTGAGGTGGAGGCTGGAAAAAGATGTTCATTGCTCTTAAGAGTACTCTTGTTGTGCTTTGGCTAGTTGGGATTTATTTAGCGGGATAAATCTTGTGGAACTTAAAGAGAAATTGTGAAAGCTGCATTCTTCTTGGTCCTGCCTGAAGTGCAGCGCACAAATGTAACTTCATCAGGTAGGGTGGTTTGCAGCTGGGTTGCTTTGCTAATCTGTTGTAACTTCAGATTTGGTTTTGCATAAAGTTCTTGCACAGTACTGTGCCTCGTGATTTACGAGCTTTTTATTTGAGGCGTGACACTTTGAGTCATGTCTTGTGTTATACGTAGTTTCATATTCCATATATACTTTTCCATTTTGAAGAGATATATCATTTCCCTCAGCATTTGACTTCTTCACACAAGAAGATGAGTTGTCTTGCCAGAGTTGCCTTCTTGCTGTGGCAAATTGCTCACACTGGTGAGAATTTGTATCAACAAGATTGTTAGCTGCGCTATCCCTGTACTGGCAATAAAATATGACTCTTGCATACATATGTAGTCATAGGATAAATGAAATGTAGAGTTAAAAAGAAAAAAAAAAGCAAAAATTGTAGGCTGTGCTCCTTACAAGTCATAAGAGGTAGTTCTTATTCTACAGAAACACTAAGCTGTCACTGATTAGACTTGTGGCCAGCTGACATGATAACCTCAGTCTTTAAAGCTCCTTGTCTGAGCTTAGCAGCAGTTGTAACTCAGAGTTAATGCAGAAGCACAGGTCTGTTGTCTTGGTCTGGAAGGTTAGAGCTCACCATTTCTGGAATGCCGCAGTTGAAGGAAAGGCACATTGAAGCTGCTGGTAGCTTGAAAAATAATAATGCCTGCGGCTGTATAACCTGTTAAACATCAACATCCACCTTCAAACTGTGAAGAAAAATCTCTCGCTTTTCTTCAGTGCAGGACTGAGCCCAAATGTTGAATGAAAAATGCATTTTTTTAGTTTCTTTTTTTGTTTTTTAAACAGGCTTGCATTCTTCTCCTGACACTTAAAAATTGTCCTGTTTTTTAAGGAGAAGCTAGTTGCTTGGTTCCTGTCCGTCAGCTGACACTGCGCACCCCAAGCAGGCAATTTCTTTCAGTGCTTTATTGACAAACCACTTTTATCCAAATGCCAGGGGCAGTGTGGGTGCAATTCTGAGAGAGAGTGATTGGGAACTTGCTCTCACAATCACTGGGGACTCCAAGGTAAATTTGCCCGACAGCATATTTCGATGTGAGTGAGAATTGCCGTGCAGTCTGTGTACACCGAGCAGGAGAAATCTAATGATAAAGGAAAGAGCGCAAAGTGGGAATTGGAGCACATATTTGCCCGCTGCGGGTCTGCAATCACTGGGTCTGTTGAAAGGCAGCATTGGGAAGCCTTGAGGTTTGTCAGAACAGAAGGCAGGCCAGCTGATTTCTGTCAAGAGAGGTGATGCCGATGTCTGAGTCTGAAGGGTGGTTCTCACCTGTGTTTTCCTCAGAAGCTGACATGCAGTGGTAGTTATTAAGTGCAGTACTTTGCTGAGCGAGGCTGTGAGCCTAACGTTTGTCAACTGCTTTTGCTTATTTAAAAAATTGTCATGACAGTAAAAATAGGAATTCAGGACTTGAGCAAGTGAAGTTGGATCATAAAATATACATAGAGGCCTCAGGGGGGCCTCGCGTCTCTTGTAGAAGCAGAGACCTGCCAGTTTGTGCATGCTTGGAGCTGATTCCGATTGTTGCTAACTAGTGTACCTGACTGGCACTACATTAGTAGCATTAAATGCTATTTCCCAGTGCTGGAGTGAGTAGAGACCCAAGCTCAGTTCTGCTCCAAGACTTGTGGCTGAGATTGGCTTAGCCAGTAGGATCACTGAAGGTTGGCGGAGCTTTGGGGCTGATTGCTCTTTCAAGTACTGTGTCCTGTGGGTAGGACTTCTTTGTGCTGGTCATGAGGAGAAACCATCTGTTTTGGTCCAGTGCTGATTCAATATCTGTGTAAATGCTTTTGACTGATGAGTAACTGATGATGGTGAATTAAACCAAGTTTTTTCTTGTTACACCAGATAAGCTTTACAATGAGAATCAGGTTATGCATTAGCGTTGTCTTGTTTTGTGTTTAGTGTCTGTGGCTTTCTGTTATAGAGATTTTGCATTTCAGGTAACATGCAGAAATATAGCAGGAGTGATTCTAAAATATCAATGTTAGTAGTGGATTCAGATAATAGAAAGAAACTAGGTTCAGATATGAGGCGTGTCCCTTTTCTGGAAGTCTTTTGGGTGAGTTTTGTCCCCCAGACTGAAGCCATTCAAAATAATTCAACACTGTAAGTTTGTATGTTGTTATTAGTCTTGAAAACTGCACACATATTGATCTCACTTGAAAATCATTAGCTCTTGTACAACTTCATTGCAAAATGCAGTGTTAGCTGAATAGCCTCATTTTTGCTAGACACCTGACCTTATACACATGAGGCTTATGGTGGATTAATTTAACAAGTTTAAAAACTTCTAGAGCAGAACAGGAGTTGTGATCCTGAACAAGACCAAGCCTTATTCATACTAGCTCTGCTCCTTCCCTTCCTTTTGTGTCAGCCACTTTTGTGACAGCTTACAATACTTCCAGCAACTGGCCACCTGTAAAAGCTGGCAGTGCGTGGCTGTAGATGAGCTAGGTGCTATGTGACTGTCTCCCCCCTGGCTAAGTGTGTAATTTGTGCTATATACTCATTCCTCACAAGCCCAGCGCATCTGATCAATGTCAGCTCCGAAGCTTATATTTCCCTGTTAACGGTCTGCTTACACAGTAGCCTAAAGAGTGGGGTGGCCTTGATCATTTTTATTGTCCTTGAAATATTCTGTATTTTTGTGCACGTGTGATTTGTTCCTGTCCTTCTTTCATGGGAAGCAGCTGTCTATTGTTATGCAGGGGGTGATCAGATAGGTGAACAGACAAGGAAGAACGGGGTGTAGGGGGAAGACGAAGAAACACTGAAATGGAATCACTCTACCGTGCTCCCAGCAGGCAGATTTAATTTCTGGCAGTACCACTTTGCATTGACTCCAGCTACTATCCGAGGCCTGTTACCACTAAGAAAGTACTTTTGTGGCAGTGGGTCCTTCAATATCCGGCCTATTCTCTTCCTGAAATGCCTGTTTTCTCATTGGCATGCATGGCTGGATCCTGTGACAAAACTAGAAGCTCACAAGAGCACCTCCAGCCAAAAGTAACTCCTCAAAACCCTGCAAGAAATCGACTGAAATTTCCTATCTAACTTGGATCATTAATTAATTCTATCTCTGCCCCCATTATACCATTAGAAATATTGCCTGTGTCCAAAAGCATGATTACTACATCTGTTAGGAAAGGGAAGAAACAAACGAATTAATGTTGATGATAATTTATACTGACATGCTGAGGATGGGGAAAGCACTCAGGGCACTGAAGACCTGGTCGGAGATTGCAGCTGAACATTTGGAACAATGTAATGATTTGGACATTGTTCTTTCTTCTCCTTTTGTTTTTCTGCTTTCTTTTTAATTTTTCTTTCTTTCCCTTTACTTCAGTGACCCAGCCGTATTTTAAAGTGCCTGCCATGCTGACGTTTTGCTTACACGTCAACACTGCAAGTATGTGGTTAGCAGAAATCTTTCAAGTGGTCCTTTTATTTTTTCAGCATTTCAAAGGATCTTATGTGGTCTTTCTCTATAGTACTCTGCAATTTTGTGCCTGTTGGCTCAGACTGGTGGTGCAGCCATGCAGGTGGTTAGGGAAAGGATGTGGCCTGGCCTCTCCACCTACAGTTGCCTTGGGGATGTCAAATCTTTGGATCTATTACCTGTGAGTTTGTTCAACCTTTTTTGAGATCCCTGGCACTGCCTGGTTCATTAGCCTCATGAGGCACCAAGTCTCAGGTATTCAGCATGACCCACGCAAAGAGTTTTTCTTTTATCTCTTGGTAAGATCAATCTTTTCTTAGTGTTTTTTTTTTTTTGTTTTTTTTGTTTTTTTTTTTTTTTTTTTTTACCAATTCTACTTAGTTCTCAGTCTGTAGCACCTGGCAATTGCAATTCCTAAAGCTTCATCCACTGCATTAATGAGTTTTGCAAACCTTAACATTGCATTCTCAGTTCAGCTTTCTCCTCCCTCAGCTGGGTAGCATCTCCTTATGTGAGGCAGCAGCTCCATCCCCTTTACCGCATCAGTTGCTCTTGGCTAACTGCTGCAACCTTCCTGAGACCGAGACTGTGCAGGATGGGGGTTTGTGAAGTGACAACACAACAGCTGTCCCTTTCACAGTAACCCTCCAGATGATTCACAGCATTTTGTTGACTTTTTTTGTGGAGGCCACTGCACAATGAGCTGGCAATTTCAGATAACTGTCAGTGTTGGCTCCAAGATCTGAAATTGTGACTGCCTTGAGTGTCAGCATTATTCAGGTGTGGTGTAAATTTAAGGTAATGCATGGAGGGGGGTAAGAAACCTGCCTTATCTGGCTCAGCTGCTTTCTTCTTTCCCCACTCAGTCAACTTCCAAGTTTTTGCTGGAATTCATCATCTCTTCAGCATCTGACTATCCATGATGGTTTAGTTTCATCTCAAGGCCTTGGAATTTCACGATGTACTCCATTCTTTAGATCTCTGATGAATGTGTTGAATGAAGTCCTTGCAAACATGTAACCCTAGGAACACCAATGCTAGCTTTTCTTCACACCAAAACCTTTTACTTCATAACCAGCTTTTGGTCTAAAGAAGAGCATTTCCTTCATGCCAATGGTAACTTAATTTAACAACATAATATTAAAAATTATAGGTAGAATAAAATTATTAAAATTAAAATTACAAAAAAAAAATTAAACTTTTTTTTTTTCTTTCCATGTGAACTTTGTCAAAGGTCTTTGGAGAATCCTTCTCATCCATACACCAACTGATTACTCATATGAGTCCAGATTACCAAGGTAGGATTTTCCCTTCTAGATGACAGATGGTTTCCCTACAAGTTCCTATTGTGATAACACTAGAGCTCTTATTATTTATAATGAACTTGACCATCTTAGCAGGACTATAAATTTGACTTGGAGGTCTTCAGCTCCTGGGCTGCCCTGGGGGGCCATTTTGGAGATGGACTTCTCTCTGTCCATCTGACATCTACCCAGCAGCTCCTGGTGCCGAGGTTGCGAATCATAGCCTATTCTTGTGTGTTTTTCTTGGAATTTCTTCACAGCTCTTGAGTGAATACCACCCTGAATGCATGTATGGGTTAGGGGGTGACCTGCTAGAAAGGAGACCTTTAGAGAAAGTCCATTATGTCTTGCTAGACAGCAGGTTGACCATGACCCAACAGTACCTTTGTGGCCAAGTAGGCCAGTGATGTCTTGGCATGCATTAAAAAGACCATGGGAGAAGTGTGTGGTTCTCCTCCTCCTTTACTTTGTGTTGGTAAGGCCACATCTGGAGTACTGTTTCCAGTTCTGGGCTCTTCAGTTCAAGAAAGACAGGAGCCTGGAGCATCTCTCTAATGAGGAAGGTCTGAGAGCCCTAGGGCTGTTCAGCCTGGAGGACAGGTGGCTGAGAGGGGGTCTTAGCAATGCTTATAACTGTCTAAAAGGTACTATTTCCCTCAATATCTTCAGCAGCCATGGACAGTGCTGAAGCTTCTGTGTTTTCCAGCCCTGAGCAAACCCTGGTGTTTCTTGCTGCTTCTCCTTCTGGAGCAGCATTGGAGGTGCTGCCCTGAGGTGCTGCTCCCCTTTGTGAGGGTCTGTGAGGAGGGAGGAGGTCAGTTCTCCTTATTGCTTGTTTTCTCTACAAAAAGGAGCCGAATCCACCCGCTGTGCCTGGCTTCTGTGGGTGATGCTTGCGTTTTTGGTGGGAACTTGTGCAGTCCCTGCAGGCCCCCACAGCAAGCTCTGAGCAGCAACCACTGAGTATTTGTATGCAGAGCAGTGTATCCTCCATGGGCTTTGGGAGCCTTTGTGAAGTTTCCCCTTCTCCTTCAGGTAAATGCTCTGTCCTTATCTCTCCCCCAACCCCACGAGGGCCACTGGATAAAGCAGGTCTCCTGTGAAGGAAATGGGGCATGCAGGTTTTGGGGGTGTTCTTGTGGTCTTTCTGAGGAAAACAAGGGCATGAGGGGGGCTGCTGTCAAACAGCCGTAACAGGAACCACATAGAAAAATCACCTATGTTGATCCTGTGGGGAAAGAGTCCTTGAATCCATCCTGGAGGATGTATATTGGTTGGGAAAGCATGATGCTATTAACACTGGCCTGCCATTAGTCCTAGTTGTTTTTTTGTTATTGCACTTGGTGTCTCACGGTGATAAGCTCTGTGAGGATGCGATGGTCAGGTGCTGAGTACCTGAGCGTGGAATCAAAGGCAAAGGTCTGACTGAAGTGTGAGCATAATAAAGGAACAAAATTAATGCCTTTGCCAAAATGATCTCTTTTCTCTGTGCTAATTGTCCCATAGCTCAGAAAAGCCATGGCAGGGATGTAAAAAAGGGCACATGGAGCAGGAGGCAGCATGTCTCAGAACTTGGGAGAGCACTGCCTGTGCCTTAGCAAGATGGTTGTCACAGAAAATCTGAGCGTGACAGGTCTCGTATGTCAGGGGCTCAACAGATGCTGCTGTAAATGTGCTGTCCCAGGCAAAACTGTGTAATTAACACTGCTTAACTTGGTGGCATTCAGATAAATGCAAATTGAAAAAGCATTAAAATAGCATCATTATTAATGCATTCCCTTAACAGTGTATGCGTGTGGGGTGTCTCCTGAGATTCCTAATGAGTTGTGCTTATACACAGTTGATATGAAAAGGGCTGGCGTGGGTTGCTTTGCAGCGCTGCTCCATTCCAGCCTTTTCAAGTATTTGGTAACAAGATGTGTTTGTTTAGGCTGCAGAGAACAGGTGCTTGTTTCTCTCTTAGCACAGACAGAGCGTTTTGTTACCCTCCTTATCGCAGCAGCTCACGGTGCGATGCTTGGCACTGTGTAAGCGCTGTCTGCAGCGCTGCTGTCTCACGTTGGCAGAGTTTGCCAAGCAGCACCAGGGAACCCCCTGCAGCGATACCCGTGCAACGTTGCCTTTTGTCTTAATGAGCTGATCTCTGTTTTCAGCTGGGCATCGGGGGGGAAATAGCAGTGATTAAAGATCCTGTGCGTTCTTTTAGGTTTCTCATTTCTTCTCATCAATAACTCCTCACAATGCTGTGGCGATATGTAGTCCCTATGAAAAATTAATAGCTATGAGCTTCTTGTTCCTGAGGCAGCCTTCTGATGTCCTGGTAAGGGAACAGCATAGCAGCTAGCAGGCAGCCAAGCTGCAAGTTGGGATCAAGGTATTTCTCTTGTAGAAGATGGCTGCCTGTCTCGCTCGTTCTTTTTTTTTTTAGTTTATTAGTAGATTAGTGCCACACACACTTTACAAACTTGAATACAGTCTCATATTTGAAGTCATTGTCATGGGTCTTTCATGAGTTAGTTTCTGCATTAGATCCTTGCTCTTTAATGGCCTCTGTGGAACATGCCAGCCTGCAATTCCAGCCATGCTGAAGACTCTCACAAGCTGTCCTTGACTGCAATAGAGCTAGGCTGTTGCCTGCTCTGTTGGAACAAATCACTATGCTAGCTCTTTGCTGTTACAATGTAGATGTGTTTTTTGATCACACTTACGCCTTTTGTCACTGTATATACTAATACACACATTAAGTCAACTGTGTCAGGTCATGTAAATCAATGACAAAACACTGTCTGCTGTAAAGATGAGCTAATTCTGTGCTGTCTCGGCTGCAGTATTTGCTGTATAGGTGAATAAGGCCAGGTTGGGTGGGGCCCTGGGCAGCCTGGTCTAGTGTTAAAATGTGAAGGTTGGTGGCCCTGCTTGTGGTGGGGGGTTGGAGATTCGTGATCATTGAGGTCTTTTCCAACCTTGGGCCATCCTGTGATTCACTGAGGTTAAGCTAACTCAATTAGATCTAATTGGGATAGCTCCCTTTCTTTTCTCAGTTCCTTTTCAGAAGATCTGTAATCATATGGTAAAACAGATGAGAATATTGACACCACAGAACGCTTGTTTTCTCAAAGTCTGCCAGATCAAAGCTGTCCAGGCTCTCTCTTTCCTTTTGAAACAGAATCTGAAATTGATCCATAAAGTATGTCTGCTGTCCTTGGAGCAGAGCTGGGTATCTGGGCTCAAACTGAAATTCTGATCCAGAAAAACGTTCTTCATTTGAGATGGAATACCATTGGTTTTGGTGTAGCGCGAGCGGCACATTGATTGCTGAAATGTGACCAAGGTGAGGTTGATACATCTCTGTAGATTTCAAGGATTAAGAAAATATTTTCCCTCTCGCTGGTGCTTGTTTCCTTGTTCCCATGGTGATGGCTCTTAGTGTGTTAGACCAGCTCTGGAGTTGTACGTAACAGTAACCAAGTTGCCTGTAACATTTTGCCAGATAGTTGAGTAACAGGTTTTGCATTGTCTGTGTTTTTTGGGTGGCCAGCTGAAGGCACTTATTGCACAGTCCTAGGCACTGTACAGATTTCTGGGGGGAAAAAAGAAAAAAAAGAAAAAGGAAAAAAAAAAAAAAAAAAAAAGGCCGTATTTAAGATAATCAAAGGGAGAAGTTACTTAGAGCTAGCATTTTGCGCATCAGTCAGTATATGTGTTGCCTGACAAAACACCTGTTTCACTAAGGGAGCTTTCATTAACCTCAAACCCAGTCCATTGTAGAATGGCAGCAACCTGTGTGTTCAGGTATGGGTATGTTCCTTCTGCTCTAAACTGTCTGACAGCTACAAGAGTTGTGTGTGTTGTATTAAGCACAGACTATCCTTTTTCTTTTTTTCCTCCCCTTGTTTCTACAGGCTCTAATATAAGAGAGTCCTGGTTTCCTAGTGAGTTTCCAGGGTGACTAGAAAGGAATGGCACGGCTCTTTAGTTTCCAATTGGAATCAGACATAACATGAACTTGCTTAATGTCTAAATATTATTATTACTGTTATTTTAAGAAAACAAACGGGAAACTAAACCTGGCACCCCACGAGTGCAGCTGGTACTCCCAGTGCAGTAGAAGCAGGGATAATGTAGCCATGTGGGAAATGTTCTTTGCGTAGGGGAAAAAAATCACTCCTGCAGTGCTACATGCAGGCAGGCATGCAGACAGCCCCACCAATGTGGTCTCAGTGCATGCTGGCAGGAGGCAGGGCTGTGATGGATGGTTTTCTGGTTAGAGAACTGGGTGCTGGGTGCCCCCGCCCCTGCTTCATTATTTAATTACATGGCGGCCCAAATGCTGGGCGATAAAAATGCATTTTCACCCGTAGCCTGTCTTCCATTTAGTCTGTCATGTTAATAGTGAAATAAATTGCTCTAATTGCCTGCAAACTTCATCAAATTCATAATTCTTCCTTTTTAAAAAAAAAATAAAATTGAATATTTATTAAACTTCATGTCATGTCTTGCTTGGTTGGTGAAAGTGGTCCAGTCCCTGCATAACATTACACTTTAAAGTACAGGGTGTCATGTTTTCTTCCTTCTCTTGAATTTTAATTTAGGTTATGATTTTTTTGCATTTGTCTTCATATTAATCATGCCATTTGAAGGAAGAGGAACAAGTTTCCAAACATCTTTTTCTTTACATACACTACGGTTCCGATCCAGCCTCATGTCTAAATGGCATTGGAGCCAAGTATGAGCCTGGCATGACTTTTCTGGAGTTTGCCGCTGTATTGCAAGGAATGTGAATGTAAGGCTGTTTTCAGAATACCGGAGTCAGTTTAAATTTGTTAAGTGCTCATCTGGTTTTGGGTTGTTTGCGTACCCTTTGACTGCAGACATGGGCAGGGGAGTCAAGTGAAATGTGCTTTAAAGCAGCACTGTTTGGAGTCCTGCAGGATCTTTGAAGGGAAATGACACAAGCCTGAATGGATTCAGAAATAACTGCAGGTTTAAAGCTTCAGGCCAGTGGGGAGGGGAGAGGAGATTGCTCTTGGGTTTGTATCTCTGTGTGGCAGAGAATCCTTCAAGAAAACCAAATGTTGTGAGACATGTGAAAAAGAGAACAGAAGCACTAGAACATCAGCTAGTGTTTACTTGCAACCCTATTAGTGTGACACTGTAATTTTCCCAAGGTTGCTTAAATAGCAATCTCTGCTGTCACTTTATTTTTTTTAGAATAATTTCTTGAAACTTAATTTTGGGACTTTCTGGTCATGGAGAAAATAGAAGTAAAACTGAGAAGTTCCAAAACCATATGGCAAAGAAAAAAGTTGTGAAGCAATTAAGCTACTGTTTGCAATGATTTTTTTTAATGTCATTGTTTTAGTGATAAGTGTTTTTATTTTTGAACAGCTTGACTCCTGGTTTGCAAGGCTGTGCTCTTAGAAATCTCTGGGTAGTATCACAACTTTATGCACAATATTCAGCAACAAAGGCACTTCTTCCAAATATTTAGGAAGTCAGACATGGGGACAGGTACTGAGGGAAGACTTGAAGTACCATAATTCCAGCTGTGTTTTTACTTGAGAGGGGAATAAAGGACCTAAGCTCTCGTGACTGAAGAGATGTTCTGCTGGCCAGAGCATCATTTGGCTGCTTTGTAAACAGCCTTTGGATTTTGAGCTCTTCCAGTGTTTCTCCTTTTTCCTCCCGATCAACTGAGGTGCCCCTCTCTTGACTTTAAGAGTAGCACTCCTCTTATGCCTTTGAAAAGAACTTGCTAGCTTACCTGTAGGGTGCTCATCATAACGTCCAGCACTGCAGGTAATGCCTGCAAGCTCTGCTGGTGAGTGGGTGTCTGCATGGGGAGCTTGTCCTTCCTCTGCTCTCCTTTGGAGGAGATCCTGGAGTGGTATCCACAGCAGTTGTAGTTTTATGCTTTGTTTCTTACATAAATTATCGTGTCCAAGTTTGTATTTGGATTGCTTACTTCTGCCTCCCTTGTCAGCTTTGCCATTTCCAAAACCCACAGGAGGTAAAATTCCGCCTGCTCAAACTCAGAGGAAAGCAGAGTCGTGCCAAGTGATCACTTCCTCCAACTGTTTGTAGGCTTTCAGTGCTGCCTGTCCTCTTCCTATTTATTTATTTTTTTTCTTTTATCTTTTCTGCTCTGCCCCTTAACCACTGATAATTGATGTTCTAAACTTTGGAACAAGCATCATGTTCCTATGAAATGTTTTTTCTTGATTTTCCCCTTCCCAAACTTCTAACCACACACTGGTCAAAAGCACTGTTATTCCTCATGGATGTCGTTGGGAGCATGGTGTGTATGCATAACCAAGGCGCTGAAGTGAGAATGCGTATTCATCTTAAAAATAATAAAAATTGACCAGTCTGGTTTTTCAACCTAAGTAGCAAATGCCCTGTAGAGAGTTTATCTGTTTGTGTGAAATTTGTGTTACCAGAACACTGGTGGAATTGCACGTAATGGCTTTGTGTGCTTTTCGTAGTCAGAGGAGCTACAATGGGCAAAGACCTCCTGAAGGAATCTCATCCCATTCAATAAGAAGGAAAAGAAAGTTACAAGTGTGATTTGTATTCCAACTAAAGAAATGAATGTGGAAGTACTTATCAACAGGCACAGCTTTCATGTTTATTCATCCTAGCACGACAAGCACATATTTTAGCATCTGAATGATTATAAATATGTTTACTAGCTATCAAAATCAGAGCTATTTAATTTGTGAATACCATTTCATATTCAGATGCGTTTTGCTTTTTACTAGTAGTGTTAGTTATCCTGTTCAGCTTTCACAGCTCTGGCATTCATCATTGTTAGCTCACAGCATATTGAGATACAAGTGAGGACCAGTGTCAGAGAGGTTAAGGGACATCGTTGTCTATTTTGATCACTCTTGCGTCAGTGTGTCTCGACAGAAAAATTGGATACATTATGAATATGCCCAGCATTACCCAACATATGAGAAAAGCAGCGTTTTTCAATTTTTCTTGTTTCAGGTAATGTGCATGTCCAAAGAAAATTCTAAGTGTAGAGTCAATAAAATAAGCCTGACTCAATTAAAAATGATTGCTTGCTTTGAAATACCTATCTCTAAAAAACACCTTCTGTGGCTGGAACAAAACCAGTGATGATGATTGTGATATAAGAACCCATCGGGGCACACTTACACAATGCTGCATTCATTTCCTAGTTGTTCTTGTCCAGCACCACAGAATGTTAATTTGCTGTAGCTCCCACCTTCTTTTCTTGTTCCTTTTAAATTTCTTTTCTCCTTTTCTTCCTGCCTGTTAAGATGTCTTTGTTCAGAGTTCACCCACCTAGAGCTTACATCAGCAAAAGGAACAGTCCACAAAGGTTTGCTGGAGTCAACAAAAGGGAAGAGCAGAGAGAGAAGGAGATGAGCCCAGCAATTGACACAACAAAGCTTCAGTAGTGGCTCTGGACACTGTACCTACCCCAGTGAGGACAGTGGGTAGGAAACTCCTTCCTCATTGCGTGAGTGGGTTTTGCTGTGTAAGACTTCTTAATGACCTGTGCTCTCCTTTGCAAAAGGTTTTGCAAGTGCCAAATGCTGAGAAGGTCTGTTTGGGACATAGTTTCATACTTCACTCCTGCCTGAGTCCTGTCTGACTTCTTTCCTAGTACTTGTAACAGATCATGCAAAATGAAATATGAGTGTACCAGTAATGTTACTGGTCAGTTTCTCACAAGCCTCAGGCTTGCTTCACAAACCAGTGCAGAAATCACATGGTTTTGTGAAGTTCACTGTTTGACTGCTGTCCTATGAATTACAGTGAGTTAAATGCACCACTTTGTGGTCTCTCTCTTTCATGCGTGTGCTGAAGTTTAGTTTTGTGCCACTTATCTGTTTTGGAGCATTTTGCTCCATTGCTCCCGGTGTTTCCTATGTAGTGTCCTTCTTGCTAACTATAGTACAGCAGCATGCCTCACAACTAGCCCATCCCTGTTTTTCTCTTCCTTTCCTGGCTCTCCTTAGCAAGTTATGTGCTTGATTTTCCTAATGACCAATTATCTATTAATTCTTCCTTTGCTGCTAATGCAGGCAGCTTCCCCCACTGCAGTCTTCAAGTGTGAACGCTTTCCATCCAGCTAGTAGATAGACACAGTGTTGGATATCTGTTGAGTCCTCAGAGCAGGACTTATAAGGAAAGATTTCTTGGCAGCAATGATCTGGCCAGAAATGCCCATAGTGTCTCACTCCTGTTTCTTGTTGTACTTGCTGTGGTGCATTGCTGTATAGAAATACAGTGGAAATGCAAAATAAAGGAGTAAGTGGGAATTTTTTCCTATCGTGTTTTGAAAACAATGTAGTTCAGTATTTTTTTTTTTCTTCCTTGTAAGTTTATTTTTTTTCTTAATCAGGCTCTGTGTTAATCATTTTTGAGTGCATAGTAGCTTTATTCAAGACATGGTGCCCTCTTCTCTGGCTTGCATACAGTTTTTTTTGTATCTTGTGTGATACTACTGTTGGCTACAGGTGAAGAATATTATTTTGTAATCACAGTGTATTGCACAAAGGCACTGGGAAGGGAAAGGAATTTCCTTATATATAATATATATATATAATATACTATATATATATATATAGTATATATATAAAAAGACAAAACACCAAATACTTGAGGTTAATTAGGGCTGGATGTCCAAAAGCATTTCACATCCTGCAGCTCCCATTGGGGTCGCTGGTGCTCAGTGTGAATGAAGACAGGGAGGTCAGCAGCACCTTCTGCTGTTATCTCACGTATGTGATAAGACCCCCAGCACAGCATCTATCTGGTATTATCTGAGTGGATGGTTGATTTGATGTAAAACACCATGTGGATAATCCATTGGAATGGCTGTAACTGTGTAAGTCTACTGGACTCAAAAGAATTGCGTGTCTTTATTGTAACCAACTGCTATATTTCAATATACAAAGGAGTATGTGAATTCCCTAGCTGTTGAAACCTCTACGTGAGAAGAGAGCTTAAGGGTAAAAAACTTTATTTATTGCCCACATAGCCTTCAGCATGTTTTGCAAATTCTGTTTGTCCTTTAAAATCATCTTTAAGCTGTAACAGTCCACAAGGCAGTGCTGTAGAATTCTCTTTCCTGGAAAGTTATTTCTGTGGTGTCGTATTCAATTAACAGAGAAATTGCCCGTAATGGTGGGGTTGAGGTTCCTTCTCAGGTGAACCTAGTTATTTGGTGTACTTAGTGGTTCTCAAATGTGCAGATATTCCTCAATGCAGTAGCACCCGAATGTGGAGGCATCTGCAAAGAGTCTGCTTTATTTTTTCAGGCAGGGGAACCTCGGGACTTTCTGAAGGTTGGCCCCTTTTGTTTTCTGTTAAGTATCAAAAGTTGCTGCTACCATTGGAAAAAATAATTTTCTTTGTTACTGCCATTTGAAAGTAAGTTGCAGTGCTGACCCTGAGTCATTTCCTACTTTATTTACTCTTCTTAAATGGGGAATATGGGAGAAAAGAATCCGGTATTTGTAGGGAGATACTTGTGTTCCCCTGCCAGATAGAGCAGTGAAAGAAGGCATTATGCATAACAAGATATTCTCAGGAGATCTGTTTAGCAGAAGGGCAGAGTGTTAGATGTAATTTGTTTACTGAGCTCCAAACAGTGGTGCAATGGACCAGGAAACGTCACTAAAGCAATGAGTCCTTTCCTTTTTTAGAGCGATTATGTTTGAACAATGCAAATTAACCTGCTTTCTGAGGCTGCTGCTTAGGTGAAACAATTTGCTGATGTAAAGGCATTCCCCAACTTGCTCCTGAGCTGAGGTAAAGGATGCTGAGTACATGCATGCATAGGACAAAAGTGATCTGTAAATCAAACGTAGGAAGCAAGCAAGTTGATCTAATCCAGAACCTACTGCGTATAAAGGTGCTACTGTAACTCAGGTTAGCTCAACTGGAAGGGCTGTATACTTTCTGGAGGAAGAAAAAGAATTGCTGCAAGTACTCCATGATCTTTTCACACAACTGAAGTGTCCGTCAGCTACCCCTGCTTGTTTGTGTCTGGAGTGCAGGCCATTGGAGTACAGCCCTTTGTTCAGCCTTGTGGCTCACTACAGTGACTGGGCACTGATATTATTAGGAATGTTATCTCTGAATAAGGCAGCGTCCTTAGTGCTGTGTATCAAACACTGTTTCACGTTGCTGGCAATAATGAGCTGCAACTTGAGCTATGCAGAGGAATATCTCAGTATCTCAAGAAGGGTGTACAATTAATGAGGGAACACAGAGCACATTTAGGCACATGCAATTGGTTATGTGTGCTTGACCAAAGCAGAGAAGCACATTATAGCAGCTGTAGCTCAATCTGATTGTGAACTGCCTGTAAAAGACCTGGTCCTCATTCTTTCTGAAACATTGTGGTTTTTTGCCTCAGATTGCCCAAAATGTTAGTGTGGCAGTAATGAAGGCAAGAAAAAGAAATACATACTCCTGTGAAATTTAACTCAAAAGGAATATTCATCTATGATGTTACTGCAGTCCAGCATGGAAGTCCTATGAGAGATTTCCATATGCACTGCTGAGAACGGGGTTTGAGTATCAGTGGGAACTCAGTGCCCAGCTGCCATTTGAGTTGTAGCAGTCTCATCATGGAAACACAGTCTGATTCCTATTTGCTAAGTAGCAAGTGAATCTCTTCCCCGCTCCATCTGGTTAAGCAAAGTCTCCTCTAGAAGAGTAGTCCTTTTTGGCCTTGTAACAAATCCTTACAGAATGATATGATTAGGATTAGATTTCCTTAATTGCTACAGTGGGCTCAAACTATTAAAATCAGTGCATAGTGTTTTCTTACACACTTGAGCCCCTCTTGATGAATCTGTGCAACTCAGACCTCAGACCTCCATCGTGCTTTGTTAGAAACCCCTGTGCCAAAACGTGCCATTTGCAGGAATATGGCCACGTCCCTGGGACTGAATTTCCTCTTTGAAACCTCCAAACGTGAAATGATCACCTATTTCAGGACAATATGCCTGCTGTAATCACTTCCAGCATCTCCTGTTTATCTTTTGGTGATTAATTTTGTTTCAGTGAACTTAATGCCACCAATAACTTCAACTGCAGTTCTTTATAATGCCATCCTCTGGCCTAACAAGTACCACTAGTATTTTTGCTTTTCATCATTTAATATATTTTTTACTTCACAATGAGATACGTATACACTCCCTTATAAAGCAGAACAAAGCTGTGCAGGATTTAGCAGTGCAGCTTTTGCCTCAGTGCTAGCAAAAGCCAAATATTGGCATGCCCTCTTCTCTTAGTTGCATTACACAGGAGAAATTGGAAAGCTGGGGTGATCCTCATGTGAGCGGGCCTTTGAAAAATGTTCTGCTCGAGGCTGGACTTGGTTTCTTCCATCTCCTGGCATGTGGAAGATGATGGTGACCTCTCAGCAACCTTTGGAGCATTCAATGACATTTAATTCTCAATTAAAATCTTTGTGGTTTTTCTGTTTGCCAGCAGATGATGTTACCGCAGATCTGTCTGCATGTAGCCTAGGGGCAGGCTGGGGAATACCAGAGGAGATGGTGATGTTAGTTCTCTGGAGTGATATGGGCAGGAGGTGGTGTAAGCCTACATGCTGCTGTTATGTTCTGTAAACTCATCCCTAATCCTGTTTTTTTTCAGTTTGGCTTTGTTTTTAGTGACTTTGTTAAAAGGCACAGAGATATGAATTAAATCAGCAAGGGAAAGCAGGAAGCTGGCAAAAAAGGCACTCAGGAAAAGAGATAAAGTGCACATTCAGTAGATTAATTCCAAGTCTCACAGCCTATTTTGAGTCCAGTGAACAGATCAAGCACAAACATAGAGAATAAAAGAAAAAATTATGTGACATTTCAGTCAATAGTTAATCGGTATTTATTTTGTTCTATTCGTGTCTTTTATTCTGACTTTCCCTTGGGCTTGCCTTTGGTAAGAAAGTACTCTGAAGGTTTGATAGTTCTGGAGTTTCTCCCTTTGCTCTCAAGGCTGTGCCATCCAGCTCTTTGTTTCTTCCCCTTCCCTCTCTCCCCCCCCTATATATTTTCTTCTTCCTGGCACTGCAATTTAGAAACAACCATTAAACAATCCCCAGGAAAAGCCAGCTCAGGTAGAAGTAACTTAGATGCAACTTAGTTATTTTGAGAAGGAAAGTTTGACAGCCTTTAGAGTGCTGCTTGTTGTTTGTTTTTTTTCCCACAGATAGACAGTGGGTGTCAGTAATGGATATAAAAATTCAGTGAGTACCTGGAAAATTAACGTTGCTTTTTTTTTTTTTTTCCTAGTGGCAGTGTTTGTAGGCTGTGCTCTCTTGAAAAGCTTTTCAGGTGTGTACACTGTACCTGAAGATTCCACTATGGAGTTTCAAATTTATTTATGCATTGCATGTTTATATTTGTGTATGCTAAATTGCTTCTCTCAGGAGATATCACAGCTTCATCCAGTTAGCAAATTAAAAGGACAGATTAGACATTCATTCCAGTAGTCAGGACTTCCAAGTTAAGGATCAGTGATTTTGGTCCTGTATTTTATGGCGTTGTCAATTGCAAGGACAGTGCTGTAAAATGTGGCCCATTCTGGATGTAAATGTTGTTTTGTTATCTACCTAATGTTCCCAGCTGCTGAGCTGAGAAGATGGAAGTGTCTTTTTGCCTTGCCCAAGTCAGTAGCTGTTTATTAGGGTGCTGTTTAAGAGAAAGTTTTAACTTGTTCAGCTTTTGATTTTTTTTTTCTCCTTTCTCTTTCCATTGGTAACTCAAAGTGAATACAGCATTTCTGAGCTGAAGGATCTATGTATCATATCATGTATTGTACCAGCTCTTTGCCAGCTATGAGTTGGATGATAGTGATCACACAGTGTAGCATGGCAATGCCACATAACTACAAACCCACACCTGACTCTAGAGGCAGGGATTCACTGTGGAGCTGCTGTGAAGGGAGAGCTGTGTCTGTTGAGCTCTCGGTCCTCTGTAGGCATCTGTCTTGGCTGTGGTTAAGGGCTAGCTGCTGTGTAATGACGTTAGTGTCATTACGTGATGTTTGGCCTCTGCTCTCACTGTTTTCTAACATGTGTTGGCCAACATGGATTAAGGACCAGGAAAGGTGTTGGTGGAAGAATGCCATGGAGTATGTGAAGTTCAGCTTACTTGAGTTGTGCGGTCTGAAGGCTCTGAGTTGCAGGACTGGAAGCTGTTCACCCAAAACACCAGTAGTGAGAAAGTGTGTTGTGTCTTTGCCCATGGCTGTAATAAGATGGATAGAGAAAAAACAACAACAAAAACCCACAGCAAAAAAAACGCCTCAACCTGCTTTCCCGGGAGTAAGGAAAATATTGTAGTCAAGCCTATAATCATTTTTTTGCCATAGATGCTCTTTTTTTCATTCCCTGAGCAGCTAAACCAAATGTGACTGTTCTCCTGGATGGTGGCAAACCACGGACCTGTCACCTGGGGAGTCATTCGAGCTGCTTTGGTACTTTAAGTTTTCAGCCAGTGACTTGCACAGTGGTCGTACCACGAAGTGTCACACTCGAAACACTGTAAGTCAATGAAGCATCTAGACTCTTCACTATATCAGCATTTAATTGACAATGCGCAAGACCTGCTTGTGATTTACAGCACGATAAAGGGACACACTTTTCATGCTCTGCCAACACAATTGGCAGAATATTTTAGGCACAGATGGCACATTAGCCTTGGACAGCTGGTTCCCTCTTTGCTGTCACATCCTAAGACCGTCTAACTAATACTGTCACACACGACCCAGTTCACCGGGTAACTGAGAGAGGTTCTCACGCGTGGCTTTGTGTCAGCCTGAAGGCACATGAAAATCAATCTGCTAACGGACTGCCTCTGCGAGGTTTCCAAGACTTAGCACCCTACTATGCCCTTCTGCCTGTTCACTTGCTGACCTCTCTCTTGTAGCTGCATGAGTGTAACCAGAGAGTTTCTTCCTAGTTGTGTAATGTACATGCGTGCAGCTTGCAGGGTGTGCTTCTCTCCTTGTAGCGTCCTCTACTTTGTATCTGTACAAATGTGGACTCGAAAAAAGAAATAAGCGAGATACAAGACACCTACATAGGGTGCATTTCTTAGACTAGAGAACAAGTAGGGATCACTGAAAGGTGTCTATTTTGAAAAGTGTATCTTTAATATTTAGAAGGGAAAAAAATCACGAATGCATGGGGGAGAGGCAATAAATGGAGATGTTGTAAATTAGATGTAGATGATAGCAAGGATAAAAGAATAGAGAATGAAGTAGGACTTGAAATGCTCTCTGAAAAAAACAATACATTTTCTGGAACACAGGCAGGAAAGGTCCGGAGTAGAAAGCTAAAAGCTGTGTTTGTTGGTAGATGAAACACATTTTTCACATCAGAAACTTAGCATTTCAAGGTATGATCCCAATAAAAATAAAACAGTTTTATTTTTCCAAGGCGTAAGAAATACGAGGTCCATAATTTCTTACTATTCTATCAGAGCTTCACTGACTTCACTGCAAACAAACTGCTGTGCAGAAAGCCTTTAAAACATGTCTTGTTTTACAGCATCAAATACAGAGTCTAAGAACTCTTGATGGTATTAGGACTAGCTTTTATTGATGCCAAGCAACAAGACCAGAAAAACTGGAGCTTTGTGTTTTCCTTTAAAGCTGTAATTTAAGTAAGACAGAATACAGTTTGATGTAGAATAATCTTGGACTGTGGGGAGGTAACCAACTAGGGTACGGGTGCACTGGAAGGGAGGAAACCTCACTGCTTGCCTTGTGTAGCCAGCTTTCAATTAACTGGAGCTCCAGGCAATCTAGGTGTTGATCTTTAAAAATTTGGTGCTCATTTTGAAGTTAATAACAAAACAAAAAGTGGACTAAAGAAGCAATCAGATGATTTTTCAAATCAGTGCTTTAGATAAAGGCAGCGACTTGGATGTTTCTTGCAGAGTTACCCACTGTGATCGTGGGAGTTTGCACTTGAGGGATGGGAATCTCATTGGGCAGAGAAAACTCTTGTCTGAATGTGTCACAAAGTTCAGATTTCTGTTTGCTTAACAGCCACTTGCAGGGAGCTGAAGATGGGATAAGAATAGCCTGTAAATCCGCTTGAAGGGGCAGTGAAATACATTTATCTCAATTCCAGCATCCCTTACATATGTTGCTTGACTGACAGCTGTCTCTTAAGAACATCAGGGTCAGGTAAGCTTTTACTGTCTTTGTGCAGTAACAGCACAGTAAAGTACATCACACAGATTGAGTATCTCAAAGGATTTGATAATCTATAACCAACAAATTAGTGCCAATCAACACTCTGTAGCATTCAATTAGCATTAGGATTGACATCGTGCTTCCATGTCCTGGTATTTCATTTAGCAGTTGAAATCCTTTGTGCTCCAGAGCATCAATCTTCTGTCAGCCTGGAGAAGCTGGGAGAATTGTCACCCCTCGAATAGGATTTAATAAATAGTTGGCCGTTTCCAAACTGGGCAGGGGGCTGAGAGAGAGCTTTCTCTCAAAAGTCATTGGTGAATTGTGTGACTGAAGTGACCTTCCCTCCCATTTGTTTTTTTCCATTTTGCTCCCACCTGCTTCCCACAGCATAAACATTAGGGAAATGCTGATCAGCTAGATCCGTCAAACGGGAGCTGTAATTTCAAGTCAGGCCATTACCCGAAATTAAAGCATATGTGGCAAAGAAATTAGCAGTCTGCCATGGAAATGCACGTTCGTATGGTACACCTGGAGGTGTTATCTGCCTCTCATGTACTTGGAAATCAGGCAGAGAGTAGCCTGAAATAAATGTGGACGTGGGGTTGGAACATCTCACTGAGCTTGTTCGGTTATTTCTGATGCTGAAATGAAACATTTTATCTGCATTAAGAGTTATACACTCCATCTTCTTTAATTACAGAGTATTATGTCTGATTGCATGCGAGCTGTAGGCACAATCATTACCAAATGGGTCCACTTTTCCTGTGTACCTACTGCCCTGCTGGTTGTTGTTTTGAGTTGTATCATCATCATTTCAGATAATTGAGGAGATGGCAGAGATCAGGAAAGCACTTGTCTCCTAAGCTTCATTCAGGAAAGGAATTGTGCTCCTTCCCCTCTATGAAGGTCAATAACAGCTGTGTGAAGAAGTGCCATAAGCCCTACTTAAAGGTAGGGATATCTGAAACACTGTCTTACTGTGGAGCACAAGGAGGTGAGCGATGGATCTGCCATTTAGTGGGTAGCAAGAAGAGTAGCTCTTCTTCTGGTACAATTTCATTTTGAGGGAATTTGATCTTCATGTGCTTGGTTTTTAAATATGGCAATTTTTAAGGGAAGATGAAGGAAAAAAAAAGTTTAAAAGTATCTTACTGCTTCAGTATTTAGAAAATCAATAATTACATAAAACATTTCAGCAGTTTCACAATTCTTTCATTATTTTTTCCTGAAAAGCTGATCAATTAGTTCCACTGGAAATTGTGTTGGTTTTGGCTAATTTTTACTGTGTCTAATTACAACTTTGAAGATGTCTATTTTAGTGGCTGTAGTAAAACGTTTTTACTGGATTCTGCAGTCTTAAGCTACTCTTATTGGGTTGTTTGTTTGTTTGCTTTTAGACGAGACAAAGTCACAAAAGAATCAACTGTGTACCATCTTGGGAATGAATTGCATTTCTCAGTACCCTGAACTTGTTAGCTCAGTATGTGACTGTTCACATCTCTGGCTCCATCTGAGTTTTGATGTGGAGCTTTTGTTACGACAGAAGAGTGCTGACTGATGAAACCAGTTCTCCCAGGTTACTCTGGCAGGAATGTTATTGCAGTTTGGGCTTTGTACTTGCCAAGCAAGTCTTTTTTAAAGAAAAAAAAATAATAATTAAAAAAGTATTGTTGTCATTCCAAGGCTTATTGCTGCATAAGACTTCACTATTCTGTAGTATTAGATGTACCAGTTTTTCTGTTTGCCACCTTTACAAGTTTGGAGCCTTACCCAAAACCTTTCCCAAGATTTTGCTCTGGTGTGTGTGTGTATGTATGTGCAGTGTGCACTGCTTTGCTGTTAATTCAGGAGTGTTCAGGACTCCAGGTTGCAGCCAGCATGCAGCACTGAGCTCCATTAGATACCTGAAGGCAGCACTCGCTTCCTTTCTCCAAACAGTTGCAGCCACTGTGGGGGTTACTGGGGAGGATGCTTTGGCCTCTAGCAGGTGTAGCAGGCATAACCACATTGATTGTCCTGTGTTAATAGAGTAGGCAATACTTCTCTTCCTGTGGCAGAATTCAAGGAAAAGTTGTCTCCAGCTGAGCTGTTAGACTTTTGGCTAGAGGGAGCTGATGTTTTGAATGCAGTTTCACTCCAGGTGAAGCTTCAAACCCATATTGATTAACTCCTAGAGTTTCATACAGATTTTTCACTCCCAGTGTTGAAGGTAGTTAAAGCTTAGGAAGAAGAGCCGTGTATTGGGGTTTGTTTCTTTCCAGTTGGGCAGCTTCTTCTCAAACAAAAAACATGAAGTCCAGAATAGATGTAGAGCACTCATAATGCTGCTCTAATTAGTGAGTGCTCCCTGGGGACTCATTAGAATTACAAAAGCATTATTGTGGGTTATGCTGTGGTTGGAACATGTCGAGTTTTGGGCAGTTCAACAATACTACCTTGAAGAAAGGACTTTTGCAGCCTTCAAGGGTTTTTCTGTAGTTTGGAAGAAAGCAGAAATTGCAGTGTCCTGGAACTCCTTTATGAATTGGGCCTTATGTTCGCTCTTGTAAAGAAGGAGGGTTTTGAGTTTATATGCCACAGTCTAATAGGTACATAGTGACTGCTTAATGGGATTTACATTCGCTCAAACAAAATTAGGTTGGTAAAAGACAATGCAACATGCTGTAATGTAAATGGGACTGACGGCAGAATTAAATGTTTGTGGAAACAGGGGCAGCAGATCTATCAAGAGCTAATTAGACAGAGTCCAGAGACAGACTTGGGAGTAAACAGCAGCAACAAAAAGAGAAGGAGAGCAAGGGAGAAAATTGAGACTTTGTGTGGTGATGAAAAGGAGTTATAAACAAAGTTATTTAAATTGGAAGGTCCGATTGGGGCTATCCTGTGAGAAGGCTTAGTCTTATCTGAACCTGTTCACTAGCGCAGGCTGAATTGCAGCTCTGAAATCCCTTTTTATGTGTAAATAGTTCTTTGTTGCAATTTGCTATTGGCGGAATCTTTCTCCGATACTCTTTTCATCACAGTGTAACGTTTCAGTTTGCTGTCAACCTCTCTTTCAGACATGGGTTAAAAGCAGACTTTGACCCAAGTATTTCCAGCAGCAGGAAGGAGTCTGGAGGGTGGCACCAGCAAAGATGAGAGCTCAAATCTTTCCAGCTCACCACAGGCTGCCCACACAAGGTGTGATACCCTATGGGCAGCCATCAGCTGAAAGTGATGTGTCTGCACGAGGGCAGACCTGACATGGAAAGGATCCTGTTTGCCTGTGTGCAGCCCATGGTGGTGTCGTTGCTGTTATGGCTGCATTTGGCAAAGCTACTGCCTTCTGCAGGCTGCTGGTATCAAACAAAGGAAGCAATGTGTTTGGATAAGACAGAAAAATACTAAATATCAAGATCATAAAGGCTGGTACCTAAATTTAGTGGGATCAAAATGGGATTAAGATTTCATAACTGACTTGTTTTTAATGAGGGCTTGTAACAACAGGACAAGGGGAAATGACTTTGAACTGTAAGAGGGTTGATTTAGACTCAATATTAGGAAGAAAGTCTTTACTGTGAGAGTGGTGAGGCAGGTTGCCCAGTGAGGCAGTGAATGCCCCCTCCATGGAGGCATTCAAGGCCAGGCTGGATGGGGCTGTGAGTAACCTGATTTAGAGGGAGGTGTCCCTGCCTATAGCTGTGGGGTTGGAACTAGAGGATATTAAAGGTCCCTTCTAACCCAAACCATTCTATGATTTTGTGACTCTGAAGGCCAGATTGGATAGGTGTGGGGCTCTCCAGGCATGTTTAGTCTGACAGTGCAATTCTGGTTTTGACAGAAATGCTCTGTGGATCTTTGCCTTGTTTACTTGGGGGTGCTGAGGCCAGTGTATAGTACTGTTTTATCCTACAAGGAATGCTGTTGGTTTGAAGCAGCTGGATCTGTGCCCTTGCTAATTCCATGAACCGTGAGGTGGGAAACATGGCCCCGCAGCTGCAGACCTGGTTTAAACTGGGGCAAGCTCCATGCTGACTGGCCACCAGCACTGCTCAGTGCATTCTTCCCTACATTTCTTCTCCTCACCCTTGAAACAGGTGGGCAGGTTCTGCCTGAACCCCAGGCACCAATCTGCAAGTTTGCTACCAGAAATTATTTACTCAAGGAAAGCAGCGCTCTTGCAGAAGAATTCTGGCTTCAGCAAGCTCGTTTTGTTGAAGGCTTTTTTGGGTGGGCAGGAAAGCTGAGAACACGTTTGAGTTCTTCAGCTGCTGGCGCTATAGTTTCTTAGTTGGGTAATTGTGTGGACTGTCCTCCTCCTCGCTAAAGAATTAGAACACTCGTTTTGCTGCAGAATGAATCTGCAGGACTGAGAAGAATAGGAAGAAGATATTCAGTGGGGTTGAACCCAGCCACCATGAGCTGCTGTGCCTCAGCTCCCTCTGCAGTCATTGGGAATGACAGGTTTCCCCAGAAGACAGGAAAGGAATTTGGTGCGTGTCCTCGGGTGCTTGATTTTTTTTCTCCTTTTTCTCCATCTCAGCAGCACCTTTATGTGCGTGCATAAGATTGCAGGTTAGGCTGTGGCACGTGTCCCATAATGAGCTGGTCTATAGGAGGTGATGCAAGTGTTTTTAATTTGTTTTTAAGTAACTTTGTTTGTGTTATTTTTCTATCAACCCACACTATTCAGAAGTTCAGGTTAGGCAAAATATTTCAGCCTTCTGCTTCAGGGCTCACAGTTAGGTTGTTTTTATTTCACCTGCATGACAGACTTTCCCCAGGGTAAGTAACCTTGCCTGGGCATGGTTGTTATCCATCAGAAATGCATTACTTTCCTTTTTCTGGCTAAGTGTTTTGACAAGTATGGGTCACAGGTAGTTTCTTTACCTTCACTACATCGGAGCAGAGCCTTTGTATTTGAAAAAAGTCTGTGAGGAAAATACAGTCTATCACATTTATTTGTTTGCAGTGTGGAAATGAATTTCAGCACCGCCTGTAAAAGCAGATGGATGTTTCTGACCACCCTGTTTCAGTGGGAAGAGAGAAAGGCAAGCTTGCATGTCTGGGAGATCTGATGGGGCCCATCTTATTGTTAGGGAGCAGCAAGGCATAAGGGTGGTAGCCAAAAGGCAGACATAGAGAGAGAGAGGAGGTCTGGGAGGTATGGCACTCAAGCACTTGGCTTTTCCAAGTACCTGGGCTGTATCTTCTCTGAAGAAGCCTCTATCTGGAGAACGGAGTCTATGCTCAAATAGCACAGAAGAAAGAATAATCACACTAGAAGCTGAAACTTGTTGCATGGTGAATCTGAGAGATCTCTTGCTGTAATAATGATAGATGATAAAAGTGGACAATGCCAGTTGTGCAGCGTACATTTTGCTGGAGCCTTAACATACGTTATTACTTATCTGGTAACTGTCACCAAGCCTGTGACGGACTGCAGAAGGATAAAAATCACACACCCTTTAATCCTGTTTCAGTCTTGTGGGGCCTCTGACAGCTGAGTTTCTTTTTTTGAGGGAAGGGAGGGTTCAAAGAAAACAAAGCAGCAGCACAAGACATCTGGAGGTATTTCACTACAGCTACATTTTTTCACAACAAATAAATTGGCTATAGTTTGCTGGAAAGACATAGGTAAAAATATTAGTGATTGCCTGCCCCACAGTCACCGGCCATAGTAAGTTCCTGGGGAGTCTCAGATGGTTTTACTGCAATGCTTTGAGGTTTTATATGAATCCTTTCTGTGGAAAGGGAATATTTTTTTCCAAAGTTTGAACCTCTTCAGTTTTTTGTGCATTTTGAATACCGTGAAATACATCAAGAAATTGCGTCTGTTATGAATTTTATGCTGCTATATCCACTACATAATTTTAACACGGAGACTTTATGTACGATATTATTTATTTTTAATAGTGGAACTTTGAAAAGTAAATCTGTGGATGTAAAAACGTGCCGGGTTGAAAAATCCGCCTGCTTTGAGTCTCGACCTCACAAGGCCGCCATGTGCCAAATGGCTGAGTCGCTCTGCTGTTTTCTGCACGGTGCTCCAGAAGTGCAGTGTTGTATTGATTGATTATGGTTGCCAGACGTGAGTACTGTACAGCCGTGCTCGTGTTTAAAAATTTCAGGTGTAAGCAGATTTTAGTCAGTGCCTTCTCATCTCCCTCCTAACTCGTCTCTTGGCTGCCCCCTCCCACCTCACATCCTCGCCGGCTCCCTCACGTGATAAATAACACTGTCTTATCAAGGTCAGTCAGAAAAGCCCTTTTTTACATATCTCATAAATTTTAGCCAGGTGCCACTGATGTGAGATTAATGTAATGGCACCACAGCAAGCACTCAGGCTTGTCTTAATTATGCTAAGGTTGCCGGTTCACCGTTTCTCTTCATCTGTCTCCCGCTTTAGGGAACACTAAACACTGTGTCATTAGATTGTCTGTTCCACAACATTGGCCCTTTGCATTTACAAAGTCATCAGATGGCTTATGACCTAGCTTTTCTAAGAAATTTAACTAAATAAATAGTAAAAAAAGCACAAAATTAAGCAGAAATGGAGCCTGCCTGGGGTTGAGGGTGAGAGGGAGGAGCTGGGCAGGGGGTCGGGGCAGCTCCTGGATGTGTTTGGTTTTGGGAGAGCAGGGCTCGCTGGCAGGCCCTTTGTTTTGGGGCTGCTCTGCAGTGCACGGCTGTCAGGTGCTTCATTTTGATGGTATAAATGTGCATGCCTTCATGTGTGTCATAGGACTTGCAATGGTAAAGGGCCGCAGGCGTAGGCTTTTTTTTTTTTTCCTTTTCCCCCCTCCCCCCCCCCCCCCTTAGAAGTTAAAAATCCTCTACGGTAGAAGCTGTTTGGAAATCTGTTGCTCACATGAGTTCCCCGAGGCTCAAGCCAACCTTGGACACTTTTTCCCCTCATCCATAGGAAGGGCGCAGAGGACAGCAGAGTCCTGCAGCAGTGTGCTGGTGGTGGCTGTATATCCCGCCTCTTAGGGTGTAGAGCTGTTCCCTGCTACATCTCTGAGGCTGTGGGGAGTGGTGCTTGGATGTAGATTTCCTTCCAGCTGTAGGCTCAATTCACGAGCCTGGAAAAGACTGACCTTGATTTTTGTTTGATTATTTGTTTTATTGTGCTTTCTGCTGCCTGGACACGCAGCAGAGTGAGATTTGTTTCCTATTTGAGCAACCTCTGTTGGCTTTTTGGTGTCAGGTCCTGATGCTATGTCAGTGAAAGAACCATAGTTGCTTTATCTGGTAGCCTGGGGACTGGCGCTTCATCTCTGGCCCGCTGAGAGTTGTGCCAGGCGTTCATCTCACTCCAGAACCTGCCTGCTTTTTCTTGGGGAGACTTCTGCTGCTCTGCCTCTTCCATCTGCTGCCGTTGGCCTTGGACTGAGGCTATACTCAAGAGGCAGAATGGCCGTGCACATGCAGGAAGCTTCCAAATTTCAGTCTCCGCCACCTAAAAAAGAAGAAAACAGTGCACGAATCCTCAAAAGAGAACCCAAAGGCAAAGGAGACATTTTCTCAGCAATTTAACTTAATGACTGCATGCCTAAAGGGAAGCCTTTGGCCCTCATCCACTCAGCTGTGTGAAAAATGCATTTGAAATCAGTAAGTGAAGCCTGAACTGAACCTTGCTCCCAGTTATCTGTTGATGCCTCTTTTTTTTTAAACTATAATTAAATAGGATGAATTGGTACACAAGTTTTGATGTCAGCCTGCTTACGAAATAAATGCCTTCCAAGGGACCAAGCAGGGCCTGTTTCAGAGCAGTCAGGCTTTTATAGACTGCTCTGGGAGTGGGGAGTCTCAGACTATATAATGATAAGAAGAGAAAGCAGGTGTCTGGTATGTTTTGGTAGCAGCTACTTGAGATCTCCTAAGACAACTCAGTCTTGCTTTTTCTAGCAGTGTATGAGAACTGTTGTGGGTGTTGCAGATGAGGCAAGCTTATCTGTCAATTGTATGCTCTGAATACCAGTCAGGTCTTACTGTGTAAGCAAACAAGGCCTGAATTAGAGGCTTGCCCTCCCCCTCCCTCTACTTCTTGGTACTTGATGAAAGCATGTTTTAAAAAGGAAAGTATTCTTCATAAAGAATGACATTATGCAAGGCACAGAAAGCCAGCCAGCATGAAGCAGTCATGCTCTGAATAACACACAGTGCCCACTCTCTCCCATGCCCACTAAGCAAAGACAAAGGACCTGATGAAGAGGTAATGCGAATAATTGAATTTTTTCCAGTGTTGTACATAAAGCTGCTGACTGTTATGGCACCCGTGTGCTTGCAGTGCTGGCTGAAACTCTTCTGGTGGTGAAAAAGAGGAGAGAATTTGCTTGTGGTGCAGGTTCAGGTGGGAGAGAATGCAGTGCAAAGTGCTAATCGGGGCGTCTGTCTGCTCTGTCGGTCACATTGCTGTGGGATTGTGGCCCTAGACAAACACAGTCTGCTCAGCTGTGGTTTCCCAGCTCCAGTGCTACCATTGTAGCTAGAGGCATTGCAGGACCAGGAGGATCTCATCTCTCTGAGGCTGGTTGCTGATGCTGCTGCCATGTGTCCAAGTGTTGGGGTACTAAGCTAGGCATGGGATGTTTGCAGTTGAACATCGGGACTTGTTAAGCCAGGAGATTTCCCACATTTGACTGTCCAAGGAATATTTTAAAACGTGTATTTTTAAGCCTTAAGTATTGTTTTAAATTAATCTGTGGTTTGTGAGTGGGCGGCTTAATTAAAAGCATTTTGGAGATAGAAATATTATCACCTCGGTTCAGGTTTATTCTCCTGTAGGTGTAAGGCTGGGAAAAGCTGGTGTCTGTTGCAGGGTTGACTGGTTGCTCCCAGGCACAGCAACTGGCAGTGTGGTATCTGCTAGCAGTCTGTGCTGCTGTATTATCACGGCATTACGGTGAAAATAGCTCCTGTCACCACAGTAGGAAGCACATCTATGATTTTCTCTAGAATGTCTATGAGATAAACACGGCTATGACAAATCCAACTCTAATGCCACATTTCAGGGTGTGGAAGGTGTTGCGATAGCAGCTTGTCATAGTGGGAAATGATTTGTTTTGAGAAATGATTTATTAAGTAAAAGAATATCTTCTGACACTGCTTGAAATTCAGCTTTGTTTCGTTTTCCTGCCTGACCAGGAGTAATGCCATATTCTTCTTTCACAGTGTAACGTTATTGTAGGGACACTTAGGGGCAGGTGTCTTGCAAGCATTTCCCTGGAAGCCAGACCTGTGCACCAGGCTTCAGAAAACGGGTCTGTAAATGTTTTTGTCACATAATCACAGAATGAGTTGGAAGGGACCTCAAGGGTCATGAATCTCCAACCCCCCCCCCCCCCCACAGGTAGGGCCATCAACCTCCACATTTAATAGCAGACCAGGCTGCCCAGGGCCCCATCCAACCTAGCCTCGAAGACCTCCAGGGATGGGGCGTCCACAGCTTCTCTGGGCAGCTGTTCCAGCACCTCACCACTCTATCCAACTAGAGTCACCATAACTCTTATCTCTGTGCTGCACCAGCTGTTGGTAAGCATGTGAGCATCCATTCTGGTGGCCCTAGAAGGAAGGTAAAAACACTGACTTCGTTGCTGGATCTACTTGCTTTTCTTGGATGGGAATTAACAGGAGGAAGAAAAAAGTGAAACAAGAGTTGTAAAAGGAAGGCCGTCATTTCCCTTTCTTCATTTTGGTGGGAGCCGAAGTATTTAAAAAATCTAGTGCCAAGAGTGTGGACAGATGTGCCTTAAAATGCCATTATTTTTCACTTAAAGTTCGTAGTCTTGTGGGGGTTCTGTGTTTACCCAACTAATTTACTGTTTTGATTGGGTGCGCTAATTGCATGCTTAGAAGAAGAAAATTGCTTCATTTAAACTAAAACTTTGTCGGTGTCAAAAATGCATGTGAACAAACTGGATTGATCTGGCTCTGTGTGCCCACACGTATGTTCCTCAGTGCTGGCTGAGTTTCTCAGAGCTCCTTGCTCCAACAAATGGGATCTGATCCTCCTGCCAACCAGACCCTCTAATGCCACATCTTTGTTCTAGAAGGGTGACCAGGAGAAAGTGCAAATAGAGAAGCCCCCACAGCACTCACTGCAGTCCAAGGTGCATTTTTCTTGGCTGTTGGAGTGGAAGATGTGCCAAGCTGATGCATTTAAAGGAAAAGAAGGGGGAAAGAAGGAAGGAACTGGAGAGGCTGCTTGTTCTGAGTGATTCGGTGTGTGAGATGATTTGGAAAGCTCATTGCTCACTTAAAGGCTGTTAGAGTTAAAAAATGAAAATTACTTTTGCAGCAAAGTGCACCATAAGGTCTGCAGGGACCGATTAGCACAATGGCTCTGTGTCCTATATTGTAAATGCTGCTTCAGTGGTTACTGTGAGACAGGGTATTAAGGTGAGAGAAGTTGAGAGTTGCTTGAACCCCTGTGGTTCACGGTTGTCATTATATTATGAGATAGCGGGGCTCTGGTTTTCCTTAATTGGCAAAGACAGTGATCTATCAGGCAATTTAAGGCAGAGGGTTTATGGTTAAACCACTTCTAACTTTATGAAGTGTTTTTATGCAGCTGTGACATTAGGAAACTGTCTGTTTTCTCTTCATAAAGTGTGTTTTGTCAGAGCTGCTTTGTTGCTTGCTTGTGTATAGGAGAAGAGAGAACAGGGTAAATCTTGAATGAGTTGGGAAGTGGCAGAGGTGTAGGGGAAGCAGCTGCAGATTTTGCACAGGTTATTTGTGCAAGCACAAGTTATTTCTAGTGTGAGTTCCTCAAGGTCTCAGTGCTTCGGGTGGCTGAAGAGGGTCATAAGCACAGAGGGCTGAGCAGACACAGTGAGGAGCAAGAGCCAGTTCTAGGGCTTGAAATGCAATCAGTGGTGTGCAGAGCATCCCAGGGATGTCACCTCAGGAGAAGCGCTTGGTCAGGCACTCTGCGTGCCAGGGAAGATTGTGCTAGTAAGCCAGCAGCTGAAAAGAGGACTTGCATGCATGCTGTGAGGTCACGTACATCTGAGGCACCTGAGCAGCCCTGCATTAGGGCAGAGCCTGCCTGCAGATATAGGAATCCTGTAAAGGAGTTTGATGTTACAGGAAGAGAGGGCGCCCAAATGTATACGCAGAAGAGAGAGAGACCATAGTTGGATATGCACTACCTTAATTGTGTTGCCTCATGACTTGACCTTAGCAAAGTGCTTTTTTCAGTAAGAATATGTGTTAACACATGCATAGAAATGAAGACATGAATGCAAGAATACAGAGTACTTATATGCATTTTTATATTGGAAGAAATGCTGCTACAGCTTATTTCTTCTATTTATGTGTTGTGGGCTCTGTTTATGGGCTGCCTCTTGTAGATTGTGCTGGCGTGGAGGCATTCAGTCACAGCTCAGAAATAGAATTGCTTGTATTTTCCAGGTCAGGAAGGCTGTGACCAAATATATGGTTAAAATAATAGTAATAATAATAAAATCCAAAGCTTGTGCAGGTTACTATAATAGTATATGTAAAATGATGTCAGGAGCATGTTGGAACCAGTAAGTTGCCAACAGAAGAGACTCGGGTCCTTTCTGCGGCCTTCCTGCCATGTTTAAGTAGGCTGCAAGGCAGGTGCCAGTTCCACCAAGTGACTGGATCCAGTTACTGCCTATTTGGCTTGTGTTTGGTCAGCCGTGCATGCAGCAGTCATGTGAGATTCCATGCTTCATGTTTAGTTCTGCCAGGCTTGGGGCACGGAGAATGTGTGCACTCAGTACCTGGTCGGGACGAAGGATGTTTGTTTCCTTGTGATCCCAGGAAGGCTGAAATGTTGTAGGCTGGTTCTTGTCTGGACCTGGAGTTAGCCAAGCAGCTGAAGCTGACCGTGCTGAGCTCTCCCTGATTTATCCCCACTGAACAATGGCCTCTTGTTCTCAGGAGTCTGCATGTGCATGCAGATGCAGAAAAGCGAAGGAGTTGTTTCATTTGAATAGACTTTATTTTTACATTTTAAACTGTGCGTAGAAAACCTTCCGTGTAGCTCGCCCCTTTAATCAAGCTATATTTTTATCTTATTTTGACATTTGTGTTGGAATTAACGTGACTGGCAGCGAAATCCAATAAATGAGAATTTCAGAGGTGTTTCTGCTCTGCTAAATGAACCTTTCCCTGCAGTTTGACTTGGCAGCTCTTGTGGAGTTCTGCATCAGCTGGATTTTATTGTGTGGGGAGATGGGTAATCAAAAAGGGAATCGCACGTGCTGCAAATTAAACATTTTGTTGAGAGCTGGCTTGCCATTGAACAGCAGTGTAATGTCAGGGAGAGAGCGCAGGGGTACATGAGCACAGCGAGCCAAGCACTGGGCACCTCGTCGTGCAAAAGCACAATGGCTAATGTTCAACAACGCAGTCGTGTCAAAACAAATCAGATCACGAGCAGCTCTGGCTTGCTTTGCTCAATTTGTAGGGTAGTTTTTATCATCCCTGCCTTGCGATAAATGCTTCTGATAAGCACAGGGGGAGTTCCTCTATATAGCAGAAAGTGTGCTTTAGTACCTGCTTGAATGTTAATTGCATTGCAGGAACAGTTTTGTTGTTTAGCCCTTTGCAAGCCTTCTGGAGTCAGTCGTGATACTGCTACAAGATCCCGTAGCTGGTTTCACTGCCTTGTCACGTGCTCTCAAAGAAAGTGTAACTCTCTGCCTGTTACTCACAGGTGTTGCACTCCATTGAAAGATGCATCCAGAGGTGGATGTGACCCCTGCTGTGTCAAGAGTGCCAGAATGAATGGGTCATACTCTGCTTTGAGGCTGTAGAGCCAGTCCTGCTAAAGCATGCAATGCTAGCTTGTCTGAATACTGATAATGCGATGGGAGAAGCTGTTCTGCTTCCACTGCAGTGATGAGGGTTGGCAGCAGGGCATCTGGTGGGAGCAATGGGCTTGGGTGATGTGTTCCAAAACAGAAAGCAACAACCAACAAAAACCCAACCATATAAACTCAGTGTCACTGTTCGTGTCATTTGCATGGAGATGCTTCTTATGGGATTTGCTGCTTGAGTTTGTCAGATGCTCCCTGGCCCAAGGCAATGTGGAGCCAGGGGAAATGCACCCACAGCTCTGCATACACACTGCCTGCAGAGTGCTCTGCTGAACTACAGAAAGGCCCATACTTGTAGTTCCACACCACAGCAATACTTACTTTGCCACTGCACAACTTTGAAATAACTCATTCTGGGCATGGTCTCACCTCCTGGAAGATGCCTTTACCATGGGGTGCTGTGAGTGGTAGTGCTGGGATAAAAGCACTCGGATGCACTGTGATGCCCTGGCTCCCTCCTGGCTTTCCTGTGGGCTTCCCTGCTGGCGATGTGATCCTATGGGTAGTGCTGCAGCAATCTGACAGGTTGGAACTGGGGTGGTGAGTCATTAGATCACATCAGGGCAGATTCTGTGCATTACGCTGCTTGGGTGGATGGAGAATACACAATAAAACAAAGGCATCTCACAAGCCTTATGGAGAGAGCTTTTAGAACATATTTGAGGGACTGGATTTACCAAAGTTCTAATTTTACCAATTGTTCAAATGCAGCTTGAGGCAGTCTTTAATGGCATGAGTCTCCTCTCCTGAGGAGCACCTTACTTGGGCAGGTTAATGCAGCAAGACAGTGAAGGCTATTGGCAATTACATTGACAAGGTGTTGGTGTATGAACGAGGCAGCCTGAACAGGTACAGAAACATCCTGGTGGTGCTCAGCCCATCTACACAGGGTCTGTGATGGGGAACGTTGTTGTGAGGGTCGCGATTCCTTGCTTTTTAATGCATGCACGGAAGGGTGGTTCTGCTCTTCCATCAAATATTTGGAAATAATCATTTTTTAATCCTTCAACCAGCCTGGAGTGTGGGCATCTGCTGAGCATTGCCAGGAAGGATTTGTGTGTTACCTGGGGGCTGCTTTTTGTGGTGTTTTCACTGCCATTTTGCCATGATGAGTACACTTCTCAGTGGGTAAAGCAAAATAAGATAATAAAATGCAGGCCATGGATTACCTTCAGCCGCAGTGTTTTGTTCGGAAGAATAATACTGAATATGAAGTCAAAACCCAGCATTGTTCTCGCCCATGTATTAATTGCATGTGATGTGAGCACTGCTTTTCTTGCTGCGTTTTTGTTTAAACTTGAGGCCAAACCTTAAATAGCATATTTTAAAATGTAAACTGAAGCTTTGTGTCTCACCGTGTATACAAACAAGCAAGAAAAATAATCTCAAGGAACCCCTAGGTTTGAAATCGGGATTTTCCAAATAATAAATAATAAATGTATTTTGTCTGGCTATTCTGACCAGGCGTTTCAGCTCTAATGGGCATGCTGGGCTGAGCTGATGGGCAGAATTGAACAGATTAGACATGTAAATGACATGAGCAGCAAAGAGGATTTAATATTTTATGGGGAAAAAAAAAAACTATAATCCTTCATCAAATGTGTAAAATTTCTTTAATAACTAAACCTGGCAAGGAAATGCGTGGAGTTCCAGCAGTGATAATCGGTGCTTAAACTCCCTGGAACAATCAGTGACCCAAAAGGTGTGGGTTTACCTGAGTCTTCTGGCACTTGCTTGAGTGAATGTATTTTCCTTCATGCCAAAAAAAAAAAAGACATGCAGAGAGAAAAAAAATGTGCTAGGTTCTGTCTAGGGTTGTTATTTTCTTCCCATGATTCTGTGAGCACCTCCTGCAGTTTGTTCTCCTGGCTGGCTCCATCCTGTTCTGTGTCCCATCGCAAACAGTGCTCAGAAGCTGGTGGTTAGCCCGGATCCCTCCTCTCTTCATGTATTTACCCAAACCTCTTGCAAAGGCATTTACCTCCTGTGTCTTGCACACCTGGTGGCATCCAGTGGAACTGGTGTTTGTAGATCAGTGCTTTGTTCACCTGGAATTCGTTTTTAATACACGTGCACTTGCAGGAATTGGTAAAGATAAGCAGACCTGGCTATGCTACTGAGTCTTCCTCTCTGGATGCTGTATAGGGAAATCACAGTCCCCATGTCAGTCTCCTCTTCTGCCCTTTGGGGTTGTGTGCTCAGAGTACAGCCCCATGCCTTGTCCATATCTGAGCTCAGATGGGATGTGGTGTTCAGGTGATGGTGCATCATCTATCAGAAGTTATTTTCAACAGGGTGTGTGCTTCTCCAGAATATACAGATCCTGATGAGTTTCAGGTTGAGCATCCTTGGCTGTGGCTGCCAGTTTTATTGACCTCCCATCATCTCAGAGCTGCTTGAGATCCTCCCATGCCCACAGCCCTGTCGCTGGGAGAAGCGAGGTCAAATATGCCAGATTTTCTGAGCTAACCCAGCTAGTGCCCCAGAGCAAGGCACAGCCCAACTTCAACCCCACTAGATCCACTCCAGAAAACCTCAGCACAACTGTTTGTACTTGACTAAGAACAACTAGTGTAGCAAAAATAATTATTTGTTCTTTCTGCTGCACAGCATCTTTTGGGCCCTCCAGGAAGAGCAATCAGCAAGGAAAATTTCTAAGCTCTTGTATGAGGAGTAGGAAGGAAGAGTAGACCAGAGCTCAGATTTAAAGGCAATTTAGAGCTCCATTGACTTGTAAGATAAAACGGTGATTAGAGTTTATTTCATTCCTCCCATGACCGGGGACAGTAAGCCACAGCTGGGGAAGCAGGAAATGCCTAGCCCAAGTTTAGTCTTGGCTCAAAGCTGGAACATGAGTGTAGAAACAAGGGGATAATGGAAGAACGTTGCATTATCATTGCTTTATAGCATCTGCTCTCCACATACTTGATGCTTCCCTCACTGTGAGGTTAGGAGAAGTCAACTTCTGGTGGTGGTGTCATCTTGTGTTTACTAATTGTTTTCTTTCCCAGGGCAAACAGAAGTAATCTCAACAGTGACTTCAAACCCTGGGTTTTACAGCATGTTTCTTAGAGCTCTACAACAGAGAATCAGAGCAGGATGTAGTCACAGTTAGACAGCCTGGGGTTCAGACAGGTAAATGCTGCCCCTGCTGAGCCTGAGCTCAGTGCCTATGAACCTTAATAGGAACCTATTCTGCTTCTGTCTGCCCTGGTAATGGTACAGAAAGGAATGTTGGGAATGTTGCTGGACTGCTTCTTGTGAGCTGGCTTGCAGATCCCATGTCAACTTTCCATCTGTGGCACAAATGAAGTGATCTGGGGGTTGTAACACCAAGTTACCTTGTGATAGAGCAACTTGGATTCGTGCACTGGAGCCTAGTTGTGTACGTCGCTGTGTAACCTTTGCTTTAGTCACTTGTACAGGCTTGTGTTGTTGGTCATTCATCCTGATAATGGGTTCTGTTTCACACATCTTCAGACAAGCCCAAATGTGGAAGCAAATACAATTAGGAAAGGAGCACCTGTAGGCTGAAGGCTTCAGCAAGGTTTTTATATTTGGCAGTGCATGGAGAGGCCTTATAGCACCAAGCAAGTCACTGATGTCCTTGGGCACCAAGGAGAAGTGTCTTGTCCTTCCCCTGCTCTTTCAGACCATGTCAGGTGTCCATGGCTTGCTGCTGGCTGTGAAATGAGTGGGGAGGGCAGAGGGCACTATAGGGTGCCAGTGTAGCTGCCAGCCCCCTCTGTGCACAGCAGTGGGGCTGAGGGCTCTTGGGTAGCCCCTGAGAGACTGTGAGCATTGTGGCTCTGGGGTTGCTGTGAAGTGCTTCTGAGTCGGACCGTATTGCAGGGGTCGGTGCTGATGCCTGATGCAGCAGGTTTGTGTTGAGGGGACTCATCCTTTCATACCTAACCCATTAGTCCCATAGTGGGAGTGAAAGCTTTTTCAGGAAGGAATTTATGGATGTGTTTAAACAGGGCATATGTGACACAAGAGAGCCCTGAGCTGGCATCCTTGTGCTGATGGATAGAAATAGCAGTTCCTTTTATCCACTTATGCAATTGAAGGCATGTGTCATTAGGAGGTCAGGCCAGGTGGGCCTACATCTTAGGCACTGAGTCCTCTATCCTCAGCACATTTAGATGCTCCAGCCTGGCTGGGTCTGCTCTTGCTTATTGTTCTTAGGAGAAAATATGCTCTTGACATATCTCACTGTATTGGTCCTTATTGCTTTTTAGCATGTATGCCCCTTTCTGCTATTGAATTAGTTATGTTTGCAGTCTCCATACAGGTCCCTGTGTGTTCTTGGATGTAGGAAGCTTCAGTTCTCTCAGTGTAAGCGAAGTGGCCAAGTCAGTTTCTGTAGTGATTTTTGTGGTTTCCTAGGCAGCAACTACTGAAGGGGTTTAAAAAAACAAAACAAAATCACAAAAACCCAACCACAACTGAAAACTTTGTGCTGGAAACTGTGCACATAAAAATAAAAGCCCAACCTTTGACACCTATAGTACCTCTAACTGAGGAGTCAGAAGCTGTAGCTGTTTTTTTCCCCATTTCCCACACCAATTTAAGTATAGGATATGTTCTGAAATATTTTCCAGGGTGTTCTTACTTTCAGTCTAGCTATTAGCAGCTTCCTTCTGAACAAGCCATTTTCAAGTGATAATCTCTCCCTATCAGATCATGATTTTGAGCAATTGCTATCAGTGATGTTAGCTGCAGCCTTAGCTGCGTAAGTTCACTAGGATAGAGAAAACACTCACAGGGAAAGCTCTGCAGTTCTCACCTTTCAGTGGAGAGTCTTTCCTCTTCAGGAAGAGAAACCACTCAGCTCAGCCACTGAATAGCTGGGGTTGTGCGTGGAGGAGGGGTTGGTACTGTGTTGGCTCTGATGGCACCTGCAGGCTGTGTCTTGGGCATAGGGTCTAAGCAGCAAAACCTGATGGAGCAGAGCAGCCAGGGCAGAGAACAGAGCAGCAAGGTGGAGAGAGATCCTCCTTGGCATTGCAGAAAGGGGGATTTTTTAAAAGGAAATATCCATAGGGCTTTTGTTTCCATTGTGCGACGATCTTTGCGGACAGATTTGGCACTGCTGTCTGAATTTTGCCCTAATCTGTGCAGCACTGATCTAGATGTTTAATGAGTGGATTGGTGTGAAATCAGGCTTTGGGCTCCCAGGCAGCAGCTCAGTAAATACAATATGCAGGCGCTCCCCCAGCCTGGAGGGGTTGTTATGAATTTTTTATGGCTGATTTTTATGACGTGCCATTCAGACAGCATTTGGATTTGTAGAAAGAGGGGGGAAAAAAAGAACCCACCACCAAACCCAAACAAGTCACTTTCTCAAGAAATCTGTATTTCGAAGGTTTATGCAGAGCAGGAAACACCACCTAATTGTTTGCGGGTAGGTCCCTGCATGGCAGTGTGATTATACAAGCCACGGTGACAGGCGCTTGAAGAACTCCCAGTATTTCCTCTGACAGGCAGATAGAGAGACACTGGGAGGCTGATCAGAGGGTGTCAGTGGCTCTGACAAACTGCCTCCAAAGCCCAGAGACAGGCAGTACTGCCTAAAGCCTTCCTTGGTCCCGTAACTCCTTCTGACAGTGGGGGGTGGGTTCAGCACAATGCTTTTGCTGTCTCCACTATTTAGCTGTGTGCAGAGTGTCTCCCAGAGCATCAGGTGGACGCATCCCCTGCAACCTCCCCTTTGACTGGCTTTCAGAAGAGCATCTGTGCTGGTAGAAAGTCATCCTTCTCTCCCCTGCCAGTGCTTGCAGGGCTGTGGGAAGGCTGCAGGGCTGGGGCTGCTCCCAGCCATTGCATGAAAGCAGCTGCTGCAGAGCTCAGCGTTGGCCCACTATTAAAAACAGGTAATGGGCCGTGACGTCCACCAAATGAGGTCTTGTGATCGTCACATCAAATGCAGGGTTTCAGGCAGATGAACATAATTCTATCAGTGGGATTAAAAGGAAACGCTGCAAAATTACCCAGATGGTTTTCAAGAAGTCGTAAAAAGTTAATTGAAACATTTTTTTTTTTATTATTATTAGTTGTGTGCTGTGTTGCCTCGAAGCGCTGGGCGTAGGGATTAAAGGCTGGCCAGGTTCTTGGGAAGGAGTCTGTGGGTCCTGCATTAAAGGGAGAAGGTGAGGTTTTTTTCCTTCTTGTAGCAAGGAGCTGGCTACATACATGGCCTGTTCTGGCGGTGTGCCGGAGGTGGCCGTGTCTCATCACCCAGCAGGCCCACTATGAAAAATCTGGGGATCCAACTTCCTCTGCCAAGTGCTTCAGCCCCAGCCCTTCCAGCCGAGCTGCAGGGTCTGGCTTTCAGCCTTCATGGATAATTTGGTTCCTTGGAAATTGACAGTGTCATCTTCCAAACAGACAGTAATAGAGCAAGCACGTGACTTTCATTACAGGGGCTCCTTTCTGACAAGGTGTGCTTGCTGCAGGGGTCTGTGCAAGAAATTGAATAAACACTTGCTGCTCCTTGCAGAGCAGGCATCTGACAGCCCGTGGCTAGCTTTCCTCTTCGCTGCAGATCCAAGCCCTGAAAATGAATGACTAATGTTGGACTAAAGCAACTGCTCTGTCTGTCTGTAGGTTTTGAAAACCTTGCAGTTTAGGCAAATCAAAGATGGGGTTTTGGGGATTCTGTAAAGAGAATGCTCAGACTTCAAACCATGATTTGTTAGCATAGTTATCAATAATATACAAGCACCCTAACCAAGCTGTGAGCTCCCAGCACAGGAGATGGTGGGCTGTATCCCTGCCTAAGCACGCTGCAGACTGATCAGAAGTTAAACCAAAAACTCAGTGCTCCAAGTCATAGAACTGCTGAACTATTAAGGTTGGAAAAGATCATAAAGATTATCTACTACTCCATTTGGTCCATCCCTACCTGCCCACTTAGCACATTGCAGTTGATATCTGGGTAATGCTTAGATGGATCTTTGCGTCTCACGTGGCCCACGAATGCTCATGCTGGGGTTGGTACCTCACAGCTGTGTGAAGGGTACAGGGCTGTAGGTGTGGTGGTTGCCAGCATTCTCTGGATCATCCTGTAGGGCTCACATCTTTGTTTTTCAGCCTGAGGTATAAGTGTGAATAGAGACCAAACCTGAATGCCGTCACAAACAGGCAGCAAGCGTGGTGCAGGTGGGCAGCCACACTCTGAGCTGCTCTGTAAATGTCAAAACCTACGGCAGCAGAAATACCATTTCTGCAGGTGAAAAGCTACCAAGGGGACGAGCTCCGTGTCTGATAGAGCAGGCAGCGTAGAGCTTTGAATGTGCTGTCAAGGCAGCACTGTGAGAAATTGCATCCCTTCAGTGACGCATCTCCTTCCGTAGAACTGCATGTTTGTTTTGTTTTGCTTTTGCATGTGATGATTTTTTCCAGCCTGTGAATTCAGGTGTGGTTTTTCGGAGCTTAGTTTTTGGGAATGATTTAAGGCTTTTATGACCTGAGTGGAGAAATATGTTTTGAAGACTTCCTAAACATCGGGGACTTCAGCTCCCATGGTGTTAGGGAGTTAATTTCTTCTTTTAATCTTTACCTGATGTTGCTTTGCCTGTTGCACTGCTGTAAGAGATGCTGAGGAGATTTGTTTGGCACTGCCATGTGACTAGCAGGATCAGATCTTAGTGGGTTTATCAGCCTGTCAGCAAGCATCACTTTCTTTCAGGGGAAATATACGATCCTCCTGCCTTCCCTGCAAATCTCATGTTGGACTTGACGCTACCTCTGTGGCAAAGATACCCTGAACTCTTACAATTGTGCTTCTTTGGAGATGGTGATAAACCAATCTGCTCGTCTCCCCAGCCCTCAGGCTAATTGAGGCTGCTGCTGAACCAAAGTAAGCACCCTTGTAAATGAGCCCCTGGCCAGGTTTTGCATTTCTGCCTCACTGCTCTGTCCTTGTATTTCAGGGATTTTGATCATCAAGACCAAGCCTCTTGTCTGAGGTACCAGATCTTAGGTCTAGCTGTGCTGAGAGCAACTCTTTTTATCTCTCTAAAGCAAACTCTTCTAATTATAAGCAGATAAGGAGGATTAATGCTAGTTAGTGATTTGCTTCTTGCTCTTTAACCTGCTTGTAGCCCTATGGGAAGACGTGCAAGCTCCAGCACCTCAGAGAAGACAAAGAGCTGGGGGAGCAAAGCTGCTGGAGCTGGAGAGCTTAAGTGGGCCTTAGGCAAGAGATCAATCCCTGTCCTACGCTCAGGTATTCATCCAGGCTTCCCTCTGTCTCAGAGCTTCAAAATCTGTTCCAGCAGCCCTGCAGCGGTTGTGCTGGAAACTATTGAAATTGGCAGCCCAGCACCATACGAAATGGTGCTGTTTTGTCAGCAGTTCGTCCTTGAACGTTCCTCTCATCCACAATATACCAGGGGGATGAGTTTCACATTTCCTTTTGTCGTTTTGTCAAATTTGCTTTATGTGAAATGCTTTGAGACAGCAATGGAAGACTTGGCCTTGTCAGACAACTTGCTTTGTGATTTGAGCTCATTTCAAATGTCTGAAAGGTAAAATATCCATGAAGACGGCCTTACTTGAGGTAAGCACATGAAAATGCAGATGTGAATAGTCCCCGCTGCAGAACAGTATCACTTCCCACACCCGTGCTTAGCAGTGCTTTGGGAAGCTGTTCTCAGATGGTTTCTGTGTTGCGTGACCCATCATAAGCAGAATGCAATGCAGGAAAAGCATTCACACCAAAATCTTGGGAATGTCACTGGATGAATGGACTTAACAGGACTGAAGAGGACTTCAGTGCTTTGAAACACTCATGAAGTGCTTGTTTGGGAAAGAATAGACTAAAAGAAAGAAAGCTTTAGGTTTTTGTTATTTCTTGCCCCCAAATGCAGCAAAATGAATGGTTTAGTCTTAAAGAAACTCAGGTGCCAATGCATGCAGTTCCAATCAAAATACTGCAAATGAAAAATTGCCACATTTAATTGGGTCTTTTAAAACGAGCAGGTGACAGCCATCAGCTTTGTTTGAATGATTTTATTAGCAAAAGTTAGCCTGCTTTCTTTCAGTTTCTTCCACTAATGTTTTGTGGGCTTAAGATTGTATGGGAAAGAGACTATGCTTAAGATGTCTACTGTGACGGTGGTGATAGAGAATCTGTGTCAATTCCTGACACCCTCAGTCATGGCACCAATTGGGCAGAGATGGTACTGCTCTCAATGTCTTTGGACAACAGTGGGTGAAAGTCCCAACTCCAAACCATGATGCAGAGTGTATGTGAGCAAAGCAAGCAAACACTAAACAGTCTGTCCTGGAGGACAGAATGCATCAGATTACCTACAACTGTGGTACTTTCCTGAAGGACAAATACCCAGGCTGGTAGCATCATGCTGTTGCGGCTGGGAACAGGTTTGAACCATGGGTTCCTTCAGTCAGCTCTGCAAGATGTGAGCTGCCAGTCCTAATTTAGGAAGAGACCTTGCTTGTCAAGGCTGCTTTTTTGACATTTCTAAGCTATGCTCTGTTAGGTATTATTTTTTTTATTCTTGATACTTACAGCACTTACGTTTAACTTGAATACTGTCTTTTCCAAAGATATTAATTCTGCTTTCTGCTGTAGAGCTTTAGTCCCTGGTATAGCAGTAGCTGAACCGTGAGAACACTTGAGTGGTTGCCAAGTCAGTTGAGTGACAGTCAGGAGCTGCGTGGAAGATATTATTATGGATGCTGGGTGTTTCCACTGCTGGCTGATCCTGTTATTTTGCCACAATTTTTGAGATGACCCTGTTGTAGCTAAGCTGCAGTGGGGCAGTTCTAGAAAGCCCAGGAGGCTGCAAATGGGGGCTCATGTGGGCTAATGCAAATGGAAGGAGGAACAGCAACAAACAGTAATTATCTTGAAACAGCAATTAAGTTGTCTTAGTTCACTGTTGTGGGCCAGTGCTTTTTCAGATGTCAGAACAGGAGCTCGGCAACCACAGCCCGAGGTTGTGTCGCTGATCATTTTTCCTCCCTTTGTGCTGTCACCTTCCATTCCAGGCTGTGTCACATTCAAGCAGGCAGGATTCCTTGTGAAAATCTTTGCCCATTTTTAGCAGTCCCAACTTCCTGCACCATCTGCTGCTGTTGGTGAAGAAGCCCTCTTCAGGGTGAGCGGAGGTGGAAGTGTGGCTGGCAGTGTCGTGGCACTGGGGAGGCCACTGCACTTGCCCAGACTGGTGTTATCATAGGGAAAGTGCTTCAAGGCTGGTTCTTCCCCTGTAGCTGTGCTCTCTGATCCTCTTAAAATAAAAACAGGCTATGTTCTGCAATGGAGGACGTTCACCAATTACAGCTAATGGTGGGCAATTAGTTTGGATCCAACACCGGCTCTGCTGTCACAAATTGCAGCTTAACTTTTCTTCCCTCCTTCTGCTATCACTAACTGTAATTGGGTCAAATGGGACCGTGGGGCCTCGCATCCCACTCAACAAACCCCCGTGCTGCCACCCAGTGTGCCAGAAAGCAGCCAGGCCTGCATGGTGCCCTACCCAGCACGAGTAGGGTTTGTGGCACCCGAAGAAGCAGGAGGGGAGCACAGAGCACCGGGTCTGCTGTGTTTATTTGCTCTTAATATTGTGTGAGATGGTGTGAGAAAGGCAAGAGGATGCCTGCCTCATTTGCTGCTGGGTTCTGTGTAATTAGAGCCTACTCCTGTTTTGAAAAGCGTATGGTTCTGTATGGGTGAGGTGAGGGAATGGTTCTGCACTGGTGAAGTGGGAGAGAAGAACAAATTGTTTCAATTTTTGCTGGTGGAGAAACTGTGAGACAGAGCAGTGTTTGACCTGCCCACATCACATTGCTGACATTTGGCAAAGCTGAGTGTTTCACATGCAGATTTCTTGGATGCCAGGCCAGTGCCCTATAAATACAGGTTGCCTTTTGTTGGCTGGGCACAACTGCATGGGAGAAGCAGTGAAGCGGCTCTGTAGGCAGGGCGTTGAGGAATGCTCGCTCAATTTACATATGAAAACGTTTATACTAATACTCTGGCCTTACATAGCTACCAGCGAGAGGTTTCCATGGGCCTCAAGTCTGGCAGAAAGAGGGTCGCACCACCCTCTTGAAATGAAATGCTTTAATTTTAATTAAGTCCACCACCTCCTGGGAAGTTGCAAGCTCACAAATTTCTTAATTACCTACTGTGCAGCTGAAGCACAATTCGAACTTGGGATCGGAGATTTTGTTCTTTCTTTCTTTAATTGCAAACAGCGGCAGAGAAGCAGCGCGTGCTGCAGTAGATGCAGTGGCACTGATAGATGAGCCGGCGCAGAGAGACAGAAATAATGTAGCAGATTGGCTGTGGCTCGGGCTGTCTAGGAACACTCTGTGCACCATCTGGATGAGGCAGCAAGAGGTGGCGAGCTTCACGTGAGCGCAGGAAGAGGAGGGTGCTTTTCAGCTGCTGGAGATCAGAACTGACACCTCGATGTGTTCAGGGTGCCATCGACCCTGTCTAAATATTTATTTCTTCCGCTGTGCTCAGTCTAATGCGATCAGACTACAGTGTGGAGTGCTGCCATCTCCTTTTAGCTCTGAATGTATTTTGTGGTAACAGGCTCTCCTACCCCCCAAACTCCATATACTGCAAGCGAGAAGAGAAGCTGAGCATGAGCTTGCATTAAGGCACCTCGTATGCTGTCGCTTTTGCTACTATCAATTAGATCCAACACAGCTTGCTACGTGGGCTACCTTAGGGTTTGTTGTTCTGAGCTGAGCTGATGCTAAGTAAGTGGAGTACAAGCTTGATTCCCTTTATGTTAGGCCTGGTAAGAAGAAAAACTTAACTGGTGTTTTCCTCTAAAATGTAAAAAAGGTGAATTGGTTTTTATTAACTTGTTCTAGTATTTCCAGTGAGTGCTGGGTGATGATGTGCTCTGTATGTTCTTCACATGTTACTGCTAATTCAAGGACAGCCCTGCAACAAAGTCAGGGCAACCTCTGCTGAACAGTCTGAGCACTCCAGCCTCAAGTCAAATTACCCATTGTGTGCACAAGGACTGCCCAGGGAAGTAGGCTGGCTTGGGAGAGCTTTGTTTTTAAAAGTCACCTGTGTTCCTCAGACCTGGATGAGATATAGTGAGTTGGATTTGTTGAGCCCAACGCTCCTACTGTAGCAGCATCGTCAGCCTTGTGCTCATTGTCCCGCACTGTGCAATAGACTTGTGTAGAAACATGCCTTAATTAAGGAACATAGACACTGTTTTCCTTGGAATAGGGGTGTTTTTCTTGCTCAGCTCAAGCATGGTTGTGATAGTTGGGATTGCTGCTTTGTTATTCCAGACTTCTTTGGAGCTATGATAGCTGCCTTGAACTCACCACCCTCTTTTGTCTGTGGTCCAAACGTAAACTGTTTCAAACAAATTAAATGCAGAGCTGGTTTTCAAGCTTCTCTGTGTCTAAGAGTTGAAAAACCAAGAAGCAATCCCATGCTGTGCTGTTGTTGCAATGTGAAAGGTAAGAGCAGAAATACTGCTCTGGACTGGCTAGTCCTTCTGCAAGAAGCACCCTATCAGAAGAAGGCCTTTCCCCTTGCCCTACCACTGCTGTCATTGTACTGGCAATATACGGTATGCAGTTCTGTCTAATAGCAGCAGTAGTGTCACTGAGATGCCACCAGGAACAATAGACTTACCATTAGGTTTTGGGGGATTCTTAGCTATGGGAACCATTGTTGTAGAAATCTGAGCATCCTTGGACAGATCTGGGTTTTTTTTTGTGTGGAGAGCCTGAAGAGGCTACAGTGGGCTCCTGCTGCCTGCTAGACAGTTTGGGGAGCCACAGGCACTGGCAGAGCACCTGTAAATGTGACCTAGGATCCTTGGGAGATCTGTACCTGTCTGCAGTGAAACCAGGCAAAGTACCTGAGGACACCTGAAATATTACCACATGCCTGTATCCCTGCAGCGGGGTGTCACCAGAACTTTGCAAACCACACTGTCGCTGTGCCATCGCAAAGCTTGGTTGGACCTGCTATGCTGTCCCACATGCTGCTCTGCAGCAGTAGCTCAGTGGTTGCTCTTCCCTGTCCCCTTAGGGTGACACTGGGTTCCACTGTAGATGCTCAGAAATGATGCTGTATTCTGATTTTTCCTTTTTTTTTTCTTCTTAAGAAACATTTATATCCATTTGGTTTTATTACCCGTTCTCATGACATCTTGGAGGCATTTGGTTTAATAAACTTCAAGGAGGGATGATGGACGAGAGATACTCTCCAGTTTTATAACAGAATTAGAGAAGTAATCCCTGTAAAAGTTGTGTTTGCATATGTGCACACATAAATAAATTGTTTTGATCATATATTATTTATCTACAACCACAGACATTCACTTTGGGATTTATAGCGTTCAGTTATTAGCTCTATTGAACATCCTTTAAGTTGTGCTTACAACTAAATGCCAGAGAAGTAAATATACTCATGGATTAAAGGCATCGTCGGCTGGATGAGGAATGGTGGGCTCAGCGGGGAGGAGTGGGGATGCTGGCTGTGAGCTCAGGGCACGGTCTGCCAAGGTGGAGCATATTTGTCACGTGTGAGTGTTGCTGGTTGAGGGGTGTTGGGTGCCAGGTTGTTCTGTTGCAGCACCACACTCAGAGGCAGCCATCCCAGGAAGCTTTTTTTAGGGTTGAGCAGTGGGCTGTTTGATGTTAGTGTTGGCTGGCTTCTTATACAAGAGCAGCGCAGAGGTCATGCCCGCCAGCAGGTTTGAGAAGGTCCCTGGTGGGGATCACATCTGGGGACTCATCTGCTGTGGTGCGGTGGGAGGGCAGATGTTGCCTTTTCCTCTGAAGAGAATGAGGACGAGAAACAGGGGAAGCCATAAAAATACGTAATTAAAAGATACGCTGTCATCCCCTGTGTATATTTGCTGCTGTGTATAATGCAATTAGCATTACTTTAAAGATGTGTGGAAAAATACTTGGTCCTTTGGGGCCTGGGTAAGCAGCAAAAGGACTTGTGTGCGAGGCCACCTCCTTTATTTCAGTGAAGTTAAATGGAAAATAGGTGTTGAAGCAGAGCAGAAAAGCTCAGTCAGTTGTACAGCACAGGTCTATACAAGGTGGGTTATGTCAATGTGCTACATGTGCTCTGCCTTGTGGCACCCCTGGGACTGCAGGACAAGGTCCCAGCACCTCAAGCCATTGGGATATGACCGAGGAGACCTGTCTGAATGCTCATCACAGCTGCGGCTTTCTTTGGTGCTTGGGCTCCTGCTCCTGCTAAGCTAAAATGTGGGGTCGAGGAGAAGGAATAGGGCTGCACAGTGAGCAGGGGAGGCCTGTGTGCTGAATAATTGTTGTTAGGCTCTTGCTGTGGGTTTAACCTTGAGATGTATGGTTGATTAAGAATACCTCTGGTCAGCCTGTACTTCTGCAAGTTTTGTTTGCGTATTCTTGAGAAGCTTATGCAATTCTTCCGTTGTCTGAGTCTTACAGAAAGTCTGACCCCCAGCAAATGAAGCTCTCACGCCCTTAAAGTTTGTTACTGGAGCCTTATTTACAGCTCCCCCAAAAGGCGTTCAGGTAAATCCCAACTATTTTAGTATTAGCATCTTTGTATAATCTTTGCTTAGTGTAGCCCTCAGAGGTGCTTTGTAATTCTTTACTCTCCTTGCATGAGAGGTATTAAAAAAAAGTGTTATGCTTTGCTCTGCATGAGATCTCCTTGTTTATGAAATTGCACCAGCTTGAGACACGATTATCACAAATAATTGCCAAGAGTACTTGCTCTAAAATCTAAACTTTGTGGTTATTGTTGGCAATGCTTTTTACAAACTGAAATTGGCTGTTTAAGACTAGGAATTATGCTTTCATACTTGGCAATCAGTCACCGAGACTGTGTGCGCAACAGCAAGATTTTATTACCCATAAGTGGCATTTTATTTAACCGAAGGAATGAGGGGAGCAGAGTTCTAGCCCTTGAGTCACAGGGACAAGTAGGAAGGGTGTCACTGCAGTTGTTCTCTCTACTTAAACATTAAATATATATATATATATATATATATATATATATATATATATATATATATATATATAAATCTGCCAGACTTTATTGCCCTGTTCAGCAAATCCTGCCTGCTCCTGCCTCCTTTACCCTCTGTAGCCAGAAAACCCCATCCTGTTGGACATAGAAGCAACAAGGAGATTATTTGCTACTTCTTTCCTGTGAATGCAGAGCAGCTCTTGAGAAGTCTAATGAAGGGGGGTTTTAAACAGGATGTTAAGAATTTTTTTCACAAAGATGTTGGTCAGGCATTGGAAGGGTCTGCTTAGAGAAGTGGTGGAGCCACTGTCTCTGGAAGTATTTAAGAGATGTGTGGTTATGGCACTTATGGACATGATTTATTGTAGCCGTGGTGGGGTTAGGTGGTTGTACTAAATGATCTCGAGGATGTTTTCCAACCTAAATGATCCTATGAGTCTGTTTCTCAGCTATGCCCAGTACTGTTGTGTTACCCCATTAGTGCTATGGATGCCTGTTCCCTTTGCCTTACAGTGGGTGAGGCGTGGCTGCTCCTTGGGCAGTGCTGGCACCGGTGTCGATGTGAAGGATGAATCCCTGCCCTTTGCTCAGCCATGAAGGCCTGTGTTCTCCAGCACCATACAGCTGGGAGATGAGGGAGGGCTCAGCAGGGCTCCCTGCCTGCTCCCTGCAGGGCCGAGTGTTCGGGGCTACTGCTTGAACTTGGAGGATCAGCATGCAGCCAAATAATAGTGCACTGTGCTCCTTCCCCTTTTTCTGGCAGGAAAACAACATCTTGAAGAGTTCATGGCTTTAATCTCAATAGCATTTTGTTACCATTTCCCCCCAGTTGCTGGTATATGCTCATATTTTTAGATAATGGGTGCTGGTGGGGTCATTTATCTCACCACTCCCTTCCTTCTGGAAAACCTTTCAGCTTGTCAAAGATGCCATTAAGCCAGGACTGACCATGGAGAAATACGGACTGTCGGAGGTGCTGGTGTTGCATGCTGGGGAGTCTGGCTTGTAGGAAGAGGGTTTGTGGTCCCTCTCATTCCAGAAGCTGAGCTGGCATCATCATTTTGCCAGCTCTCTGCAGAAAGCAGGTTTGGATGCTGGGATGATGGAAGTTTGTGTCACTTTAAAGAGCCATGAAAGCAGAATGCTTTGCTTTTTTTCCTTTGTAAATTATTTCCAGGATGCCACGGGACCTCTTTTTTAACTGCAGAAGCACTGTGTAAGCTGCTGCGTTGTCGTTCCAAAGCACCAGGCCTAATATTCAGATGTCGAGTATCTGCAGATTCCCCCATCTCCAGCTGGTGTTTTATTTCATCTTAAAGTCAATATTGTGTTGTTTTGCATTTTTAAAACCCAAACTTTCGAAACTGTGTGATTTATTAGATTTTCAGCTTTGATAAAACCAAAAATCACAGGGAAATAGGAAACCGTAAACATCAAATGTATAAAACAAGCCAAGAGAAACTCTAGCTTATATGTATGTACGTCCTTGTGCATGAGTGTATGATGTAAATGATTTCAGTCCCATGGTTATGGTTTATGGACATGGTAAGATGTTTCCTCTAACAGTTCAGATGGAGATGTGGTGGGATGTCCGTAAGGAAAATTCCTGGGTAGAGAATAACTGAGTTCACTGCAAGGAAAGTGTTGCTCCCTGCCAAAAATTGGGCTGATTTCTGGAGGCTTGCTTTCAGTCCCAGAGGTAACTGGAGGAATAGAAGGCTGATCCCGTTGGGCATGAAGTGCTCTGCCATGAGCTGGGTGTGTGCCTTGTTCCTGGCAGTCCCTGGGAATGGAAGGTCTAGGGGCCTTGCAGGGCTGGACCCTCAGTGCATGTCATCTTGTTATTGGCAGAGTTAAATCACCCACCGTGTTGTTTTGAACCGAAGGATCAGTTAACAAGTGATGTATTAACCAACTGTTTTTCTCCTATTTTAAACGCTTGCCCTATGCCTGTTCACGTCTCTGCCAGCTCTGAGGCATTCGTGCATCTTTAAGCGTGTGGTTCCCAGATATCAAGGGCACTGCTCACGTGCTCTGTGTGTCTGCAGGACCGAGGCCCTGGAGAAAACCCAGTCTAAGTAAGAAACCAGCATCTGTGGCTGCTGCTCCTTTGAGCAATCCTGTTGCCCTGAGACAGAGAATGTGTGTGGATGGTGTTACAGGATAAGATTAAAGAGAAGGAGAAAAAGACTGGGGTTCAGACCTGTGTGCTTGAATCTAATGTGTCATTTGGGGTGACTGCGTCTATGGGCTCCCTCCTGCTCCGAGTGTACCGTAAACTAAATCCTTAGCATCTCATCACAGTACACTGGTGCATCTGCCTATCGTTGGTGCTCCCTGACAGGGAACCACCAAACCTCTCTGATTCTCCCTTGGGCAGGGCAATGTCAGAGGACAGGGTTTCTCATTGCTATGGGTCTTGCTCCTGTTTATTCTGTACTGCTGTGTGCAGGGCTGCAGGCAGTCATCTTTCATGTGGGGTTTCTTATAGAGTGGCCAATAATCCATAGGGTCTGCGCACGCGCTCTTGCATCTCCAGCCAACATCAAAAGTGCTTCCCAGTGTGATGAATAGGGATTTCTGCTTCTGCTTTGGTGGGAAGGGCACAGCGATGGCGAAGCAGAGCGCAGTTCAAAGATGTGCATTGCCAAAATTGCCTTGTAATGCTTTATTCATATCTCTGACGCTGCCTGACAGACGGCAGATTTATTCATGCTGTTCCTTGACCGTGGTAGAGAGCACAAATCCAAGGATAAGTCAGATAAGTAGTTTGCAGAGATATTATTAAAGCTCTTCCCTGGATTTTTGAAAGCAGAATGGCCACTGTGTCATGGAAGGGCTCTTTGAGGGTCACCTGTCCCCGGTGTCAGAGCAGCTCTGTAAGGCATTGCTGCTCCCAGCACTGGGATGTGCATCTTCCCAGCGGCCTCCTGCTGGGCTGGGGGTACGTGGACATCTGGGATGTGGCACCAACCTCCACCTTCTCGTCCTTCATCACGCAGGAGTGGGTGCCTGGGGGCAGGCTCCTGGCTGCAGTGACCTGATGTGCTCACAGAGGGGGCATCACAAGCTGCGAGGTTTTACAGTGCATCAGGAGTAGAAGGAAGCAGATCTGGCTGTTGGCAGCAAGTCTTTAAAGTGAGGCAGGCTTAGAGAGGATTATTTCTGTCTTTTCTTTTGGAGGAATAATCTCCATTTAAAAGTTAGTTACTAATATGTCCCATGACTATACATTCGTCTTTACCTCTAATAATGGATTTTATCATTAATGCGCATGAATTTTCGCTTACGGTATAATCCAATCAGCAGCAAATCTCCTCCTGTAAGTGTGGTTGTTCAGCAGAACAGACTGTGAAACTTTGCAGCTCAGGCAGTGCTGGTAGATGTGCTTGGCTGGGTGGCAGAAGGAGTTAAGGAGGTTGTGTGCCTGCTGCTGCAGCACAACCAGCATCATCTGTACACGGTCAGCAGGGCAGCAAGCTGGATCCTCGACTGGGTGATGAGTCTCAGTATGAACGTGGTGCTGCCAGGTTTTCCTCCTCCCAATTCGATGACAGTGAAGGAGCTTTTGTATTAATAATTTTGTTATTTAGTATCAATGAGACATCACAGACACTGCATTTTTATTTTTTATTTTTTAATTATTTTTTAAATTTTAACTGAGTGTTTGGTTTCACCCTGAAGTTTTTTTTCCAGGAGAAGCCACCTGTCAGTCTGGGTCTGGATTCACCAGCCTTATTTCCTTTTATCCACAATTCAGTAGTTTAATAGATGGAAATTGATGCTAAATCTCTTATGTGACTTGGAGATGATGCTTTTTTCCCTCCCTGCAACGTTCCCCCACAGTGTGTTACAGTTCTCAGTAAGTCATTAAAATAAATCAGGGATTCATGTATTGACAGAATGGCATGAAACTGCTTTTCTTTTCACGTTGCCTGCTGCTCCTCTGGTGTTCCTGGTGTCTGAATCTTGAAATGCAACTGGCAGAGCTGACAAAGCTCACGTGCCCATCCTGTTGGGATCCATGCGAGCCTGGAGCTGAGGAAAACACAGGGAGCAGAGCACCTCCCAAGTGACAAAGTGATATTGCTGTTCCTTTATGTTTTCCTGCAGTTCAGATCTTGTGTGTGCTCAGGACACTGCAGAGTCCTGATTGCAGTTCATTACGTGGTGATAAAGGACAGGAATAATTGCCAGCCAGGCAAAGAGATGCTTTCTTTTGTTAGGGTCTGACCTCCCCATCCCCGAATGAAGCTAAGGGAAACATACGCAGAGTCAGGTTCAGTGCTTATTTATTCTCTGTGTTTTACCCTTTGGGCACAAGAATATTGCTGGCATGGGACAGAATTGGTTGCCAAATCACTAGCCCAAAATAAAGGGCAAAAGGTCACCATTTCTCAAAGCAGGGCACTTTGCTTTACCTTGAAACTCTGGGCTGAAGGCAGAAGGGAAGAGCTTTCCATCCTCAGTAGAAGGCATGGGAGCCCCCCCACTACTGCTTTCTTAATGGGTTTGCATCTCCCACCACCACAGAGCTCTTCGCTGCAGCCCTGGCAGGACAGCAAGATCTGAGTGCTTTCTGTGCTTTTCTTTGCTTGCTATTCCTTGGGAAGAGGCTTGGGCTCCCTGATTTTTTGACCTCTGGTGCTGAGCTAGCATTTGAAGATCATTTTATTTATGTGTATACCTTAGCTTTATCAGACCGCTCTGAATTCCCACCGACTCACGGCTTGGGTAGAAGTGTTGCTCATGTCTTGCAGGAGCCTAGTGCAGTTTTGCAGCAGGAGTAGCTGCCTGCTCTGTTTGCTTCTTCAATAAAGGCTCTGTTTTAAAGCCTTCATCCCAAGGAGTGCGTAACTGCTACCAGGCGCTGTGATTTAGGCAGTGCATTGTGCTAAGGTATAAATGAGAGCACGATGAGGCCAAAGCGATAATTATTTAGATATGTGGCTGTAAGGATATGCTTTGGGGAACTTGTTCTACCAAGCTGTTTGCTTGCATCTCCCATTCAGAGTCCAGTGCCTGGGTTTGTACAGTATATGAGCAAAAAACAGAACAGAATGCCCTGCTGGACAGTGAAAGCCTGAAGGTTTATACTGAAATGTTTGTGATGCTATAGGAGATGTGAGGCTGAAGTAAGAATTCTGGGTTTACCCTGTAGTGGAGCCTGATGCTCCTTATCAGTTCCATGTGCTGCGCTGATACCTTTTACTTTTCAGCATTTAAAAGAAGACCTTAAACATTCATTGTGGGAAAGGACAGTGGCTTACAAACACATGAGCTGTGCTGGAGCCTGGTGGACTTGTGCCCCTTTACACAATGGGGTCAAATTGCTCGCAGCGAGAGCATTTAGAGGGAGGTAAAAATAAACCCACTGAATATTTGGATGAACCCGTAGCTGTTCAGAATGGTGATAGCTGGGTTATTTGCCTTTGTTGAGTTAAACGCTGGTGTTTTAATCTTTTACCGCCAAATGACTGACGTCTGGGAGAGTTACAGTAAAAAATAATATATATTTGATTTGGAAAAGCTCTCACAGGGAGGAATGTATTTCTGCTGGTTTGCACAATAAAAGGGCAAAACACTTTTCATTCCTGCCTGATATATTTTTTTTATTATTATTATTATTTTTTGAACTGGAAAAGGCAGCTTTCAAAGACAGAAAATTGTCATTTTGCCATGAAAGGCTGTTTTTGCTGACACAATTGGTAGTTTAGCTCCGCTTTAATTTCCTATTCTAAATATGTTGTAAGATTATAGGGTACATCGTTAGAAATATTCAGCATATTTTTCCTTTTGAATTGCTTAAAAATTAAGAGAATGATTATGAATATGGAATAAGTCTATGCAAGACGCCGTTTTTTTCCTCTCCTTGACATTCAGCATGTGCACTCTTGGGATGGTATTTTATTACAGGACATTGATTCCAAGAAGATATTTTAAGTACATTAGCAAAGAATTGAAAAATAAATGTATGGTGGTGCTGCTCAGCTGGTGCAAATGGGTGTCACGCTGCTGAAGCCAGTAGTGCCATGCCAGTTTACCCCAGCTGCAGATGTCCCCTATGGTTCTCTCTTGCGTTCATCTGTATTTCAGTGTTTTGCCATTAACACAGTCACCTCTTCCAGGCTTTTGCCCGCAAGCAAACAGTGTGCTCAGAAAGCTGTAGTATTACAGACAAGGTTTCCTAGGTGGGCATCTCTGAGCATTGTTATTTTGGGCTACCCCATATGTGTTTGTATTTTACTCATCCTGTCCCCATTGGAGCCACTGTGGTGCTGAAAAACCAGCCCAGTTACAGTGGTTTGTGACATTTCTCTTTATAAGCGTGATGGGCAGCTGGTGCTCTCCGTAGGGCCAGAGGTGTCTTTGCTATTGTATGTAGAAATCTGTGTGGGTGGGAAAGTGAGAAGCTTTGTAATACAGTGGTGGTAAGGGGACTCTAGCAGCCCTCTGAGCGTGTGCCTCTGCACTGCAAGGTGGCAGTGAGGACGTGCTTCTTTTCCCCCATGTGTGTCTCTAAACCAACAGAAGAAATCAAGATATCATTTAACAAATTGAATTAATGGATATTTCCTCAGTGGTTTTCCATGCATTTATTATAGGATTTACTGAGAATGCAGATAAAAATAGCTAACCTAGCTTGCTTTTCAATTTGATAGCAATGAGAGGTGCTTGAAGCATGCAACTTCAATATAGCCCCAGTTCCTCCCCATTCACTTGTGGGAGCCTCTAATTCATCTTTCTTGATTTGGTGCCTCATTGCAGTGGACATGGGCTGTGCTGTATGCCATGGCAGGGATTATTCCTTCCACTGAGAGTGCTTTGCTGATGCTGGTGATCTCCCCATTCTCCCCCTTGCCCTTCCTCCTCTCCCCAGTTTTAAGGTCCGATTCTAGAAACAAAAGGCGTGATTATTATTTTTCCCAGTTTTTCAGTAAGTCAGTTGTAAAAATTCTTTTTACAACTGCAAGAAATAATTTTTCTTTAGTCTCATTCTTTCCAATGATAAAACTGCTTCAGAATTTCCACCATCACCCTTAAAAAGAAGGAAAAAGCACAGAAGAAAAAAGCTCTCCCAACTGGAGGCAAACATCCAGTGAGAGGGGTGGGAGTCTGAGCAGTGCTATTGGATTCTGTCTTATCCTAAAGTTGAGGCAGAGGCATTGCCCCATCTGTAACAACTTTATCACCATGGTGTGAAATTAACCTTGTGGTTTGACAAGCTCATTACATGCATCTGTTGCTATCAGCTTTTTACGTAAGGGTGTTTTAACTCAGGGAGAAATCCATAGTAAGCGCTATTTTTAGATGCTAGCAACCCCCCACGTTTACAGTTGGTAGTTTTTTTTTGTTGTTTTTTTTCTTTGCCTACGTATTGATGGCAAGTGCTTGCAAAACTTGATACAGATTGAAAAGGCCAGAAATACGGCTTTTGTGCACGGAGAATTCGCTACTGCAAATGTCATGTTTGCATATTTTTAAATTAAAAATCAATACACCATTATATATCAGGAAAGACTATTTCTCAGCATCTGCTGTGGGAGGTTTATGGATTTCCTCATTAGCAGCGGGCTCTTACCAGGCGAGGCAGTGGTTTGGGCTGTGCAGGGCATGCAACTGAGCACAGGCTCCAGGAGCTACATTAGTGCTGCAGGGCAGTAGGCGCGCTCATGCTAGGTGGGCTTCTTTTGTAAGGCCGGGTTGGAAATGCTTTTTCTTTTCACGGGGTGCACATTTGGTAGAGGATGCTGGTTTTTTTAGTTGCAAGTAGCTGTTGATCTCAGTCTTCTAGGACAACGCTGGGCAGGAATGAACCTTAAATCCACTTAGTGAAAAAAGGAGAAGTAGTATAGGCTGGACATCAGAAATATATAGCTTAAAACCCTTTCCTTTCCACTCCCCCCCCCCATTCAGTCCTTTTTTAAACAATCAGAGCAACCTCCTGCTCTTCTGCAGGGTTCACCTGTACATCTGTGTGCACATGGTACTGTTGTGATATCACATACAGCTCTGTGGTGCGCACGGATGCGTGCGCATGTTTTCATTGAGACCGTATACAAACAGCCCTTTGGGAGAAAGAAAAGCAAAAGTATGTGCTTATCAGTGAATGAATTATTCGTCTTGAGTTAGTACTAATGTATGGAGGTGAGACTTTCCTGGTTGTTATAAGAATGATTTGTTCTTGTGGGTAGCACATAAGATGGATGGTGAGATTTGGCTATTCATTTCTTTGGTTTCTAAGAACACCGAATTTTTTTTTTTTAAATGACATCCCTGTAAATGTATAACTCGGTGGCCCCATGTTTCTCTGGAGGAATGTATGTGTGACTAATTCCCCATCCAGGATGTAAGCAACCCGCTCGCTTCATTAATCATAGGCTCCTTATGGGCCACCAGTTCCAAGTGATCTCATTCTTGTTCACTTCATGTATTGGCTGTCTCCAGAAACTTCAAAGATATCTGCAGACAAAATGCTGGATTAGGTAAGCCGTTAGCCTGATAAGTTTGTCACACAGAATCTGTTTGAAGTGATCTGGGGTCATAGTCTGGCCTTCTCGACCACAGCATACTTTATCGGTCTTTACTGAATTTGCAGTCCTTTCCAGCACCACTCACCCTCTTTTTATGTCTGTAGGAGACCAGCCTGGAGAGGCTCTGTCATGTGTTAAATGAGAGAGAATGGAGAAAAATTAAATAACATGTTTGTACAGTGTTTTGTACGATAGCCAGCCTTGTGGATTGCTCTTCTAATGCGATCGTAAGCACTGGGAGTGCTCCAAGGCCCCCAAATTACAGCTGTGAACTGCTGATGAGTGGGATAGAGAGCGAAAAGACCCATGAGTTTTGCTCAGAGCTGCCATTGCACAACCATCTGTAGTATTGCAGCAGCTTTTTCATGGCTTACGTTCTGTGCAAATACTGGCTAACAACACAGTGCCTTCCTGAAGATCCCAAGTCAGGCAACCGATTCCTTAATTTCCCAAGGAGAGGCAATTTGAAGGTAGGATGGTGTATTTGAAGGTAGTCAGGTGGCCAGCTGGCTCAGGACTGTTACACACATAGGTTTGCTTGTCTTGTTTCTAATGTTCTAATGGCAAGTCTTGTACAAGTGTGAAAATTGGGTCAGGTTGTGCTCTTCGGAGATGTCTCCTGGATTAAGTTGGCCTCATTTGATTATTCTGCCCCTAGAGCATGGTACTGCTTCAGAAGGGCAAGAGGAGTGGATGAGTGATTATGTATTGTGTCTCAATCATAAGCTTCCTTGTCAAGAGCAGTTTCGACCAATAAATCCCTAAGCTTGGCTGTCATTAGCTTATTCTGTTTGTGTGACTCCCTGCTTCTGAAAAATTAAAAGCTCTATATTTAAAAAAAAAAAAAAAAAAAAAAGTATGCAAATATTCCACTTGTTTTCCTCTAAATGTCTTTACTGATTCAAAGAGATGAATTGTTGCTTTTCTGCTGGAAGGAAATAGAAAGCCGGGTCACACAAGTGGTTTTTGTCAACACGGAGCACTCAGAAATGGAATAGTTCAGTAAAAATGCAAATGATCCTTGCTCCAAATACTGCTGGAAAGATAAAATGACTGCATGTGTTCGAGTAGGTGGTTGCAGAGCAAAGATCTATTGTGCACTAAGCCGTGTGGTGATAAAGATGGGCAGATGAATGCAGGTCAGTACAGAAGCAGATAAGGAGGCTATAGAATGGCAAACCCCCATTTGAGAGCTATATAAATCCGTAAGAGCCTTTACTACAGATGGCACAAAAACTTACAACACAAGTATTTTACGCACAACACCGGAGCAAATCTTTTTTTTATTAACTGAGTTGAACTTTAAAATTATGTTATGACCAAAAATCAATAAAGAGAAACTGATTTAAGTTCATCCAAGTGTGAAGGGGTTTATTACCAGTGCTATATCACTCTAATGATGTACTCTTAAAAATTTGTTTTTGTGATATATTACATCTATTATTGCTAAAAGGATAAAACTGCAAAGCAACAGTGGACATTAATAAATCAATTTAAAGAAAAATGGGCAGGTAGCCAGGGGAGAAGTAAATCCAATTTGCAGTTTTTAAAGGTTGTGTGATTGCAATATATGCAAACGGCACCCCAGCAAGGCCATGGGTTCTCACTTGCTAATGGGATTCTGTCCCGCACTTATTTTGTTTGTTTGCTGTAGTGTAATCCTCCTCAGTAACCGCACTGTGACAGTGCGCTGATAAGTCATATTTCTAAAGCTAATTTTCTCACTTAACCTTCCAGATAGATCTACGCTATCAAAACAGCCCAGAGGGCTTTGTTGATCAGGTTGCATGAAGCATTTCTTTGAGTTGTTAAAATACGAAACATCTGTCTTCCTGTCTTTGTCTCGCTCAAATTGTATTTTCCTGGTTGTCAAGTGTATGCCGTTCAGAGATGCTGAATTAGTGCCGTCTTTCTGCTTATTAATACAGGAGTAAAAAGGCATTTTCAGTCGGTCTGTCTTTGGCTGAAGTTTCAGAAAAACGTTCCAAAATCTTTGCCTTCACCTACCTGTAACAGAAATAAATTTTTCAGCGGGATGGATTTTAGCAAAGCAAACCGAATGCCTACTGGGAAGTGTTCCTCACTGCATTCCTGAATGCCTTCTGGTTGCAGACTCTGCTCCTCTCACGTAATTACGTGAGACCCCACTTGGGCTGTGACCTTTCTTCTTCTAATGGCACCTGACAGTGAAAAATGGTAGGATTTTCAAAGGAGCCTGGGAATTTAATTGGACATCCGCCTCTTTAAAGCTCCTTGAGCAAGCCAGGCTTATTTATTTTTATTAATATTCTCTCAATTCTCGGAGAGGGTGATGCAGTTGAAACTGAAGCGCGTACATAATTACACAGAATTTGCAAAATGCAGAGATTAAAATAAGGCAACAGAGAATAAATATGCTTTTGTCAGCCCTGCCCTAGAAAGCATTCTATCAATGTCAAGTACAGGGACTTCTTCATTAGGGTGCCATTGTGTGAGGAAAGTGGTGCTCCAACAGTGGCAGCATCAAGCTCCATGTTGATTGTTTCCGAGCAGTTGCAGGCCCAAGCATACCTGGTATGGTGAGGGGAGGAGGGAGCTTTGTACTTACAAGTGCCAGAGCTGAGCCTGCAGCCGTGCTGCATCACTTGTACAGGAGGTGCACGGTGATGGGATGCACTGCTGTCACAGCCTCATGGGTCAGCCTTGCCTCTTCTATTGGGGATGTCTTTAGCTGAAAGAGCAGGCAAGAGCGAACGATGTCACTGAATGCATGGATGGAAAGCAGCATGCAGGGTTTGGGACGGGTCTGTTGGGGGTGGGTATCTTCAGTTTACTGTACTGTGAGAGGACTCAAACTAAGCTGTTAGGAGAGGGTTTTTCCTTAAACAGGGGTTACAGTTGCTCTAGTGCTGAAGCACTCAAGTTGCATCCAGTGTTCAAGTGATGTCTATTCAGTGTAGTTTCTGTGGTGTCCTCCAAGTGCTTTCTCAAAGCTCGGGGAAAGATGTACTCAGGAGCTGGACCAAGCACCAATTTTCAGACAACTGAAAATTGTTTTCCAACAATGTGCAGATCACCTTCATGCAGCTGCAAGGTAAATGAATGCCAGCAGTAAACAGCCATCGCAAAGCTTTTGCAGGATCATCACTACAGTGCTACTTGAGCACACATCATTATTAATATTGAAATGTCAGTAGTATTTTTAGCCTAGCATTTATTACCCCTTTGAGCAGGGCGCCTAAATGAATCCAAATGTCTTGATAGATGTCTTTCCTTGGTGCCTGCCCCAGAACAGTTGAGAACTAAACAATAATTTCAATCATTTCTATACAGGCAGGAAAATGATAATCTCAGATCTTGCAATTTTCTTCTGTCTTTAGCTATCATGCGAGTCTGTCATTCTTGCAAGTTTTAATTTCTGGCATCTGCTTAGCAGGGGTAAATTAGCTTAATTGCTGTAAGATTTTTTCAGCAAGTCTTCCAAACGTTCCTCCGGCAGAAAAATTGTGTTTGCCTCTCCATAAAGAGAAGAGCCCATAGTACGTGTTTCAGAATGCATTACATCCACTTACTAACAATTTCTCTGCTAACCTTGCAGTCAGAGTGCTGGTGAAGCACGGTGCTACTGAGCGGTGGCAAAGTTATCGAGCAGAAAACTTCTTTGTGTGTGGTTATTTCTATTATAAAATCATGGAGCGCGTTTCATTTGATTAAAATATGATGGTACTACAGGCGATGTAAGTACCAGCTCTCTAACAAAGTTTTCTATTGAGACTTACCCAGAGAAGCGTTGGACCGCTGTTTGCTAACGAGGATGACTCATTTGAGACAAATCTGCATGCAGTCTTTTACAAACCTTTGGGGTACTGCAACCTCTCAGAGACCCGCCAGTGATAATGCAGCAAAGAGTGTCCTAAAAGTGTCCTTGGAGAAAGAGGCAGATGCTTTTATAGATACGTATATACACATACAAACTTAATGTAGGTTTAGAGGGATCTTTGTTGCTGTATTAATTGAAATTACTGTTGTGAATGGTTGTTTCACAAAAAGGGTGGTTTGTCCCCATGGCATGATGCCTGGTGTTGGGTAATGAGAGGACTAGGGCAAAGAAGCATCACTGCATTTAAGATTATTGCTGTGCTGCCTCTTTTGCCTCCTTTGGGAGGATTTAAAAACACACAATGGTAAAACCCAAGCCTTTGTACAAGTGTTTTGTTTTTATTTTTCCCCCAGTGTGTCAGTGGAAAAAAAAAATAGGTCTGAAGAGGAAGATGAAGTGGTTTTATTTAATTCATAGTGTCTGTTTACCTGTTCACTGTGGCTGGCTCTCTTATCCGTTGAGGTGTTTGTTTTTTAATGACAGAAACAACTTGGTTCTGAGGGTTTATTTAATGAAATGTAAGAAAAATAAACAGCTTGTTATTCAGTGATGTGGATAGGGCTTCAGTGCCTCCTCACTTCTCAGTTTGCTGTAGACCTCAGCAGAACGCAGTTGAGCTAATGGGGACCACTTCTGAAATCTTGCCTCGGCACTTCAGAGGTGCTTTCCACACCAGCATACATCCATGTCTCTGTACTACATGTTTTTAGAGCTGATAAAAGCTTTTTTCATTCATTTCAAAGTAGTAAGTGCAAACATATTAATTGAACTAATGTCCTGAAGGTATATCTTAAACGCTAGTGTAGCTTTCCAGCTTCTGCACATAGCGGAACTGCAGGGTGGGTTGTTTTTGTTTTTCGTTTTCATTATTTGTGTGTAAGGCTTTCTTCTCGTAGCACACATGATATTGTCTTGCCAAGTGCAGTCACAACTGTGAGCGATCAGAGAGCAAAATATGCCCTGCCATTCTCCTTATCCACAGGGATTTTCAACTACTTTTAAGAGCCGTGTGTGAAATCTTAGTCTCGGTGGGAAAAAAAAGAAGACTCCTGTTGTTTTGAGTGAGGACACGTTCTGTGCATCCAACAAATGTCAAGTGATTTTGGCACTGTTCAAGACTGTTAAATATTGAGTACTTATTTCATTGGTCCTTACTGTATAAACAGTGCTTCTAAAATTGTCGATAAGAGGTAAGTGCCTAAATCGGTGAGATAATTGCCTCAAATAAGACTGATAGCTGCACTGCTTCGTGCAGGACTGTTTTTTGATAAAGACTTCTCTTTTCTTTGTTTGTTTCTGCAAGAGCATATTGAGTGAGAATTAGATGGAGCCAGTTTGGCTGGATTTCTATTGGCAGGAGATAAATACTGTAGACGAGAAACATATTTGTCTGGGCCAGAAACCTGGTGTTGCAGACACCAATCCAACAATATTCATTGACGTCCAGTTCTCTTGGCATGAATCGTTGCTGTTCCTTCTTTCAAGGTACCTCTTACTTCCCGTGGAAGTGCAGCATATTTGCATGATGATACCTGCTCAGCATTAGCAGGCCTGTAAGGCTAAAGTCGTTAGCTGCAATGAACTTAATGTAGAATCAAGAGTTATTTGAGCTGTATTCTGTTGAAATGACATGGTAAAAGGTAACAGCGGTTAAACCAAGCAAGCGAGCTGCTGGTTGCAGCTGTCAGTTTAAAGACCTGGTGGTTCTGCTTGACAAGTTAAACTCCACTGCTGATTTGGTCACTTCTGAAAGGATGTGTCCTTGTGTACTTGGAGATCAGTCAAAAGGTGCATGGTATCCCTCTGAGCCACAAAGCTTTCTTCCTTCTCTGTTACAAACTCTCATAAGCTCTTCAAAAGCTCCTCAGTCTGGTGTTTAGAAGCTACTTTGTTTAGGTAGAAGTTGCCTTGTCTGTCATTTTGTTTAAAAGTGGAGACGTGGGACTTGCCACAAAACTTTTCTGAAGAAAATGTGCTTTCGTAACTCGAATAATGATCTGGGATAGAAGGGACCAGAGGTCGAGTTTCTGACTTGCCTGATTTGCCAGCTTTTAATGGAGTTTTTCTTTCCTGGGACTTTGTAGCCTGCCATTTCCTTTGGAAATTCACAGTTGTCAATCTGCGAAGTTTCAAATGAAATGTTTGGTCTTTGGAGTGCAAAGGTCTCTGTCCAAGTAAATCTGACCAGTCCTAATCAAAAGCACCTACAAGTGAGTAGCTGTTTCCCCAACACTTCCGTGCCATGGCCTCTGGACAGCACATTTGATGGATGTGTGAACCAGAAGGGTGTTGAGCTCGTGGCCCTGTGGGGGACCCAGGTCAGAGGCAGCGGGCTCTGCACCTCTGCTGGGATGCCCTCAGCACTCAGACAGCCCTCAGCCCTGACCTCCAGGGACCCACAGACAAAGCGTAACTGCTGTTCTTCTTGGCTCAAGTGCACAAACGCTACGCAAGTGGAACGGTTAGGGCCAGACTTTTAAATACCAAATAGCAGCACCTTTTATTGTTCATCCTGACCCTTTCTCTCACCTTCTGCCTTGACCCCTTTCTGGTTTTATGTCCTAGTAAAGCAGCTGCAGAGCTTACAGTTTCTGGCTGCTGCTGTTGCTTTGAGAGGTTTATGAGGATCTTTTAAAAGATTTATAGTTACTTCTGTAATGACCTTTCCCGGTTTATTGTTGATTAGTTTTCAGGCCTGCAGACCAGGAGGACAAGAGCCTACAGAGAGTTTTCCACCCCAGTGGCACGCCAGGCCACTCATTGCAGGAGATATTGTGGTGTTTGAAACACAATGTCAGATGCAGTTTCCAATCTAATTCTTCATCCCTTGGTATTTGGCAGATGATGCCAGTGTGTTTTGATGTTACTTGAATCTTTTCACCTACAAACTGTAACTTGTTAGAATGTCCTTACTTAAAGTGGCTGAGGGCAAAGATTTATTTATCCTTGAGAAGTGGACTTCCAAATTTAGACCCAGGCCCTCGAGTTCAGTGGTTCCTAAACTGCAGTACTCTGAGAGTCTTATCTGGCAAGGTAACATTTGAAGAATGTTGTGCAAAAACAGCTCAGTAAGGATTTTGCAGTTGGTTGCTTTTGGCCGGAGTCTGCTGACGTAGGTGACATTGTCTTTGCAGAAAAGAAAAGGAAACTACAACAGCAAAACAAAAGGCAAAGCCTTTAACACTGCAAAGCCTCATGTGCGATCTATGTGGGAGTTTTGCTCAATTTTGTGTTATTGGAGAAAGGCAGAAATTGCCTGTCTATTTTGATTTTTTATTTATTTTTTTTTTACACCAGTACTACATGGCAGAAAACCAAAAATTGTTCTTCCTTGATCTCAGGGCCAAGCAATGCCTTGGTACAGAGCCAGGCCCAGTCCTGCCAAAATAGCCTGGCGAGGACACCAAAGGCAAGACCGCAACGTATCTGAAAACAACCCCAAGCTAGGAGGGGGGATGATGAAACTGGGAGGGCTGTGCGGCTGCAAGCATCTTGGCAATGATTTATAGTTCTTAAGTCATTTGTGCTCACATTCATTTCTGTTCCTCTGGTTTTCCTCCGCTCTTTTGGCGAGGTGGTCACAGAGACTGTGGTGTACTTGGAAAGGTGGAGTGGGGAAATTAATCTCCCACCAGACACGCGGGAGAGATGGATTTACACTGCAGACCTACGAATGGGAAGGTTCCTGAGCAAAACACTGTTCAGCCTTCTGGGCTGCTTCTGCAGATGCATCTGCTGTAACTCGGCCTTGGATAGAGACATAGTGAGCCTAGTTGAGTCTTTGCTACCTCAGCTCTATGTTGCATAAATGGCATCCCAGCATAAGAACTGCACGATGGAGGTTGGTGTGTTCTTATCTAATAGGCGACAGCCCATTAACTCTGCTAGGCTGGGGAAATAAAAATGTAATGGCTGTCTGCAAACAACATCTCAAATTCATTAAAAATGTTCTCATTAGATAATGAGTGTTTATTTAAAAAAGGAAAAAAAAGAACATTGGGTAGCTGGCCCGCAGACCTGAGGGCTGTGCTGCTGTTTGTCATGTGGTGTTCACAATGCTCCTCTGTTCCTTTGCTGGGGCAATCAGTGGGATATAGTATCTGCTTAGGTATATTAAAACATCTCCTCTGTTGCTCTCTTTCTTTGAGATGTGCTTAAAAACGTATCGTGTACGGCAATAACAGCTGGCTTAGAAAAGTGCTTGGTAAATATCTGTGCAGATTTCTGCAGATCGGCCAGATTGTCTGGTAGCAAATTACAAACTCTAAAGGGAGAGACTTAACGAAAGGTATGCCTTTATTGATCTAGTAGATATGTTAGCCCTGAAATACAAAAACAATGAAAAATGAGGAAGTAGAGGGTTTTACCTGCTAAGATGTGTTTAACTACATATTGATGGTGGCTGTGTGACTCATGCTGTGGAGAACACGAGGCAGAGCTAGTCTCGTGCTGGTGGCAGCTGACATAATGCTGCTGTTTTTCCTCTCAAAAGCAGGGGTATTTTAGGAAAACGACACGTTAACAGCTTAGTGCCTTCCATTTTTGCAATGAAAATCGCTGTTAGAAAGCTTTATTTCTGGAGCTGTCCGTTCATCACATCACTGCGTTATACAAGGCCTAGAACTAAGGGGAAGGAGCCTTCAGTGTAACTTTTGTTGTTGGCTGTTGTATCCCTGATGTAATTTTAAATGTGCCTTTGTCACTTTTTGTCTGTAGAGTAAGAATATGTATCTGTCACAACACCTCATTAATGTAAATATTGCTGCTTTGCAGTTGGCCTTAACAGAAGGCGCCATGAACAAACTCCCCATGTGGGCTGCTACTGTTCTGTTCTTGTGAGTTAGTTATAATGCCAGCTCTTCTGTTTTAAGCTAGTGAGTTATGGTTGATTTGCTTCATACCCAAATGAGAGGTCTGTGATGCAGCAACTACACTGTGAGTTTTGCTGTCCCATGCATTGCAAAAAAAACCCTCAGAAGTCAGTTTGAGAAACTTGATCCAAACTTCTTGCTTGTGTGTTTTCTCCCTGCAACCGCTTGTTGGTGACCTGCTGCTCTGCTCCATTCAGCAAAGGGTGCTATGTTTAATGGAGACACCAGATTTGTCCTTATAAAGATTGAGAAGTTGGGACAAAACGCTTCTCAAAATGTGACTATGGATAAAACATAGAACTCCAACCTTGGTACTGGTGGTTATTTTGGTGGTGTCTTCCAAAGTTGTTCTGGTATTTTTCTCAGGTAGGATTTCATGTGCTGTAAAAGGGAAAAACAAGACAGACCACTGATTTCTGTAATTTTAAGGTAACTTGGCATAGTAGAAGTTGCATACTGAGTAGTTGATTATGAGAAGGGAAATTAATCAACGAACACTCAGTAATTAAAACATTATGACAAGTGAAGAGAGACAAGAACTTCAGGAGGAAAGTCAAGCATCCTCTTTCCTGTCCTCTTCCTGTTTTGTTTATGGGTAAAACAAACAGCACAGATGAAATTAAGTTAAACGCATACAACCATGGAAGTTGTTTTTGTTTGTTTTTTTTTTGTACTACAGAAAAATGCCCCCTTTAACACTGAGCCTGTGCGAGTAATTACTTTTTGACAACATGGAGCTCTGATTTAATTTAAATTTAATTTAATCCTGCAAACCAGGTCGATTTGTCCATTTTTGTGTTTGATTTCATGGGGACAGCACTGAGGAGGACAACAAGTGGGATATCAGCAGCCTGTTCAGATAGAGAGCTGGTGACTGCTGCTTCCTTTTAACCTCAGTCCCCAGCAATTCAGAGAAGAGCCATTCCCAGTAAAAGCTGGGACTTCAGAAAGGAATGGGACCAGCTTAAGGAAAGGGTGATGATGTATGAAGGCAAGGAGCTGCAAGTTACAGGGAGCAGAGGCCATGCCATTAGCAGAGATCAGTGCTGGGGCGAGGAGGTGCATTGCTGTGCCTCACTGGACAGATGCTGCTGACATCATTGGTCCAATGGCAAAGCCATGCAGCATTTCACACGTAACATCTTGGATCCCATGCCCTTGTTTATTCAGGACCATGAGACTTGTGTAACTCATATCTTTGAAACGATAACCTGCTGTTTCTGTGTGCATAATACATGGTTTTGTGAAGCACTATTTGATTTGTCATTTACCCAGTCTGGAGGCAAAATAACCGTATTTTTAGGTACTTAGGCACTTTGTGGCTGGACACTGCTTTCTTTGAAGGCTGTTTAAAAAAGAGAACAAGATGGGGCAGTCATCTGGTGGGGAATAAGCAGAAGGATGGATATATTTTGTGATTGTGTGCTTCATTTGAAAAGAAACCACTGATTTAATGTGACCTAGAGTCACGGAATAAAAGTAAAAATCAAGCAGTCTTTTATTGGCTTGATTATGCCATTTTTATTGCTTTCTTTATCTGTTATATATGAAGTTGTAACACTAAGAAACTGAGAATGACTGGCACTTGTCTGTGGTATCAGTCACAAGGGGGAGGACCAGCCACTCTGAAATGCATTGATGCGCAGCAGGATGCAGCACGGGACTGACACTGCTGTGGGCATGCTGACCTGAGGCCGGTTGGAGTTGCTGAAAAGAACTGGTGGCCTCTTGATTTCTCACCTGATTGACGTATTAATGACTTTGTGTAAATAACGTGTAATTTGCCTTTAATTCCCTTGCCTTGGTGCTGTGGCACATCTTCAAAATGTCATGTTGGCAACGCTGAAAAGGATCTGTTTGTTCAGCTCCATTTTCTTAGCATTCCAAGCACATATATATGTTCTTCATCATCCAATGAGAGACTAAAGCCTCAGGGAGCCCTTTTCTGCTCATCTCAAAGCACATTTGTGGACTTGTTGGGAAGCAGGGAGGTGGCTGAACAACCTCTACGCATAGTGCTTAGGATGGGAAGGAAAGGGATGAACTGTGGGGAGCTGTGGCTATATGAGCATTTGTTGACTGTTTGGGTAGGTTTTGTGTTTCTGTACAGTGTGTGGCTCAAGATATGTGGCGAGATAGCACCTGTTGTGTCAGTGAGGGGCTTGGCAAAGGATGAAGCTCATAAAACAATAAAGTTTGCTTTAGATACAAGTGGTCTTTAGCTAGATTTACATGATAGGCATGTGATATACATGCAGACATATACCTGTGGAGTAAAATAATCCCATTTATCTAATGTTCCTGGTGAATGTGCTATTTGTAAAGCAGCTTTGGAAGAAAACAGGGATGGCTGAGAGCTGTGAAGGAAGCAGCTCCCGTAGGAAGATGTAACATTTCAAGGTAGCTGGTACGTACACAGAAATGGACCCAACTCTTTGGGGTTGTATTCTCCTTTTCCAATTCATTTTCTGTTCTTTCTTCCTGCTATCAGTCAGTCCATTAAAGGTACCACTGATTTCACTATTGGGCAGAAGCTGAAAACCTCAGCGTGCAATTCAAGGTTAGATCTAACAGCTACTCAGCAGCCATTAATTCACCTAAATGAGCTGAATTTTCAAAGTTGCATGGCTCTCAGCAGTTCCCAGATCTCAGACAGTTCTTTGCTAATAAGGAGTTTTTGTAAAATATGACTCTTTAGTGGAGTGCCTAAATAGGCATCTCTTCTGCCTGGGAATGTGGCCTGACTTGTTTCTCTCCCACCAGAAAGCAGGAAAGTGGAAGTACATAGGAAGGGATGAGTGGCTTGCCTGGCCAAAGAGCAGGGTGAGTCCCTAGGAGAAAAATCCCTATGTAACATGATGAGGACCTGCTAGCATACTGCAGCAAATCCCATGTAAGGGAAAATGTTGATCACAGTCTTAACCTCTGATTAACCATCTGAGGCAAGTGATGAGTTAGCTGCAGGAGCACAGGTGAAGGTACTTCAGCTGTTCTCCCAGAAGGGGTGGAGCTTGACTCCACCTCTCCTAGATCCCATTTAAAGAGTGACCACCATTAAGGTAACATCTCTTTCTGGAGATTGTTCCTGTGTGGATTTCTTGTGGCAGGCCTTGGCGAGCATCCATCTTGACTGAAGGCCTCAGAGTTGGTGAGTCTTTTCTTTAGATACTTTCTGGCTATCTATTTACATCTATACTTGTATTATTCCAACTATATGTAACTATACTTGTATTATTCCAACTATACACCCCAATAATAGCAAAACTTTATCTGCAAAAGAGCTTTGGAGCGTGTTTTAGTGCATTGCAGCCTCCTGCAGCAGAGGGATCTTCTGTTACTGGGATCTTGGTCTCCCGTGGCTTGAGTTTTGTAAGGTGCCCATCTCTGTGCCTGAGAGTTACTAGCCATGAGCACGAAGTCTTTCAGTGCTGCAAAGTAGGTCTTGTGGTCTCCCCTGTCTTTTGTAATAGCAAGAAACTTAGAATAGCACATCACACAGAAGTCCCAGCTCCTGGTAGGAGCAAGTCTAGGTGTCAGCTACCTAGAGGCACCAGAAGCTTATCTCTCTGATAAGTGTTTCTGGTCCTGTTTCTGGCCAGTTGGCCTTGTTTTCTCCATTCTGAAGAAATGCAGGTTTTGGGATGCAAGACTCTCTGCCTGTTGTTCCTCTACCTTTCCAAACAGTTAGCAGGCTGTTCCTTGAAATATTTATCTGTAAATCCTTCCTATCCCGGTAAGTCTGAAGCAATTACAATATTTTCCCCTCATCTGCTAATTAAATTCATTTGGAAGCAGACATAGCAGTCTCAGAGGACCATCCTTTTAATTTCCCTTCCACATGTAGCAATTAGATGGCGGTTGTTTGCGGATGAAACAATGAGTAAGGCTGAATAGGTGGGTGTTAAGTACAGCAAGGAAGTTGTAGGGCCCTGATGGGTGAGAGGGGCTGGGATCCTGCCCTAACCAGCTTTAAAGGAAGAGTGAAATTCTTTCCTTCCTGATTTTTTCCTCTTCCCTTGCCCTCACAATGTAGCAGATATCAATCTGAGATTGCCCTGGGGAGACAAGTGTGTGTTTTTTCAGGGGAGGGAAATCACATGAAGAATTCATATGGTGTAAGTAATTTTTGCATTGACTGGAGTACTCATTTTTCATCTTAAAACTTATAGATATAGCCTTTTTAATGCTTTTTTTTTTCTTTTTCTTTTTTCTGTTTCCTTCCCCCCCCCCCCCCCCCCCCCCCCCAATATCACTTGGCAGGGATATAAAAAGTTAATAACAGATTTATAATTTTATTAGCATTTATGCTGTAAATGCAAGAGAGTTCCCCAGCCTGAGTTTAATGCATCCTTAAAGTCCCTTTTATTATCTTGTTAATTCCCAGCTGTACTCTTTTATTGAAGAGCGTATTACTGCATTTTCTCTGGAGGAGATACAGTGATATAGGTCTGGACTATAAAAACTTTTTTCTTTTAAGGGGAGAGGGTAATGCTTCATTTGTACCAACCCCTAAGTGACTGTTGTGTAGTCATCTTGCAAGCAGGTGACAGCACAAGGTGAGAAGGAGCAGACACTCAGGGTCATTCTTTTCAGCATAGAACATGTCTGAGAACTGTGTGCAGTGGGAATTAATGACAAAAAGCTTTTTGGTGACACAGACCCAGAGCGAAGAGGGCACAGCAAAGGCAACACCTGCTCCTTCTAAATAATTTCCATGTATCTGAAGAGTGGGATCCTGTCCATCTAATGTTTATTGTTTGTTCATAGGCCAGACAAGATAGCATAAACAAAAGGTGTATGGTGGCTGTTGCTCCCTATATAAGCTATGTCTCTAGCAGTCCATCTAGCCTTGCTCACAGGACAGACAGATTTTGTGTCTGCCTTTCTGTTTTGCTGGCAGCCGGTTTGCGCAGTAAAATAGATTTCAAACATTTCCCATATCTCCAATTGTAATTTTTGAGGCTTCCTCGGTGACAGAGCCCACGAAAGGGAGCTTTAGGAGAAACTGTCATTAGCCTTGTGGATCAATATGGTTTAGGAAATACAAAGCAACTTAAGTTGTTTAAAAATAGGAAATGCCAGAGGGGGTTTCCACTTCCCTGCTGAAAGCAAATCACAGCATTGATCTGTCTGCGGTGTAACTGCAAAATCTGCAGAAAACAGGTGAACTAACTGGGAATACAGATAGCTCTGTGAGCTGGTACCTGTGATGTTGCCTCGCCTTCCTGGGTCCTCTGGGTGAGATGGTCGCTTGCTCTGGGAGAAGGGAGTTGATGCCAGCCAGTAGATGCCTCTTCCAATGTAGTGTTGTTCCACTTCTCTATTAGTATTTCTATTTCTCTCCAGCTCTCCAAGCAGAGCAATTTCTCAGTTAAGTCAGAAGTCAATTCCATGAAATCATCCGTGACAGCAGTATGATTCACATAAAGAGAGACCAAACTGTGGTGACACTGTTTGCCTAGACCTAGGACAAGGAAAATGCTGGGAAAAAAGAGGGCGACTGAACTTCAGTTGAATGAGGCTCAATAAAACGTTCCCCAGGTAGTTTGCTTTGGTGTTTCTGAAGCAATTGCTCAGAATTTTTGTCTCTGCTTACTCTTCAAGGTTAGATTTTCATGTTTTCTATGAAACACATTTCCACTTCTCTCCTTGCAAACCTGTCTCCAAAATTACTGTGGGGTTTGGCTTTCCAGTTGGCGTATTCTAAGTTCTGTGCTTTGAAATACAGAGTAGTTTAGAAATCTGCTATTTATTGAAGTGTGACTGTTTCTTTGCTGCAAAGGAGGATAGGGCCCACAGGAGCGGTTCACTGAACCACCGTCTTTGATATTCAGATGTGAACATTACATCTGTGTGCAGCAGCGAAAGTATTACCTTTGTTATGTGCGCTCTGTACATGCAATACACTAAGAGCCTTCCTGGAAGTTCCCAGCCTTGCCAGTTGTTGGACTTGTCAGGGATTCATGTCTCTAGATTTGGTTTCTGGTATCTAATTAAGAAAGAAGAGCAGTGCTCAAGTCCTCCACTGCTAATTCTATACCACATTGCATTCCTTCACTGCGAGTGAGGATGGTTTTGAGGAAAAATGCATTGGGTTGGGTCAACAGCAGCTCTGATTTTGCTGCAGGAGTGTTGCTAGTGAGAATTGGTGTGTTAGTTGTAGGTTTCTGATCACAACCTCTGGAACTGAAGTTTCTCTCCTAAGCATCATGTTTTTTTTTGCAGCAGCATCCAAACCCCATTGAACTTGTGCTATTTCTATCTCAAATCACCAGCACCAAATGCGACACTTATTTGAACTGTTATTTTAGCTTGCCAGTGGGATCCCAAATTAAAACATCAGGATGTTGAAAGCCATCTTTGTCTTGACCGGGAAAGAACTGTGGCATCTGAGGACTGAAAAAGTAAATTTCTGTAGGCTGAGCACAAGTCTGAGAGCATTTTTTCACTGAAGCGACTTCTAGTCCTCGGGATGTGGGATGTCTGCGGGTTTGGTAGTGCACATAGACCAGTGGGTTAAATCAACATATGGGGAAGCTGTCATTGTTCAGCTGCAAGTCTGTATTGGAGAAGTTCTGTTTGAAAGATCCTAATTAATGGATTGCAGTGACTACAAAATTAATTACGAATGACTAGTAACTAATTAAAGCGACCTAACTTGCACGGTATTTGTTTCCCTGTGTGAATTAGTTTTGTGAGTCAGTAGCTTGAAATGAACTAAAGAGCTGCCCCCCACAAGGGGCGCGCAGCACCAGTGCCTGGCAGGACCCAGGATGAATCCTGCTGCTCCCCACATGCCTTGTGTTAGGAGGAAGCAACCAAGGGGCAGGGAGATGCCGTAGCATCTCAGATGGATGGGCTTCACAGTTTGAATCCTGGCCATTACGACTCAAGGTAATTCTTGGCAACTTGGTTTCAAGGAAGAGATGAAATTACATAAACCTATATTCAGAAACAAGGAAGGCTGAGTTCAATGAGGTGGAAAAGATGCTGAAGTGTAATTTTGCTTATGTAGGGTAGCTCAGATAGTGTGCCAAGTGCTCTCCCTCACCAGTGCAAACCTGTAAGGGTGATTTTTAGCTCAACTGAAGCAGTCATTTGAAGTTGAATTGCCCACTTTCAGTAGCTCATGCACTCCCAGATTAAGCAAAACTTATTAGTACTGTTGCACATTTGGATGGCCAACAAGAGCCAGGAGGAATCCCACTCTTCCAGCTATGATCAAATTGTGGTGCTTTAAGAATTACTAGCCTAAAGATACACAAACATGACCACTTAATCCATAATTAATCTATTTACTGCAGGCTTTCTATAGATTATATGAATATTATGGGGTTTCTGTGGTTTCTCAAGGCGTGCTTGAATACCGTAATCTGCTGTTTTGTATTCAGTGAACTGATTGGCATTTGTGCGGTAGGGAATAGCTGAGCAAAATGCTGTCATAGGTTGCAATTTAATGCCATTCATTGGAAGCCACTAGGGTTTACATCTAAAGGAGATATCTTACAGAACCATTTCTTTAAACCTCCTTCTCTTTGCCATGTGTTTTCAGTCCATGCTGTCGGCACATTTCTAAATATTACAGCACTCTATTTCGAGAGCAAAATTCAGGCTTCGGTGAGCCTCAGAGCTACAGAGATAATGTCTGTGAGCTACTAGGAAAGATAATGTAGATAAAACAGACCATTTATAAATATCACTGATGGTTCAAACAATTAGGCCTTTGAAAACGATTAATGTGAGGGCATCTCGCCCTTAAAGATGCGGTTTTTATGGCATGGGTTTTTGAAGAGTTATTTTAAATTTGAACTCTTCCTCTTGATAACTTTAGCAGTGAATGCAATGTAATGAAATATTTCTATTTCTGAACTTGTCTTTTTGTTCTGAAATGTTTCTCAATTTCGCCATGATTTTGCGGAAGAAACAACAAAATGGTGACAAAACCAACCCTATCACTTATTAATATGTATCTTAATGCCCATTTGAAAGCATGTTGTGAGTAGCTTCATAGCTGGTGGAATGGCTTACGTGCTTAAAGTAAGCCTGTGCTGAAATGCTTTGTTGTATGGAGAGGTCTAGCTTTGCCTTGGTTGCATCAGAGTATCTAAATTCTTCATTTATTTTGAGCAGGCACTGTTTTTAGTGCCCGTGGTGCAAAGATACGGTGTCACAGAGAGGAAATAGTAATCAAAATTAAATCTTTGGATGCTCCTCAACAACTGGAGGGGTGGCAAACATCCCCGTTGGCATGCCGATTATTGTAGCAGAGCACTGGAAGAGACAGGCAGTCCTAATATTATCAGCAATGGCAGAGCATTATCTGAAATATTCAAAGAACAGCTGTGTTGTTTTGGCTATTGCAATCTTGATTGTGTCAGCATAGATAGATTTCTTTCTGTTTTCTGGAAGAACATAATAGACAAATGGAACCTTGCTAACTACAGCCTAGGGGCTGAGTCAGTGTTCCTCACCTGAGATGTGACTGCAAATTTTGACAGGAAGACTAATGCGTGTTTTATTGTTGCGTATTTAAATTTGATTTGAGGAGAGAGAATGTTTTATTAAAAGGGGGAAGGAAAATAACTTCTTAAAATATTCCCTGTTGCTCCTCAGATGCTTGTGAAAGAGAAGGCAGAGAGACCCGAGTGGTACATTTCATCTGGGTCTTTGGGCATCACAGAAATATGTCTGTAATAATTCCCATCAGTGTGGATTCCTTGTAGAATAAGGTAATGATTGAGCTATGTGAAGTCTTCTGTGAGTCTTTTCTGTTGCAAGACTGAGCAGAGGAGATTATTTTTGTTTTGGAGCTGGAGGGCTCCAAGGCATGTTAAGTGGTCACTGTTCACTGTGGTATTCAGGGCAGAGCTTCTGAGTCCATTGGGGAGGTTCATGGGGGGTTTGGAGTGACACATTTTGAACTTGTTGGTAGCTCTTCTGGAGAACATCTGGCTTCAGAGAAAATAAGGGAGTTGAAAGCATTATATTCAAGAATAAGTGAGAGGTTGCATATACAAGATGGATTTTGCATGGGGGAGCAGGTGGGCTTTGCCATGTGGCTACATGCGCACAGGAGCTGAGCACACTTGGCACCACCCAAAAAAAATGGAAGCATTCTCTATGTTTAAGTCTATGTGAAACTCCTATAGGTCCATTAAAGATAAAATACAAATCCTGTGCCACTTGGTCAGACGAGAGCCAGTCTGAATCATTGCTGAGCCAGACGTGAACCATCCCAGTAAATGGAATTTCAGCAATTTACTGCTTGGCTCAATCAGCAGTGCATGCCCTCAGGTCTGTAAGAAGCACTGTCATTCTTTGGGCTTTGCAATAACTACAGGAGCACAGGCAGCTCTCTCTTAGATCTTGCTCTACCATTTGTCATAGAGGAGAGTTGTGAACTTTTCAAACGTGGGCTGGAGTGGACAGACGGCACCACACGTGCCATTTCTGCTTCACTTTCCAGGATTTTCTCAGCCCTCAAGGCAGATTGACCTTTAGCAGCCTCAAAATGAGGGAGTGTCAAATGATTTTTTCCTTTTATGAGATATTATATCTCATATTGTCTCTGGATAATAAATGTAATGCTCTGAATGGAGTCTGAACTATGAGGCTCCGAGGAGCAGGTTCCCAGCTGGGAGCTGTGCCTTGGTGTTTGCTAACACTGCCAAACAGTTCCCTGAGTCCACGTGTCCCACTGGGATGGGGCTGTCAGGAGCCATAGGAGATAACAGATATGAAATAAAAGAGCCTCACTGCTGAAAACAGAAAGCAGAAGGAGACGCATCTCTTAAGGACCCAGCAGGTTGTGTGCTTTCACTCCTCTGGCCCCGACCCTGTTAAGCAGGCGGTGGTTGTCTGAGCACTCTGGTCACTTGGCTCAGAACCAGGGGTGGGTGCAGAAGCATGATCCCCACCATGAGCTGCAAGCAGAAAGAGGTCTGTGAGCATGTTCAGAATGAAAGGTGAAATATGAACCGTGTCTTTGTAAATATATTTGTGTTTGTTATTGCACCCATGATTTCAAACTAAAAGAGGGGGGATTTGGGTTGGGTGCAAGGAAAAGAGTCACCTGGATGTAAAACCTCAGGTGAACTTGGTGAACATCTGCTGGAATTTGTCACTTCTAATAGGGCTGTGAGGTCAGAGATGTGTCACCTGGCAGCTCCAGAAGTGAGACCTTAACACCTGGTTGCCAGAAAAAATCACTGACTTTTTAGGAGCAAATATATTGATCATTAAGAGAGTTACTATTGCAGATGGAGAAAGGAGTATCTGAGACAGAGCGTGCTGGTATTGAAGCCTTGGTGGTGAGCTGGGTCTGGCTCTTTCACATCCATTGGCTCTGGGCTCCCTTCAGTTGTTAGTGTTGGTCAAGGCTGCTGGGATTTACATCCCAGGCTTTAAATGCCTCAATATCTAGACTGGGGCTGGTGTTGTTCCTGTGACATCTGGGTAGTACTGTGTTGGAGTAGATGTTCTTCCTCACTATTGCTTTCCTATCTGTTGTTTGGAAGCCTGCTGTTGGGTAATTTCCTTGTTCTGCTTTTATTCTGAAATGAGCATGGTTTTTTATCTTTATTTTGCTACTCAGGCAGTAGTGTTTGTGCAGTGTTACATCCTTCTTGGTACGAGTCCCTCTGCAGGATGCCCCTTTCCCTCCTACTTCCTATGTTTCTCTTCCATAATAGTGATTAATGAACAGCACAACATTAAATTAGTTTTAGACTTATTAGCAGAGCTGCTCGAGTGCAGAAATGTTTAAAGGTATATCAGCATTCAAGAATCAAATTTACCACTGTAAATTGAACTTGCATTGTCTTTGGAGTTACTTGTTGACTGGTAATTTGCTTCAACTTGCTGGTGTTGCGTTTCCTGCTCTTGCAGAGTTGATGTCTGCCCGTTGCATCACCTTGCACGGAGGTTTGTTGCAGCTTGAAGGGCACATTACTATGGGTGATGCCTGTGTAAGTGCTGCTGTGTGCCCTGGCAGAGGGCATGGTGTGCTGTGTGTTGGCACTGTCCGTGTGTGGGGTGTGAAAGCAGTGGGGCAGCGAGCCCAGCATTCCACCTGGGGAGCAGGCTGCTTCCCAGATAAACACTCTGCAGTCTCTGCCCTTTGAAAAGAACACAGGAAAACAACTGAAAATACGCTCTTTTCCTTCCTTTCTTTCCCACTGCTTACCTTGGGAGCCTGCAGGCTCTCAAATGATTGTTAGCTCTAATTGGAAATTGAGTCCCTCGCTTTTAAAATCTTTTCATAAGACTCTCTCCTACTTCATTAAATCATTAAATGAGTTTAGCAGGTATTAGTTTTGAGCTTTATTAATTGTGACTTGTTTTTCATTACGAGATAATTGTCAGTCACAAAACATAACTGCTGTAACATATCTGAGCAGAGACAAAAGTTTGCGTGAGGCAGGGAGAGGAAATACAGGAAGGTCAGTTGTATAGAAACTTCTTTAAATAAATTCTTCCTATAGGTATTTAGGGATTCCTGAAAGGTACCACTTTGGACATAAAACGAGCAGCACAAAAGCTTCTCTAAAGCATTAGATCTCGAGAAGGAACCGGGTGAAGAACATGATGTATTTGTGTGCTGGACTGACTGTGAATGTAACCAGTGCTACCCTCAGTGGGAAAACTTCCTGATTTCCAAGGCAGTTTGGTTGAAATGATTTATAGGCATGGCACGACTATACAGCTTCTTGAAGGCTCAGCACATACTCAGGGCTGCGGAGAGATTCAGTTAACGTTGGGACCTGGGGCTGCTTGTAGCCAAAGTGCTTTTTTTCTTCTTACATGCTGTACCAATTTGGTGTCTTCTGTTGGTCCTCTCCAGCTGATAAACATCCAAAGGGGGGGTTCTATGAAGCCATTGAGCTGCATTAAATTATTTTTACTTGAGTGCGAAAGCCATCTGAATCCTTTCCTTGGTGTGCACGGACCTCGGTGCACACCTCAAGGGAATGGAGAACAAATGCAAGCTACACACCAAGCTTGTAACTAACGCCCAGGAAATGCACTCTAAAGTTCTTTAGAGTCTCGGTTGTTAATCTAAATGTAATTCATCCTTCCACTCAGGGAGGAATTACAGCTCTAACACCACTATTTGCAAGCAGCAGTGAGCGATACCGGTAGCCTCTGAACACCCATTCTTTACTGAAAATAGATTTGCCATTGCAAAGTGATAAGATACAATCTTTACTGCAGATGATGGCTTGTGAAATATGTGTGTGTGTGTGTGTATATATATATATATTTATTTATCAATGATGTTTACCTTTAATCTAGATCCCTCTGTTAGCGTTCTGAGCAAGAGCCTACGTTAGTTCTGGGCTTTCCAGACTGAGTTTTGAATGTGGTGAGCTGGGTCTCCTAAGAAATCTTGAAACCATTCCCTGCATGGACACTGGGATAGCCAGGATGCCACTGTTCCATGCAGAGGGAAGATTCAAGGTTAAAATCACTGCTGCTACCTGGTTTTCTGCTCACACCATTAGCATTCACAATGGAACTCTGTTGTATTTCAGTGCTTACCGCCCTGCAGAAATATGTAGGCTCTCCATGAAGATTCGATTCCGTATGTGCTGCTTTCAGTGAAATCTGTTTATCCTCACAGTTGGCCAAGAATAAATAAAACAGCCTTATGGCTCCCATGAGTATACACTATATGCTCAATTATTGGTGCATTATATTAGTAGCAGATGCTACATTCCCCCATATAAAAAGGAGGAAGATTTCTGAACAGTAAAACCAAATTTTTTGCGTATACGCAGTAATTATCACCATTCTTTCATTTCAAAGGCATCTGTCTGGCATACCCGAACTGTGATGTGTTGCGTTACCATTTGCATTGCATTTTGTTCTTGAAAATAACACTGATAGTGATTTCTAGAGCTACAGTTGCTGGAAGGTTTCTGCTCTGTTCAGGTGCTCTAAACGTTGCCGTAATGTTTCCAGTTTACTTTGAGTTGCTTCAGACATTTCTCTAGGGCAAAGCAAGTAGCTCATGTGCCCTCAAGAGATCACCAGTGTGGCTACAGACCCGTGGGCATAGGGCTGAGCAGTTTGCGCTGGGCAGGGGCTGGACAGATGGACGTACACCAGTTGTGGTATCTCTGGGCCTCTTCTGACTTGCCTGTATGTCCAACACTAAGGTGTTTCAGCTTGCTCAGCTTCTTTCACTAATTAAGCTTATTCTCATAGAGGACATGCAGGGGTGTGGATGGAGATGCACTGGGCACGTGGGCAGCCTCAGTCTTGCTCAGCCCTTCTGGAATTATCACATCAGTGTTGTTTCCCCCAAAAAGCCTCCTGTGAGTCATCTTTGGAGCCGTGATTCTCTCTGATTCCTGCCATACCTGCAGCGTTCAATCAGAGCAGCTGCAGCAGGAGGCTGTCTAATAGCAGACCTTTACGGAGACAGGCAGTTAATGGGAACAGTAGCAGGCCCTGAGGTGTGTTTATACAGTCGGTCTCGCTTCCTCCGCTCCTGTGATATATTAACTACTTCGGAAGTTTCCCAGCTGTTTCAGGGGATAAATAATGGCAGTGGGAGCCCATATTTAACCTTCACCGTTCAGGCTGTGCGCTTTGTAGTTGTCAGCTTTTATCTCCCTGGCTATCTGGGAAAGACTTCAGACACTGTTCTGCTCTCGGACACGTGGTTCTACTGCCTGACTGCCGCTGGGCACGTGGGATGGCTCAGCCACTCACACTGGTGTCTGTCAGAGCACAGCCTTTATTTGCTGTGTTGGTCCCTGTCCTTCTGGGTTTGCTCCCCAGGCAGCATTAAGGGAGCTCTTGAAACTTTTGCATCTTTCTTCTCTACATTATTTGCTGGGATGTAGCCTGTTTCTGTTTTTTGTTGTGTTGTTTGGGTAAATACCCACAAATGTGAGGTTCCTCACAGTTCTGACTCACCAGAATTGCTCCAGTAAGGAAAAATCCCTTCCTGGCAAGATAATTAATAGTAACAAGCATAGTTGCACTGAGCTGTGCTTGGAGGTATGTGAAGCAATACCAAGGTATTGTGGTGATCCCTGCCTTCACCCAGGTGGTTCCAACCTGAGATCAACTCTCAGGCTTCTAAAATGATGTGTTGGGCCCGTGCCTGTGACGTAGTCATCAGAGAAGTAAGAGGAGGTTCGTCTCACTGCTGGTAGGAAGGTAGCTGCAGAAAAGCCATTGAGGTGGGATTCCTTCACACTTGTAGAAGGATATGGTTGCTGTTGCTCTCATTGTGATGTGCTGCATTGCATCACAGGCTGATGGAGAAAATAGTTTCATGGATGGCATGCAAAAAGAACCATAGAGATGGTCCAAGTCCTCAGTATCTTGCAGTGTAGAAGTTAGGGCAGTGACAAGTAAATAGGGGCAAATGAGATGGAAAGAGAAGTTGGCAGGACTGTAGCAGAGAGATGTGGGAATATATGTTCATTTAAACAGTATTCTCCGTGGCCTCAGGTATGGCCGTATAATGAGCTATAGCCAACAGTCAGCTGGATCTTGAGTGGCATGTCATTGGAATTGGATCATTTCAAGTTATACTAGGGTGAATATGCAGCTGTGCAGAGGAAAGGACTTCCTGAGGGCCCCGCTCTTCTGATTCTATGATGGAAAAGCTTCAGGAGAGTTATTTTGCTGGTGGTTTTGCTTGTCTTGCTTTGTGCTCCCACATCCACCCAAGTAGCCTATCAAACCTCAGCGATTAGTGCCTCCGTATCCTTTGTTTTACCAAGTTATTGGCTTGAGGATCTGCGGGTTGAGACATTTGTACTCTTGTAGAAAGCATGCTTGAACCTTGGGACCTTTCAGAAGATACAGCAATCTTGCACTTAAGTTCTTGTCTGAATCTAAATTTCAAAATGAAAAGGCTTTGGTCACAAACAGTTCAAGGGTACTCACCTTTGTTACGTACGCAAAATGAAAATACATGCTGTTCCAGCACAAATTGACTTCTGTCCTTGATACAGTGATGAGCAAGTTATTATTTCCTTGACTCTCTGACTTGGAGGCTGTAGAAGCATTGCTGCTGACTGTAAATGTCATTGACTGTAAACAGTACCGGGGCAGCTTGTTTTAAAGTATGAGGCATGGAAGATGTGCAGATACTTCAAAACTAGTGTTGGGACCCTGATTCTGGCAGTTTGGTATGGACATCAGCGACCTTACAGGACAGGCAGTGGGAGCTGTGATTTACCAGGAAGTAATCTGAAGCAAAGTTCTTCACTGCTCCATTCTTGTGTTGTACTCAGTCTTTCTCCCCCAGGACACTTGGCAGTGTTTGAGAAGGGAAGTTGATCTCCCAGTGATTTGTGGCCAGAGGTATTTGACTCAATTCAGCATCGCGTTTCAAGTGGCTGGCTCGAAGCACAGCTCCGTGCCTACTGGCTTCAGTGAGCTTGTGCTTTACTAAGTTATTGAGAAGGTTTCTCTCTCATTTGGAGGCACAAAGAAGAACGTGTGTTTTCAGGTTGGGAGCAACTCTTGAAAAAATCTATTTGAGCTTATGGATCAGTCTTTCAGCTATTGGGAAAAAAAATCCTTTATTTGAACTTGCTTCATCACAGTCTTCCTCTGAAGTAAGTAAATAAATAAAATTCACACTTGCATCATCAGTGTCACCAAATCACTGCAGCAGCCCTGACTGATTCCTAAAGGAGCCGCAACAGTCTGTTCTTTTCCTTATCTCATCCCCTCCTGCCCAGGTGAAAGTTACAGGTGCTGTCACATCCCTCTTTGAGATGTGGGTTTTATTGGACTCCAGAGGGACTGCAGTCCAGGATACATGTTCTGCTAATGCATAGTGCTCACGAGTCATTTAAAACCCTTAAAAACTGGAGAGCGGGTAGCTCCGCTGCTGCATCCTCCCTGCTGTGCCCAGCGATAAGGCATAGCTTCAATCTTCAAATGTCACCACCAGGCTGATCAGTTGCAGTCCAGCCCTGTCCTTTTCTCCCCCAGACTTCTGCTGAGGACGAGATGAAAACATAAGTGGCTGCTTTGGGGCATGGGAATCTGAAAGGCGGTGGAGTTCAAATCGATCACAGCAACTACAAAGGGCTTGAAACTTAATCTCAGGGCACGGTGCTGCTGTGGGATCCCAGAAGCAAGCAGAAATAGAAAATGCAGACACAGACAAAGATGAAAATTCTTGGGTTGTCTTTTTTTTCCCCTATTATTACCCTCAGTGGAGGAAAAACTGCATTTTCCATCCACTCCCCAAAGAACCTGAAGTTAAAATAAGATAGTGAGGTTGTTGCTTATCTGATGATGATAGTGACAGTGCTGTGCATATGAAATATGGCAGTGGATTCACATAATAGAAAATGCAATGTAGCCTTAATCCCTAAGTACTATCTCTGGACAGGAACGTGAGATGCTATATATTTCAATCAGAGAACATTTTCAGGCATTTGGCCAATTCTGGTACAATTCTGTACTTTCCCCAAAGGGAATAAAGATGGTGTTTTTTCAGGGTTTGTTTGGTTGTTGTTTTAGAAACTTGTGGCAAACAGTTGACCCTCAGATTCTCTCAGAGGTCTCCTTCCTTTCATTGACATTTTCTATCATGTTTGAACAATGCTTGTATCTGTATAACTTGTTAATATCTGACACTGAGGCATCTGATGCTGTAGGATTGAAATCCGATACTTTTCAACAGATGTGTTTTCAGGTAAGCTGTGCTGTGAGCTATGGGATGTAGCTTTTTGGCACCACCTGAAATCCAGACAGTGATCAGATGCCTGACTGCTCCTTAGCTACCCATTGCAAGGCTTCCAAGTTTTAAAATGTGAGGTATGAATTCTTACAGGGAGGTTAATTTAGGTGTTGCTGTTTAAAATAAGAAAAGAAAACCTTTTTGTTGTATCACCTATTGCCAAACCACTGAATGAAAGGTTTAAAAAACACTAACCACATGTCATTTCAGATGGGGTGGCAGCATGCTCTTCCTCAACCCTAAAGCCAGCTTGCCACCTGCTTTGCTTTTGTATCAGATACTCCTCCACTGACTGTCTTTGATGACTTAGTATTGAGAACTCCAAGTCTGTCCCACTGAACCGAACTCATTTCCAGGTGATGATTTCAAACCAGTGCTTCTCCCCTTCCTGTTAGCATTCTCCTTGCTCTGGTTTGTTGTTTTGGAGGCTGCAATTCAGAGCATTTGCATTTGAGGTTCACCAAGGTCACTCCAGGTGCAGAGGTTAATTTCTGCAGCCCGGAGATGGGTCTGAGCCATCCAAGGAGAGAGTTTGAATGCAGCACAAAATGTGGTCCCAGGTGAGATGCTGCTGCTGTTTTCCTAATGAAATATCTCTCCTTAAACAGTGCTGCTGTATTTGCACACAGGGTGAGGAAACAGCACGCTACGGTTGGGTACACGAAGGCAAAATACAATCAGGGTGTTGTAGTACACCCTGTGTACACCTAAAATGATAAATGTGCTACCAGGGGTGGTTTTCCCTGAGCTGTTTGCTATTGTAGGAGTAAGTCATATCGTCGGTAACAATGATCATGAGGAGAAGGCAGCAAAGATGTTTGAGTTTCACTTAAACTTTCTTATGGTTAAATGCAATGGCCTGCAAAGCTTGGAAAGCTCTCTTCCTGCTTTTACACTGCTACAAAGCCTTAGTTCTGTCTGTGTTCCAGGTCTGCTCTTTGCAAGGTGATTCATCTGTATCAGGTTTGCTGCATGTCTATAAAACCAGCAGCCAGGATGAGTAAATTAGGACTGAATGAAAAGTTTTTAGTCTGGGGACCAACAAGATAAATCCATCATAGAAAATGAATGTGAATTTTTGCTGAGTGCTGTAGCTCGGTATTGTCTGGCATTATTTCGTACAAGACTTCATAAGAATTATTGCAATTTCTCCCAGCTGGGAAAATAGAGATTTTCTGATGTTCATACATATATTTCTTTTCAAGACCACCTGAACCTTTTCAAGTAACAGTTATTTCCATTTCTGTATCTGCTGTTCTGCAATAAGTCCCTGGTTTTATTTCAGGAATATTAAAAGTGCGCGTGCTTTCCACCTGCCCACATGTTCCACATCTACTGAACGTGGTTGGTGGGTGTGCTGGGGACGGTTTGAACTTGGACTGGGTGAGCTTGGTGATCTTTTCCAGCCTTAATGATTCTATCCCATTGAATCTCAGAGCAATCACTGAAATGCTTTCTGAGCATTTAATGGTAGGAAAACCAAACACAACTTCAGGTTCATTCTGATTAGAATGGGAAGTAATATATTTCCTCAAGCAGGGAATTTAGATGATGCGACTATTTCTTTGAGCTTCTCTAGTTTCTTAGGCAGTGACGATGGTACATTAGGAAACTCTCCTCTGCTTTGCCTTTTTATGGTTGAAAATTCCATTGATTCGTGCAATTACAGCGTTGGAAAAAAAGTGACCAGTGTTTGCCCACTAAGTAATAACAGCCTGTAAAAGAGGGAGAGGGAGGGAATGGTGTTGCACAAAATCAATCGTTTCAGTCACAGTTCACCCCCATTAGCTGAGTGTTGAACGCTTACAATTGAATATGTGCTTCTGTAATTTGCTGAATTGGTGCCTCCGAGCTCACTCCTGCCAGCACTAAAATTAGCACCAGTGTGGTACGTGAATTTGCATCCTAAGGAATGAGATTGCTAGCAGAGTTCACTAGTCTGACAATGTAGTGCAATTTGGGTGCATGGGTTGGGTGCTGTTAACAGGTATCTGGTTCTTTGCTCAAATGGATTAAGCTTGCTATGAGAAAAGGCTCTTGCACCTCTAAAACCCCACAGCTGGGGCAGCCTTGTGGCTGAAGGTGGTACAGGGGATGCAGATGGACTTTGCCAGACAGGAGGGCTGGTAGGAAGGCCGTAAGGTGTGAGGTTATGTGGGGAAGGAGAGCCGTTGCCCTGAGTAACCTTGAGGGTATGGACTGGGTGACTGCACGGTGAGGAGCTCACCCCCTGGAGTGCTGCACTGCTATTAGCACAGAGCAATGGCACAAAGCCCAAGCAGCACGTGTGTGTATAAACACATTGTATTGGCCCATCGGTGGGGGTTACCTGCCAAGCTGGCAGTGGGAGAAGAAACTTGGAAGGTTTTCAGCTCCTCTGCAAATAATTCCATTTTGATTTTCCCATCACTTCTGGTGGCGTTCACTGCAAGGTGGTGTGGTAAGCAAAACAACAGAAAGGAAATCAAAAAAGGCAGGGCAGCCCTCGAGGGTGCGTATACCATGCTGAAGCTTTAATGAGGCACAAGTGATCTTTCTTTAAGAGAAAGATTTGATTTATTTAATGGTACTGGAGTGGAATTTGTTGATATCTAATATCCTGCCGGCTGGGAATAGCCAGTGAGGGAGCTGCAGCCACAGCCTCTTTCCAAATCTGATTTTGGGGGTAGTTCTGAGTCTCATTTCCACATGGAAACGAAGACTGAGATGAGACAGAATTTGATCAGTCTTCTTAAAATCTGCAAGAGGACAGGCTTTTTGATGTTAACATCCAGTTAGTGCCTTATAGTAAATGGCAGCAGAGAATCATTGTTGTGTTACTGAGTCATGAAGTAAGATCTTTCCCCTGGAAAAGTACACACCCATAGTCAGGCAGCTCAGCAGCTGCAGAGTTTTATTGGAAGCGGGCTTCCATGGACAGAATGGAGTAGGGATGATGCTGTAGCTGCTACTTTTACAATGGAGTTTGATAACCTGGTCTTTTAATTTATCTGCCTCATATCTGTGGTGCATCCATGACTGAGATGTGTACATGTTGTGGTAAGCTGGAGGGCGAGTTAGCAATTCTCTGTTGATAATGATGAGTGCCCTGTATGTAGATTGCAGAGGTAGCTTCAAAGCGCTTTGCTTTGAAAGTGGTTTGGGCCCCACTCCTACCCTGCCTCTGTCATCTGGGGTTGATGTTTCACTATAGTTCACTCTGGATTTGGTAGCCCGTTGGTTTGTGCAGGAGGCTCTTTAGAGTTCAGTTTGTGTTAAGCTTACTTCCCAAGCAGTGCTGGCTCTTCCTGGAGGTGACTTTTATAAAGTAATGGGGACGAGTAGTTTTTAATAGGTTTTTACCCTTCCACCCAGCAAAATCATGTACCCTCAGTGCCAAGGAGCTTCACAGAGCTGTGAAGGAAGTATCTAAGTAAATAACTTCTGTGATGCACAGGCAAGAGCTTCAACTCAGTAGCCCATAGACCAGCTCCAGAGAATGATCTTTACAATGTCTTTTGAAGGATCTAGAAAAGAAGAAAACTGCATATGAAGGGAAATAGCCTAATCTAGGTTTGCTTTCAGGGCTTAGAAAATCAATGCATGGGTAGCATCTGTGCTTTGGAATAGAAGGGATTAATCATTAATTTCTCTGATACTTGTCCTAGCATCCAGCAGTGTACAGAGATGGATGTTACTGTAGAGAAATGTTAGTGGGGGATATATTCTGCTTTGGGCCATGTGCCACCTCACAGGTGAGAGCTTTGATGGGAGGAGAAGCCAGAGCCAGGCCTGTCTGTGCAGAGGATCAGGAGTTGGGTTGGGTTCCAGCCCTTGTGCTGCACACCTGCTGATGGGCTTGGCACTCGTGGTAATGCCAAATGAATGGAGTTGCCAATTGTACAGCCCTCCATCGTCCTTCTTGTCAGATTGCCCCGATAACATTGAGTGATTCTCCTGATTAGTGAGGACAGTTTGGAGTCCAGAAAAAAGATAGAGGAGGAGTGTGAGATGGAGCTGGAAGAAGACTAGGAAAGGGAGGAGCTGCCTGGGTGACATTTCAGATTGCATAAACTCGGTTCTCTTGTGATGAATTCAGTTTCTGCTTGTGCTGTATGTGTGGTTAAAGCATGTGAAAACCTGTGTGCTAGTACTGAGGAAGAGGATGGGGTCCTGGAAAGCTGCATCACACTGACAGCAGGGGGGCATGCAGCGACGTCCCAGGCAGGCAGCAGTACTTCTAAACAGGATGCAAAGAAGATATAAAGGAAAAGTAGTATTTCCACCATCATTTCTGTTTGTTCCATTACCAGAAAGAAACAGAAGTCGCAAACAAGATACGCTTTGAAATAAAACGTAAGCAGCTGTGTAGTATTGCTACAAAGTACCTGAAGGAGGGATCATGATAGAATCAAACTGCTCAGAGAAAAGCAGTTACGGCTATGGAAAAATCATCTTGGTGCTTTTTCTACTCAGCTACAGGTATGAGGAGGAACATCACAGCATGGCAATGAGGTGATTCTTGTCGTTTGTGTGACAGAGACAAATTAGAAGCCAGCCATCTCAGGGTGGGAATGATTTTTGTGAAAATTAATGACTTGATTAGAAGGAGAAATGAAGCTTCTTCAAGGGGACATGCAAATAAAGGAGGAATCACTAAAACTGTCACCCAATGTAAAGCGAACATTACCAAAAGAAAGATCGGTGGGATATTGTAAAAAGACAAATTTGGTATGATATTAATCATGTACTGCCAGCAACAACGGAGGGAAGAGCAGGAGGAAGAATTCAGCTCAATATGTGCGTGTGTGACTTGGAAAGTGCCTTCTGCTTAGGTGGGGCACGAATATCCCATTTCCAGGTGAGCTGGGTGCTTTCTGTGCACCCCTGCTGGGGTAGTCAGGTCCATATTAGCCTGGATGACGTTTCTGTCTTCAGCCCCAGTGGAACAAATTTGCCTGCTTTGATCTGGGGATGTGGGCAATTCATTTCAGTAAGTGCCTGCAGCTCCCAGGCGGCAAATTTGCCAAGCATGGTGTGTCTACATTGGATGATTTCTGCAACCTTTTGGGAGGATTAGGGCTGCTGTAGTTTAAACAACAAACAGTCGCAATCTCAGTTGGGAAGGATCACATCAGGCTAAAGCTGAGCAAGCATTAAATCTGATTTGGAACTTCAGCTGCTTCATTAAGATCTGAGTCTACAGGGGTAATTAGTTTCAGGTTCAATCCCAATCTTTTCTTTCCTTGTCCTCTGAGAACAAGCAAGACAATGAAACCGAAAGCAATGCTTTAGTTAAGGAGGAATACTCCGAGTGTTAATGACTGACAGCGTGCAGCAGTGCGTTGAGTTTGAGGAGTGCCTGAGGGGTTTTCTTGCCTTTTCTGCAAGGTCTATTTTTGTTTCACTCTCTTTTCCTTGGGTGTGAAGAGCCACGGACATTTCAGGCTGTCTTAGGTGACACAAATGGGGTCCAAAGGTGTTTATCAGACACCTTTGTTGTTCTTGTCCAGTACTACCAGTGGGAGAGAGGCTGATGTGCAACCATGTTGGTGCACATCATGTCAGACTGAAGCCTGATGGGAATCTGGCCTGGCACAGTAAGGGGCTTTGCAGAGACCTGACAGAAGTGTTAGCTCGGGTGCCGTGCTCTGGCTGCAGGTGTCACAGTTGGGTACAGGGGCGAGGTGGTAACTTCATGACACATGGGTCTCCACGTCCTCAGGTAGCAGCAGAGATGTTGACTTGTGGTCTGCCCTGGGGGTAGCAATGCTGGGAACCAGCAGGATGCGCTCCTGCTGCTGGAAGTGTATTTTGGCTCATCTATCTGCAGGCTCTGGCAACGGCCCCGGAACAGTTTTCATCCTTGGAGATGCATTTTTACAACAGTGTGACTCTGGGCTTTTATTAAATATAGGGAAAGTGTATGTTGTCAAACACATGGCAGCTTTCTGCTGAGGGTGGTGCTCTGCTGATGGAAGATTTGCAGGGCAGAGCCACTTGCCTGTAGCTCCAGCTCTAGCACACCTGGTCTGGGTCGGGTCTGCCTGCTTTAGGAAGTGCCATTTGTGCTGCTGGCAAGGAGCCCCAAATGGTTGTTTTTCTAGTGGCATCACACCTGCATCGCAGCCTCCTCCAAAATATTTCCTCCTGGCCCAGCGCTGCCACCTGCATGCAGCAAGCTCTGAAGCTTCTGCCTTTCTTTTCTCACCTGGAAGCAGTTTCTGGGACTGTCTTGACATTCCCTACGTATATTTACCCACAAATCACATCTGGTGGCAGTGATGCTAATTACCCCCTTCACAGGACTGCTTCCATCACTTTGGGCAAACGTGGGACCCAGCAGTGCCCTTCCCCTTCACAAGGGCTGTGCGTGGAGTACAGGGCTGGCCCCCAAACCACAGGCATCAACCCCTTTTCCAGGCTCTCATTTCCCTTTCTTACAAACTGAGGGGTTTCCCCTCTCTCCTCAGCAGGACAATTTCCCAGCGATGTGCTCTTGAGGTGTTTGACCAAATATTATTAAAGCTCTGCAAGGGCTGATAATCCCAGAAGCAGCGCGGCGCGTTCCTGTGACATTGAAATCATTGAGTAATTTTACAGTACATTTGAATTTCAGTGTCGCTCGGTCGCTCACTTCCCATTAACGCTGCCTGGAATTTCTTATGTCCGTGCACACAAGCAAAAGTGTCAAGTTTCTCCTTCATGCTCCAGGACGCCACCTGAATCACAATTGCGCTGCAGCTAATTGTTATTAATTAAGCTGTTCCTAGTGCTCCGAGCTGGGCTGCTTTTCTCGGTCGTAATAAAAAGCAGGCACATTTTGTGAGAGCGGTGGTTGCCCATGTTAAGGAAGGCAAACAAGGCTGCCCTGTTTCCAGGAAGCTCTCCTCACCCCGTGAGTGCTTTTGATGCGGGTTTTGGGGCGATCGCTGTGTTTGTAAGGATGTATTGGAGCAGTGCAGAGCCAGGCTCCTTGCTGCCGACTGAGGTATGCTGCCCTTCTCTGCCACTTCCAAGGGCATTTGGCAGTGGGTAAATTTGCACTGAGCCGCTCTCCCTGCACGTGTTCCTGCATCACTTAAGTGTGCGGCCGTGGCAGAGCCCCGGTCACAAGTTTAGGATGGGATCACAAGGCAGGAGCTCTGTGCATCCCTTCAGGCTCCCCCTCCCACCTCTGTTGCCTTTCCCAGGTTCAATTTAATGAGATCATCAAGTGGAGCAAGCGAGGAGAGGGCATTAATGGAACAGGGACCCTGAGAGCGGCGTCCTCCGCGTTAGGAAAATTGCTTGCTGGCCTTTTCCTCCTAATGAGGCTACTAATAATGTGCCTGGTGCTTCCCAGCCAGCAGCAGGGAGCAGGGCGCATCACTCCCCCTCCTGCCTCCGTGTTTGTTGGTGATAAGGAAATGAGGTGGGGAGGTCTTGGGGCAGAAATGCTGTTGTTGTCTTGTGGGATGCAGGAATCTAAAGCTGCCTTCAGTCTGTGGGAATATGTCATCCGTGTCTTCGAAAAAAGCAACCAGACATCTGCTGTGCCTTTTGCTTTTCTTCTCCCTTGCGTTAGGCTAAGAAGCAGAAAGCAGGTTATTTTGGAGCATCACTGGGATGTGTTATTAGAACAGAGAGCTAGCAGTTCCCATTTATGGGATAAAGGTGCTCGTAAATAGCCTCTTAAGAAGTTGGCAATAGGTCTGGGATTTTTCGTAGCTGTAGTTAATCAGGACCTGGGGGACAGCTTGTGCATAGAGGTAAGAACTTAGCTCAGAGGCGCTGGGCAGTGATGGCTCACTGCTCCAGGTGTGTGCAAGGCGTTGCCTTTCCTTCATCCCAGACAAAGCAAGGACCCACTGTGTTTTTTTTTAAGGAAAGAGGGCCAAGGAAAGAGATACCAAGACTGCAGAAAAGACCAACTGCACTATAGATATAAATATATATATGTATGTGTGCATTATATATAAAGATATATATAGTGAGAGAAATATAGGATGTGTTCCTGTTTCACATAAACTTAGCAGCAGAGGAGCGTGCATGGGTCTGTGCTTTTTCCTCTGTGTGCTGATGCAATCCTAGCCATGCCCTGCTGTCTTTGCTGCCTCCTGCCCTCCCCAGTTCTGTGTAAAGGGTTGGTTGTTTTTCCCAGCCCTGCACTTAGTAAGGGAGCAAGGTGCAGTGCTGATTACCCCATTGATAAAACAAGCCTCCTGCTGCAGAGTTCAGGACTCAAAACTGATAGTGCTTCTGCTCCTGGGATTTACCACGTGAAGATGTTTTATTGCTATCTTGTGACATTTCCCTGCACTTTTATGCTCATTTATATAACTGTTGTCTTTGATTTATGGCAGATTTTCTTCACGTGTAGCAGTGCTATAAATTGTGCAGCCCTACTTTCAATGGTTTTAAATTTAAGGAATTTAGTAAACTGTGGGATTGAGGGGAAAGGGCAGAAGCCTTTTGATGAGGCTTTTGATCACGACCACAGACAAAGCTGAAGCAAGCATTAGAACAGGTTGGCACAACCTGTTGTGGGGAGTTTTTAGCATGAAATGCAAGTTTTTTGGTGTATTATAAAGGGATACACAAGACCAAAACATTATGGTGATGTTTCTTTGGAGATCCCTTGGAGTTCTGTTAACTGAGGTCTAAAGGGGTTTTTGGAGGAGCGGCAAATGAATGTTCTTCTTTTCATCCTAAACCTGCTTGTTCATATGTTGTGTTTTAAGATCCTCGGTGCAGCTCAGATTTCCACGGGGTGTTCTGCAGCCACCAGAGATGCGAAGCCTATCAAAGCCAGTGGTAGGGCCGATGAAATAAAGACCTTGGGTTTCAATTTTGTTGGCATCTCTCGTCGTAGGGGAAGAGAAACAGCTCATTTAAAAATTGCTTTCTGAGTTGGGCTGTCAAAGCAGCTTTCTGTTGACCTTTACAAATTGATACCGTCACAATCAATGGACAGAAGTTTAAGGGCAGCCTCTGGGGGTGGAAAAGAAACCCAAACCTTTATAAATAATATATGGAGTGCATTTTAAGAATCCCAGCAGAAAGAACAAACAATATTAGCAGGCAGTGTATTGGAGCAAACAGATCCATAAAGAATTCTTAATACGCAGTTTTGACAAATACAGTTACTTAGAGCTTATCTTTTGGGACGATTTCTGAAAGTCTATGAAACAAAAATGCCAAATGTGCCTTATAGGTTAGGCCAACAGAGTGATCCCCAGCGCTGTGACATTCCCCATCCTCTGATAGGGTTGGGAAGCGAAGCTATCAGAGGAAGCTGGGTAGAAATTACATGAAAGGGGCCAAGACAGCCTGCCTGTGATTTCAGTCTGGCCCCTGCTCTGTGTTTAGCTACCCAAGCACCGGTTGCCTTGTATTGCTCAGGACCAGTTATTTGCAGACTCGTTTGCTCAGGAGATGTTGGTGACAGGTTGTGTTTTGGTACTGTAGGGAGAAATTCAGGTTCTTGGTAGGCAGTGGAGTGATTGGTTTCTTCTTGTTATGATTGAGAGCAGCAGCAATGTGTGTGTGTACTAACCTGTACAGTGGAGCATGTTTAATGACTGATATAGGGGCACCTGAGACTGTTGCCCTGAGTGCTTTCCTGCATTCTCTGGGTTGCAAATGACAGCCCTGGACTTGCTTTCCCTCTGAGACTGGTGGTATATTTCAGGGTTTGTCTTTGCTATCTCAAACCAAGTCTTTACCTGTGCTGGGCCTGGAGCTGGAGGCAAAGACCTCCTGATTCTCGCTTAGATAATGTCTATTAATTGCTTGGCTCGGTGAGGCACTTCATTGGGAACTAAACTGTAAGCGCTGAAAACATTTCAATAAGGAAAGCTATTTTTTGCATCCTGCATCTGGTAAGGAAATGCCACGCTCCCTCTAAGCTGTGCATTCATCCTCACTAAGCATTTATTTGCATGACCGTCAAAGAAATCTTTAATTTTAAATGCTTTTCTAACACAACTTGAGCACTGGTAACTCACCAGGTTGCCCACCGGAGCCAGCAAGCGTGGTCTCAGTGCTGGCCCTGCCCATTGGTTGCAGGTGGTGGGGTGGGCCCCTTGCCACCTCCTTGTCACCCCCTGTCACCACTGTCCCTTGGCCCAGCAGTCAGGAGGCTTAGCTGCTGCCTCCTTGTCGGAGTGAGCGCTTCCAGCTTCACAGCAAGACCTCAAGGAGAGCCAGATGATGGAGCAGATGGCAGATGACTAATTTGGCAAAGCTAGATGAGTGGAAATTGTTTGCTTTAATTGCTTGTCAAGTCCAGTACCTACATTATAGTTAAGGAGCAACTATTTACCCTCAAAATAGCACAAAATGAGCAAAGTGTGCGTGTGAGAGAAAAGTAGGGAGAAGAAGGAAAGGAGATGTACCCAGAGAAAGTAATATGATATGCACCCTTGGAAAAAAGGAGCTGCTGGCAAAGCCTCTTGTATCAATTTCTGCTTTTTTGTGCGGTAGCCTTGTAACACATCTGTCCCATTGTGCCCTTTCCATATCATCACATATACAAGAGGAAGCAAAAGGTGAAACAACGCTGTAAATGTTTACATAAAACAAGCAGATGACAATGGCTTGACTCGGTCGGCACAGGCAATTATCCTTGAAATGCCGCAGCATAAATCAGGTCAAACATTTTGATGCCATTTCTTAGTTGATACAAACACGAGCGCTCCATCAGTAAAATATGCCACGCAGCATCAACCAGGCAGGTTTTGGAGAACTCGGTGCAAGGACGGGGTGCCGTCAGCTCAGGGAAGTGTAATCACACATAAATAATCCTTCTCGATGAAGTTACAATCCCTGTCAATCCTCACTGTGCCTGTTTCCTTGTTTGGAGCAGTGGGAAGGATCTGCTTGTTACAGATGGCAGCCGATGGGCCCCGGCTGGAGGTGGCATCGCCCTCTTAAAGCATGGCTTGGTAGTCTTTGTGAGAACAGTAAGTAGTTTTGACCCCAAGGGAATGAGGGAAAGCCTCTCATTTTAAAACCAGAAGCCATTAGGGTTACAGGAGAGTGGCTGGTGATCTCAGGTAGGTTTTGGCCTTCTCCCAGGAGCCATCTGTAAGACTGTGAGAGCAGGCGGGCTCTTCATTAGGACATGACTAATTGCGAGCAAAAACCAGGCTTCAGCAGCTCCTTCAAAGAGAGCTGTGAAATAATGGAAGGATTAAAACTGCTTACCCCTTCTTCTGTGCCCACGGTACCCAGGCTAGTGCTGAGAGTGGAGAGCTTTAGGAAATGAATGGGGGCTGCTACAGGATGCTAGTAATTAGCTGCTCGAGTATTTTCCCCCCATCTGGGGGGTCTCAGCAAATTGCCAGGAGCGTTTGCAATTATTAATAAACAGTTACTTCGACTGCCTTTCAGAAAACCCTGATAATAGTGCTGTCTGTAAAAAGGCAGCTAATTAAGTAAATAAATTAGAGGGAAATACCAAAAGGCTGTGTTAGAAAGAGGTTGTTTAGCTCTTCCTGGCTGGGATAAAAGAACGTATTATTCTGTTTTCTTGAAATGAGCACATCAGAGCATTGAAGCCTCTTAGTGGTTTTGGCCTGCTTGACAACTCCATCAACAAGAAGAGGATGTGTGGAGACACACTGCTGTGCTCTCACATGGAGATCTGCACTGCCTCGTGTGTAAGGCAGCGCAGTAACAGGGAGACCTTAGGGGGCACGGCTTTCCCCAGGGGCAGCTCTGTTGAGTCCTGTGATGTATCCCAAAGTCCAAGGCATTCGTGTGTCCTGGGTAACTCCAGATGTAGGCAGATGCAGTGGGAATGAGTGAAAACATGGAATGGGTCTCCCTCCTTCTTTCCCAGTTATCTCATCTGTTGAGCCGGGAGGATTATCAAATCAGTTAGAATTACAAGAAGCAGAACCAGACTGAGTCAAAACTGTTTTGTAACACAACACGTAGATGTATTTGGAGCAGGTTGCCCAAAGAGGCTGTGGATGCCCCATCCCTGGAGGCATTCTAGGCCAGGCTGGATGTGGCTCTGGGCAGCCTGATCTGGTGGTTGACGACCCTGCACATAGCAGGGGTGTTGAAACTAGCTGATCATTGTGGTCCCTTTCAACCCAGACCATTCGGTGATCCTATGATTCTGCGATTCTGTGTATCATCAACAGAGCAAGAAAGAATGGCTCCAAAAGTGGAATTTAAAGGACAATTCCAAGTGTTTCAAATGTTTCCTACCTCTGAGTGAACACATGAATGGTGTGGCTTAGTTAGGAAAAAATGTCAATGGGAAATTAATTTCAAAGACATGTGCATGAATGTTGATGAAATATGTAAATCTAATCCAACGCAGACAATTACGACTGCTGTAATTAGGGCCATTAGGAGCTGTAGCAGTTCTCTGTTACTTTGGGTAGCTGGGAATAAGTAAGCGACTGAACCAGAAGTATCAGTGCCTAGGCCATTGCATCAGATGGAGTGGGCATGAGGTAATTATATTAAAAACATTAGTGTTAGGACTAATTTCATGTTTTCCTTCTGAAAATTCCTATTTCCATTGACATTTGTTGCCTCACCAATGAAATCTGTGTTTTGCCTACTGCATGAAACTGCTTCAGGGGCTGGATGCCAATGTCCATCCTCCTTTGCATAGAAGCAGCTCTCAGCTCCAAGCTCCCACTGCAGAACAGGTTGACTTCTGGATTGCAGCAAAGCATGGGAAAGGGTCATCAGGGTCAGAAGACATCAATAAAATGAATTAAACTGAACAAGCTGTAGATTTACTCTGGGTCACTGGGAGCAGGAATGGTAAGTTTTTTGTTTTTGTTTCTGCTGGTTGTGCTTTGCACAGCAGGAGGGTGCACTGTGTGCAGCTCCCCACATGCACCCGGTTTGGGATTTAAATGAGAAGCTGACTTAGGACTGCACAGGTCTGAAGGTGCTGAGAAGGTGATGTTAGCGGTGGCCATCTCTGGGCATCTCTTTGCAAGGTGTGGCACAAAGAGAAAGCGTGGCAGTGGGCTTGTTTGTAGAGGAACGGTTGTGAGAGCATCACAACACATTGGTAGCCTGGCACAGGTCAGCAGCTCTCTGGGTTTGTGTCTGCAAGTGTATATAGGGATGTCAGGTTTTCCTGCGTGTGCAGCATCAAAATGTTTCTGAAGGGTTTCCCTTGTTGAGACACCTAGGCAAAATCTGCTGGGCAAGTCAGGAGCGTGCTTGCACTCAGGTTTACATTCAGATCCAGTGCTGGGAGAAGCTACAGGCTGGGAATGCATTCAAGCTAGTACTGTTTTGACCATTGCTAGAGACACATGTATTAGTATTTTTTATGAACCCAAGAGAGGATGTGCTGCAGGGGCTGCTTTCAACACATAATCTTTATTTTCATACCATTCATCAGTTTCTGGGGCTGTATAAGATAAAGTGTTTACCAGAGTACAACAAAGTGCTTTGAAGAGGTTCTCCTTTATGAAATATAGATGATGGTGTTTTTGCATGGCGCGACAAGGAAACATGCTTTGTCACACTCATGTTTATTTTGGCACTTTATTTTGGAGAAGCTACAGCATATAAATGCCAGTTGCAGTTTGAAAGACTGTGGGAAGGATGGAGGTGCTCTCCCAGCTCCATCCTCCTGCAGGAGACAAACAACCCAGTCATTCGCCTGGCTTTCCTATTCTTTTGCATTGGCACATCAGTTTCCATCTTGGCTGGTTTCACTCTTGTAGCTGCAAGAGCAGGCTCCAAATGTTCTGCCTCCCTACAGCAAGAAATGGCCAAATTAGCTTTCACGAAACATTTAATGTGCATGCAACATGAAACGGCAGTGTTGCGGTGGATAGCTTTATTAGCTGAGCTGCTGGAATTGTTTTCTGAGCTGTGCTGATCCTTAGCACCGATTGCAAAATGGAACAGAAATTATTTATTAGTCCTCGGGAGCCGTAAGACAGAATAATACTTATTCAGCTGGAAACACAGTCAATCTTGTTGTGATAGATGCTGCTGCTGCTGCTTTCAAGGAAAGAGCAAACAACAAACCGATTTTGTAATTGGGAGCAATGATATCCATTTCAAAAGTTTGGGTATATGCAGATTAATTTGCCCACAGGTACGAGCGTCCCAGAAGCTGTAGATAAAGAGGAAAAATAAGTGTGTACAGGAAGAAGCCCAACAGCATGCCCAGACATTTAAGTAGCATTGCTGTCAGACAGGCTGAGCGCTACATGAAGTAATGCTGCTGTAAAATCTTGCTTCTGTATTTTTTTACTAGATTCGCTTTTGTACCCACTTGATGCACGGCCATCCAATAGACTGAGCGGAGCAATAATTCAGCAGTAGCTTTGAACCGGATTTCGAGATCAGAGTACTGTAATATTAAAGAACAGCTTCTGAAAACTGACTGCATTAGGCTGGGATTGCCTCACTCATCTGGCACATCTCCCTTGTGCATTCACATCACAGTCTGATGGCTTAGGGAAAGACTTCTTGCTCTTCTCTTTCTTCTGCTGAACTGTGCTAAGCAGGGAAGAGCTGGGGACTCTGGGGGAGAGGAGGGAGGGTGGTGCTGGGTCCAAGCCTTTTGGGTAGCTTGCTCTTGTTTTTTTTGTCAGACCCTACTAGACATAAACCAATAGGAGGAATGCTTGGCATTGTGGGTCTGCTCAGTCTTCCTGTCCCTGCGTCCTTTCATTTGTAGGCTGTTATCCATTTGTTCTGTGTTTCTGCATTTCCCACCCCTCTGTGTATGCAGTAGTAAATACCAGCACCTCCTTTTGGTGAGAGGTGTTTAGTTGGCTGAGGTGACCATGGGTCTTCCCACCTCTGCTGCTCGTACCCAATCCGGTGAATAATTCAGAATGCTTATTACAGTTACCTGTATTCCTGGATGTAAAACTTGCCTCTTTTTTTGCTCCCATGTTTCCTTACTCACCTGATTGCGCTTGTGATTTCTTGCAGTGTGTGCTGGCACAGAGAACAAGTTGAGCTCCCTCTCTGACCTGGAGCAGCAGTACCGGGCCCTGCGCAAGTACTATGAGAACTGCGAGGTAGTTATGGGCAACCTAGAAATCACCAGCATCGAGCACAACAGAGACCTCTCCTTCCTGCGGGTAAGCAACCTTCTCTTTATTTCTTCCATCTTATGCATATACAGGAGTAACCATGGATTCTGGGTTGAAGTTGTGATCCTAATGGAACGTTGGCTGTCTGGTGGAGATCTGTGATAGTTCAAGGCTGTTGTATCCTCATGGAGCTGGAGTTGTATGCTCTGGCAGTGTCTCTCTTGAGAGAATTTCCTGGTTTGTTTAAATAATTTGCTTTTACCTTTTGGGTTTGAGGAGGAGTATTTTGGCACGGTGTGTGTGTTACCTGTTAAGATGGTAGCAACTACAGTGAGTAGGAGGTGAGCACCCAATTAAAAGAATTTAAACCCATTGCTATTTGGCATGCCAAAATTGATTATGTTGGGAAAAGCATCCTAGTTGGTAGTGATCCAACACTCACAGGCTGCCATTGTAGGATGCTGCAGGCAATGTGACTGCAAATATGGAAGAAACTTGGTACAGAAGACACAGCTTGCAGTGGTGGGGTTACAGGCTGCTCAGGTCATGCTCTCTAATAGAAGTCAGCCCACAGCACAGATTTGTGCTGCTTGGACTGTGTGTAATCGTTTGCATCCCATCTGCAAAGCATTCTGGTCATGTTTCAAGATGTGTGTCTGTGTGTAAGTGCCATTTTTCTAAGAAACACGTGGCAGAGTGGAGGAGTTCCAATCCAGCAGCAGGCAGCCCCACAGGTTGTGTTACACCCAGGCTCACCCGTGAGCCTGGTACTCAGCTTCAGTCCACAAGAACCTGAACTTTCTATTACAGGTTCTAACAACAACAGCAAAGCAGCTTCTCTAACAGTGTGCTTAGCTGTGCTTCACGTTAAATTTGCTGGGGATTTCATAGGATTTCTGCTCTATACGTTGACCTTTATTTGCTCAAAGCTGTTGAAAGATCTGCAAGCAGAATCCCGCTACCAAATACACGCTTGGAGTGCAGTTTGGGGTGCTAATTGCACTCAGACTAACAGGTTGCCTGTTAATTTGAGCGTCGAATGCCTCGGAAGTAAATGCTATCTGTGCTTTTCACAGTTGTGACAGGTGGGGAAAGCACATATGTGCTTGTGCTCTGAAATAGATAGCCTTGGGGCAGCTGGACTCATGTTGCCCACTGCATAGACTTCATGCGAGGGCAGGATCCTTGCACTGCTTCAGGCATCGCTGGGGTTCCAGGAGCTCCCCAGAACCCCCAGTGGAGTCATTGTGCATGCCGCCAAATTCATTGCAGATAGTTTACCCGCTTCAGCTTCCCACCCTTCCTACTTTGACCAGGAATAGGTGGGGAAAGCAAATCAATGGTCAATGAGGGAGTCACTGTTCCTTGTCGAGAGCTGCCATATGGAGAGTTAAATGTTAGCAGTAATGTGGCACTGAAATCGGCAAATGAGAGCAAGGAAAAAGGGCGCTGGTAGTGAAAGGTGGTGATCTGGTTATGTTTGCTTCTTGGTGACAGTTACTATTGCTTTCTATTGGTGTTATTGCTTGTTATGCTTGACACTGTACTCTTACAGAAGTCCCAGCAAAGAGCAGAACTTGAAACAACACCCAGCAAACTAAAACTCTAGGTAATATGATAAATGGTGGTCATTAAAATAGAAAACCAAACAGAGGAGAACGTGTTCTTAGTGAGGCGAATAAATAAATAAGATCTGGCATATTTACACTGATAATTCAACATTCATTAGTTAGGCAATATTACTTGTTTTAGCATTTAAAAAATGATTTGAATGGCCAAATGAAGGTGGCAGATGGGTGATAAGTAAATGAAGGGCCATTTGTCTCCTTGATTTCAACGTGTTGAACTCACCCTGCACTGTGACATTCTGCCAGTCTGCTCTCTTTTTCTCAGTCACCTGCAAAAATTGCCTGCTTTTCCTTCAAGCAGGCCAGCAGTGATTGGGGTTGTCTGTGCATCTGTCCAGTGAGTACAGTGGTACTGTGTCCCCTTGGCCTTGCTTCATATAGCTGGGCAGCCCATCACCCAGGGGAAGAGGGAAGACCTAACCAGCAAGGCCTGCTGCAACTTCATGTCATGCACTCGTAAACGAATGCCATAAATGAGTTTAAGTGGGGGAAGAAAAAGCTCTATAATTTTATTTACCCATGCAGAGGAAGATTAAAAGATCAGTGTCCCATCTTTCAAATTTATTCAGATACTTATTTCCTAAGTAGATTTGCTTTACGTGTGCGACTTAGCTCTCAGGATATGTGCTGATTGAGACTAAAGAGGGCTGCACGTCACCTCAATGAAAGCCCCTCGGCTTTGAAGTGTGGTGTCGAGATCACAAGTAGCTCTGTTCACCTAAGAAAGGTCTGAACAGTCTCCTTGTTCATCCTAGCAGTCCTGATTTGCTGCAGGCTGGGAGCACGTATCTGCTGTCTTGGTTTGGGGAGCTGGGTGTTACCTGCTTGTGGGTATCCAAACTGAAGAGAGGGGTTGTGATGTGAAGTCTTCTCATGGAGGCAGGGCTGAGATTTTTCTCCCTGTCTGGAATTTCTTAGTGACCTGTTGTAGATCAGATACCTGTTGTAGATCAGATACCTGTTGTAGATGACTGATTCCAGAAGCAGGTCCCTGTTTCGGTGCCGCTTGACAAAACTGATAGCTTGTAGTGTGGACTGTTCTTACTTTCATAACAGTGTCTCTGTACTGAATGCTCAAAGTGAAATACAAAACTAGTATACCATGAAGCCAACTTCTGTAGGCACTCTTCTTCTCTTAAACACCTTTGGTATATGACCCTTATCTCTGACCAACCCCCAGCATTTCAGCAGCTCACAGTCAGAAGACTGTCTTCTTGTCCCTGGATTTTATTTAACCAATTCAGATTATTTATTTTTGAAGCCATGACTGACGTTCTGCACCACGCACTGCAATAACTCCGCCAAAAGATCGTGAAACTTATTTCTAACTGCAATCAGCGGCCTTCAGAAATGATCTACCGCTGCCTTTTAAATTCTTTTTTCATTTACTGTAGCAGTGCTGCTGTATTTCCCTGAACCACGGCTGTTAGCACTCTGCATGTCATTTGCTGGCCATGAGCTGTGTGGCGGGCAGCTTTATTGCCGCTGCAGTTTTCTGCACAAGTGTGTAGCCCCTTTTCCCCTCTGTCGACGTGCATAACCGTGTGCTCTGAGCACATATTTATTATTTTGCCATACAGTGACGCTTAAACTTTGTGGCAGGTGAAATGTGAGGGCTGGCGTTTTCTATGGAGAGTACAGTTTATTTTTGCTTCTGGTTGTGTTCAGTCTTGGAGGAAGACTGGCTCAGACAGAGCTCCTCCAAGGGAGGCTTCCAGCACAGGCAGGGCAGGAGTTGTTGCACACCTCGCTGCCCATCGGTGTTCAAAGCTGCATCTGGTCAAAAAAATAAGTACTGTGTAGTTCTGAAAAGCTTTCTAGTCTCCTGCAACAAAACAGGTCTGTGCAGACCCTTCTGAAAGCTCTGGCTGCCTTGATGAGCAGGAAGGAGCCTGCAGGCTGAACAGACGTGCTGGGATGAGGAGCTCCAAGACAGGAGTTTGCTTTGCTCAGCAGATTACCACAGGGAACATCCCTGTGTCCTCTGCAGGGAGGTGAATTCCCAGCTGGCAGGCTTGGATAAGGGACAGGGAGTAGCATCTGTCAGGAGACCCCCAAAAGGAGGTGCTGTAGGGTGGCTGTGTCTGCAGGGAGGGGAATGTTCTCCAGAAGTGTTTGTGAAGCATTGTAGTCCATCCCTAGGAGATTTAGAGGGGTAAAGAGATGCCCTGAGGCGTCTCTCCTGCAGTGAGTTGCATCTGGGCAGCCTCACCAGCATTTATCGTCTTTGGCTGGCTAGAGGCAAAGAGGACTCCATGCAATACCAGACCTGGAAATCAAGTATGTGCACTTATTTGTTATTGCCTTTCCAGCACCTCACCATTATAATACAAAGCATCAGAGCTCAGTAGGGCAGTGTGTGATACACAAATCACCTCTGTGGAAAGAGGACACCTCTGACCTTCTGCCTGTATCTAGCTGAGGCGCACAAAAGCCATCAAGGCAGCTGCTGTGCTGGGTGGGTTACAAGAGGCCAGGGACATGCCAGGCACAGCCTGGCATGGACAAAGTATTTTACGTTGGCTGGGATCAGCTGCCAGCCATGTTGGATGAACCTGAGATGTGTTTGAAGCACGTTGGATCTCAAACTCAGAAGGTAGGGTGGGAGCAGAGGCCAATGCATGATGCATGTGTGGTATGGCTCTTCTCCAGGAAGATGGCTTTTTCTTTCATTTCCCTTTGCTTTTGCATAAGATGTAGCTTAAAATAATCTTGGCAGGGAGTATCGATTGCCAAGAGAAGCAACAGCTCGTGTTTGTGGGGTCATCCAGATCTGTCTTGCATGCAGAAACGGGTGGTCAGATGGCAAACCATGCTTCAGCTGTGCTTGAGAATGGTGTAGTGCCACGATACAGTAAGAAGTGAGATGATGAAATAAAAGAGTGGTTTGAGCAACCTGAGGGTAGGGATTAGCACTTCCAGAACAACACCCATCACCTCTTGAAGCTCTGTGCTGTCCTGCTCTCCTCCTGCACTACTAGCTGTCAGCAGCATTCACACTGCCCTTGTACCTGTGGGGTGAGACAACACCTTGGTGCTTGCTGCATGCACCGTACTGAAGACCAATGTTGTACGTCGTGCAGTCCCTAACATCACCTCCTCTTGCACCATCCCAACCCCACCGCTCCCCAGGAGCTCTTTCCAGCTGCCCCCTTAGCCAGGGCTGCCTGTGTGATCCCTGACCCCCGACCTGCTCCCTCCCTGCTCTCCTGCCAGGACAGCCCCATAGTGCCTGGCTATGCTTGCCCCCTCTAGTGACAAATAACCCTGAAGCCGTTGGCCTCAGCAGGAGGAGCACGGGGTTAAACAAATGCATTTGCTTTTGCTCCTAGCCCTGCAGCTCAGCACACAGCTATTTCTGTCCAGCTCTAGCGGAGTGTTTTTTTAATGTTGTTTACAAACTCCACAGCTCTGTCTCTCACTTGGCTCATGTTTTTGCTGGTTGCCTACAGCCAGCCTTCCACTCCGTTTTTACACTCCTCCCATCTCTGTTCTTTTATTTTCATGGCTGCCCAGGGCATTGCAGCAGGCAGGATAACTAGGCTGGGAGGATCGCTACTCTCCCATAACACAGAGCCAACCTCCTGCACCTACAGTAATGTGATAAATCCATCAGTGTGCCTGTCTGCCATCCTCTTTTCTCCAACAGCACTGCCAAACCACCCCAGGGCTGCACTGCAGTGCAGCTTTGGCTTGGCTTTGAGGTTGAAAGTGTAACTTAAAGACCGTGCAGGCTGGTACCCTTCTGTTTGAATTAAATTTTTAGCTTCTGCAAAGCAAACATAGAGGAGAATTAATATACAATTAATTCTCAAGCTGGGTTTGCCAAGCTGTAGCCAAATATATGTACATTAGCGGTTTCCCCATTAATTTAGCAATTATTTTTGGTGGCTTCATATGTAAGATAGGCTTTGAAATAGCACTTGTGTTTGTGAGAGGAGCAGCGTGCTGAATAAATGCCAGCTCCTGCTATGACCCAGGGTCAGTGCATGCAGTTGTGTGCCAGGCATGTGCGACTCTCAGGCAGAGCTCTGGGGAGTCAGGGCTCTGCCAAAGGGACTGATCCCAACCTGAGGCTTCGTTTCCCACATTGCCAGCTCTCCAGATGCTCCTGCCGTGGTGGGGGAGCCTTCAGTTTGGGAGAACGTCCTTCAGCTGTGTCACACGTGGAGATGAGAGGATGGCAGGAAGAGATTTGAAGTCCAGGGTGATTAAGAAGTCTCTTTAAGCTGTCTTTTAGCCTCTCCCTTTCAGCTCCCATTGTACTGGAGGCACCCCACCTCCTGCCGCCCTGGAAGCCTGTCTGATTCATGTGCGTGCGTGGCAGTGATAGCAACTCTTGAGAGATAAAAGGAGTTGGACTTAAATTATTCACAGCAACCCAAACCCACGCACATGCTCCACATCACTAATCCCTTCTCCTCCTGCCATCCCATTCTCATGGCTGCAGCAGAGCCTCCTGTATTCATGTGGGGTGGTGTGCCGGCACCCAGCTCTTCCCAGGTTCCTGTTTTCTTCCTGATGTGGGGCAGAGATCTGGACATCTTTGCTTCTTATGACCCTCTCCAGCCCCTCCGACACCTTGCAGAGGCCAGGCAGGTATGAGAGTGTTCTTGCAGGGGTGTGTATCTATAAGGTGTTTAGTGAAGCCAGCATCCCAAAGTGCTGGGCAGGCACTGTAAAGGCATTGCTGGTGGGAGGAGAATGTTATTAAACACAGAACAGTGCAAACCTTCTTAATTAGGTGGTGTTTCTCTTAGAAGCTTTTCTGCCCTCCAGGCAAGTGAAATGAGTTATGCTTTCCCTTTCAACCACCTTATGTTCTTAATGATCTTCTTCTTGTAAGTATAAACCTCTCTCTTACCTATGTGTTGGGAAATGGTGGCTTAATTGAAGCTGTGCTAAGTCAAACAAGGAGGTAAAGTTAAGCTAACCAACAACAAAAGAAAACTGGTTGCAAACACTTTCACATTATAAATGGATTTATTAGGTTAGAGAAAAGAATGCTTGTCTTGTATCGCAGGAAGAGGGCTGTCCGCATTTGGTGCCAGTGTTGAATGTAGTGAGTTCAGAGCCTAATCTTAACCCTAACTTGACTCTGGAGGAACCTCCCCTGTTTTAATACTGTTCCCTCAGGTGACTTTTAGGATTATTTCTTCTCCCCTTTGTCCAACCATTATCTCAAATCATGCCACCGAGCAGAGAATGAAGTTAAGAGAGGCCTGGGTGAGGTGCAGGTTGTTACAGAGATATCTAGTTGTAGAGTGGTATGTGCTAAGTGGAAGCATTCTGTGCTTTCCTTCCAGTATCTTTTTTTCTCAGCATTTAGGGGATGAACTGTCAGATTTTCCTCTAGCCCTCCCTCCCTCGAATCCCATTTTACTATGGAATAAAATGAAATTTAACAAACTGACTGTCAGAGAGCTGAATAATCTTGCATTGTAATACACCAACTCAGAGTCCTGGATCAATGGTCTTGAATTGCAGTTAAAAGCTGTATGAAAGGGAAAGCAAAGTCTTTTGCTGTAAGCTGTGTCAAGGGGTGGAGGAGCAGAAGGATGGATGGAGGCTTAGCCAACAGTTTTTGTGCTAAACCAGATCAATTTTAAAGGTTTCCTCTGTAGCTGCCTGCCAAAGGGCTTTTATAGTTCGGAACTGTCAGCAGAATTGTGCAGATTGAAGCATTTAGCAGCATTAACGCTCTCCCCAGCCCTGGTACTAGCACCTGATGGTGGAGCTTTGTGTCCCCAGTGGCCTTCCTGAACATCCACCAGCGGTCCCAAAGCCATGTCCTTGTGGCTGCTGCTTGTCAGGGGCAGAGTGGCACTGCATGCTGGCCCTCATGAGGCACGTAATCAGGTGTTTCTGGGGTGTTCCCAGCACCAAATATCATCACAGGTCAAATCTGGAGGGCTTGGCTAAAGCCATGAGGATCCAAAGAGAGCAGTACTTGTTCTCTTCTTGATGACTGTTTACAGGGATGGATAGTGATAGGACAAGGGGGAATGGTTTTAAACTGAGACGGGGGAGGTTTAGGTTGGATCTTAGGAGGAAGTTTTTCACTCAGAGGGTGGTGACGCACTGGAACAGGTTGCCCAAGGAGGTTGTGGTTGCCCCATCACTGGAGGCATTCAAGGCCAGGCTGGATGTGGCTCTGGGCAGCCTGGTTTGGTGGTTGGTGACCCTGCTCATAGCAAGGTGTTGGAACTGGGTGAGCATTGTGGTCCTTTTGAACCCAGGCCATGCTATGATTCTTGCGCTTGTGTTTGAAGTTAGGTAGGAGGCTAACAGTGTCCACGTTCTATATTGTATGGTGTGTAGTGTTCCTTTTTCCCCTCTTGTGGTGACTAGTCCTGCCAGAGAGGAGGAATGACATGCTTTGTGGTACTACCTGAGTGTGATGAACTTGAAAATGTCAAGAGGAAAGTGGAAATAACATGCTAGTTTTGGGGAAAAAAAACTGTACTTTTCTGTGTGGGGAAAATAAGCGATAACTTAATTTTACCTGCTGGAAGGAGAGGTTATACCAAAAATGCATTTTGTGTGAGAGCCTTTGCTTGTGCATCAAGACAGCAACCTTAAGGAGCCCAAAATGGAGATGGGAAACCCTCAAAGTAAATGCCATTCAATCTGAATAGGATGCAAAGGATGCAGCTGCATGGCCTATGAGCTTGAAGGGTGGCAGAATCTCATGCTGATTTCTGATATTTTGGGATTGATTCAGACACAAGTGCCAACAAAGGGGTTGTGAAACACTGTAAATAGTTTAAGTCGGAGCGATCCTTAACCATCAGCAAGGAAACCCACCGCAGAGCACAGTTGATGGCAGGCATATTGCACCCTCCAGAGGGGAAAGCCTATTGCTTTAAACCCTTTTCATACCTTGCTAATTTGTGTGTAGAAAGGATTTGGAAGGGGACTTTTGTAAACAGCTGCCCTGCCCTTGCACCTGTGGTGTCCTCTGCAAGATGGACAGGGCGCAGTGGAAGGGACAGGGAGGCACAGTGTAGTGTGTGCCACAGGGATAATAGTGACCATTCATCCTTCAAGAACCCAGAGCAGAGTACGAGCCAGAGAAAGGAAAATCTGTACCAAATATCAAGGAATTAATAGCTGTCTCTGCAAAACTGCAAAATATCCTCTTCATGAAGCAGATGATGTTGCTGGATTCCTTTCAATCCTGCTGAGTGATCAGCTAGAAAATTCATCTGCTGTAAAGAGCTGCCTTGCTTTGATAAGGATGTGGAAAACATGACCTAATAGGTCTCAGATTAAAAAATATCCTCATTTTTAAAAGTTTCTCAGGAGACTGGGGAGTTTTTAGGTAAAAGAGAAGAAAGCGTGTTCTCGGGATGGTGGCAACCATGGGGACTTGCAAGTGCTTTAGAAGAGGCTTTTGCAGTTAAAAGTGCAGGAGGTGATGAAGGAAAAAAGCAAAGCCTGCAAGTCCCCATCTGCCTTTTATTTCTGTCCCTTTCACGTGATGTTCTTGTGAACAGGTGAAGTACTGTCCCTAAAATAGGGCAACCTCTATAGAACAACCCCAGCTGTGCGTGGCTGGAGCTGAAGCAGCATTGCCAATCATGATGCTGGGTACTGAACCGCTCCCTTGTCAGCTCATCAGTGCCAAAAACAGACATTTGATCTCAGCAGAACAGCCAGTTTTAAACTACAGATTATCCACTACTTCATCTCCTCACTTAGCTGCGGAGCTGATTTGTTTCAGCTGTAGATCAATTACACCCCAAAACCAACACTCACTTCACTCGTAGCATGTGAAATGAAGACAAAACCATTCCAGGCACAACTGATAGATCTTCCATTGCAGCTCCTCCATCCCTGCACATCAATATCCATCACTGGGCAGTGGGTGTTCAGTCATTCCTCTAGCCTGTTGTGCTCATTTCATTAGGATACAATGAATTATTTTAACAGAACAATGCACGTATAAGAACAAAATGTGGTTAAAAGGCCATTTATTTCTTGTGCTGCCTGTAAGTGTCCCGCGTTGGATGATACCAAAATCACTCACGCTGATCAAATGCAAAATCAAGTGCTTATGGTCAGAGCTCATCAGGAGGTGATGTTTGTCATGGGTGAGGCAATTCTGTCATGCCAGAATGTTTTCACTCTTCTTTTTTCTTGATGGCATTATGGGCTTTTGATGAAAAACTTTCTCCCTTTGCAGTCCCCTTGTAAAGCATGGCAAGCTGTTTGGGATTTGGGATGGTGTGATACTGGATGATGGATGGTGTGATGGAACAGCTGATAGCAGCGTAGGAGGAGCACTTTTCCACTCCTCTTACTTTGTTGATGGTCATGCAGTCTTAATTAAGGAGAAAAACCTCCTTTATTCCTTCTGAAGAGTTAGCCAACCTGTTGGTCTTGGCTCCTCACCTGGCAAATTGATCCAGCTGGGTAAGGCTTATAAACAGCAGATTCCCAGAATGCTGAAATAATGCCATTGCTACACATGTTCCTACTAGGCCAGGTTACATTTCTGAGTGTAGGACTGCAAGATACATGTTTATACCCTCATAGTTGTGTGCATCTCCTGCAGCGTCCCTGCAGTGTCATGCCTTTGGATCAGCTCAGCAGGTGCTGGATGAGCAGTGCAGGGCTGAGTGCAGCTGTCTGCAACTATCTGAGATGTAAATTTCAGGTAAATAAAACAGCTGTTTTGTTTTGACTTGTAATACTGTCACTTGACCAAAATCTTCCAGTCTCTTTCTATTTAGTGGAAGAGGTAACTACTGTCTGCTTGCTAATGGGTAGTAACAGCGATGCAGTGCATTGTGTGCTGATGTGTATCACAGAGCTTTCCAGTCTGTATCAGTGAGTAGAGCTCACACGCTCTCTGGGACTTTGGCATGAAAAGAAAGAACTTGGATTGCGGTTCTGCACCTCAGCTCCTCCCATAACATTTCACCATTCTCCAGATGTGCCTTCAGTTTGAGATGTGATGTCATTTTTTTGTTTCCTTTAGAAGTTCAAATTGTTTTGCTGTCCTGCTGTACCTAAAACATTAGGTTGGAGCTCTGACCTCTGTGGGGAAATTACCCAACATCTTTTTATGTCTGTTAAGAGCTGAGGTTTTGCCAGGTGAAGCCACCAGCAACTCTGCAGTGACTGCTGCCTGTAACTGTTGTAGCAACTGTGAGGAGCCCAAAATTGACAGCTCCTTGAGCAATAGGGTTTTTTTTCACCATGAAACTTTCATGCTGCATCACCCTGTGAAGCGATAGCTGATGCAAATATTTGTCAGGTCTGCTGCAGACAATGTCTACTGGATGTTAATGTGCCAAAACCTTGAATCCCATTATGCTGGGTTAGTGTGAACTTCACAGAAGCAAAATAAGGAGGTTTCGTCTTGGGTTTCAGCTAAGGCTTTTCTTGTTCTCTTAAATCAGCATCTTCAGCTCCATCAGATAATCTTCCAGTGCCCCTCTGGGGCCCTGGAATCTGAAAGGCCTTCTGTGTGACTGGGCTTTTAAGAGGCAGGGATTTTTCCTAGCCTTCATTTAACTGCTAGCTAATGGGCTGTCATCTCACCTAGTGCAGGTCTTTGTTTTTATTTGTGTCTTTTTTAATTGAGCTAAATGCATCTTCTGCCTTTGTGCTGCATTTGATCTCTGCTGGATAGAGCAAATCTTTGCATCATGTAACATCACATGTTTCTCTGATGGCTTTCGTCTCCCATATGCTCTGGTTCAGCAACAGTTTTGGCTGATGACTGTGACAGCAAAACACCATTTTATTTAATCTGCAGCTTTCTGGAAACATGTCTTTAGTCGTAATCAACATAACCTTCAGCTCTTCTTTGAAACCCTGGATCTAAAAGGCAGAAAAGCTTTGCGGCTTGCGGGAGACTTCAGCACGTCTGACAGATGAAAGTGGAGGAGGGAACCATCACAAATGCACCAGATCCATGCTTGTCAGGCTGGCTGCTGGTGGTGGGACCCCTGCGTTGGGAAGGACAGAGGAAATCCCACAGGGAAGAAGCCAAAGGCAAAATTGTGTGAGCAGCCTGGGGGGGTCTATACTAGAGGTGCTCTTTAAGTCTTAGCGAGCACCACACTTAGATACTGTTCACCGACAGAAACTGCCCTGTGCTGAAAGGTCTTTTGGACTCAAGAGCTGTTGGTTTATTATTAGAAGAGTAGTGATGTTGTTATTTTAAGAAGAAGAGGAGAAAATGAGAATAAATTACAGCAAAATGTCAGCAACTGCTGAAAATAGAGAAGTAGCAACAGGGGCTCTTTGGTGTTTTTGCAGCCAGGCAAGCAGAGGCAGCAGGAATAGTGCCAGCATACGATTTCCATCAGCTCAACTCATTATCTTCACCTGTTTTTAAATATTTCAAGTTTAATTTTTAATTTTGGATGACACTGGGTTTCAGGAATCAAAAATTCATGTTAAAATACCAGTTGCAGAAAGCATGCACCGGTAATGTGAGCGGTGTGGGACTGAATGGCCACGGCCTTCCAAGAAATCCTTTCCATTCTTCATGGTCCCTTGTCTGGACAAGATTTATTAAACAGCCCTCTAAAGGATGGCCCCTTTCCCTACCTTTTATTATTGGTGGGAGCCAATTTGAGGTGTCCCCGGTGATTGATGAGCCCAGCGGAAAGGGATTCGAATTTTACAAACCTGTGATGCTTGGAATATTACTACCAGAGAAAAAAAGAAAAAGGCTTTTCTTCACATTTCAACTTCATTGCCTATTATTTCCGAGCTTCAGTTTTCCTTTGCTTTTCCACCCCTCCTCTTGGTTGTCTCCTTGATTTTCTGGTCTTGCTTTGCGGGGTGAGGAGAGAGAAAGTGAAATGTGAGTGGTGCAGCTGGTGTAGGTAGCTGTTGGAGAAAGAGCTGCCAGCTGTTTGTGGGCAGTGGTGACTTTTGTTTTATTATTATTAATGGTGGCAACTAATAGTGATTTGTTCTTGATACACTTCCCTAGAGCTCTGTTCCATTCAGGGAGGGTAAACTGCGTATAAACAGCAGCAAGGAAGGGAGGTGCTGGAGACAACAGCCCTGTAGGTGTTCAGGAAAAGGCTACATGTGGCACTGAGGGATGTGGTGTAGGGGACATGGTGTTGATGGGCTGGAGTTGGACTGAACCTAAATGGCTATTCTAAGGCTGGCAGGAGAGCAGTAGGACAGGTAGGGTGTATGTGCTGGTTTCCCAAATACAGATGTAGTCCTGTATGTTGGGGCTGTCAGTGCAAAACCGCTTTGCTCTCTTCCAAAGAGCATTTACTGGATCTCTCCATGGTTTGATTGTGATGATGGCCAAACACAGACTTTTCTCCCAGGGATCCCAACAAACTGGGTATCTGATTGCTTCTCATGCATACCTGTTCTTGCCAATGCTTGGAGTCTGGGAAGAGTCTTTCAAGGCAGAATTTCCCATCTTTTTCTCCTCTAGTTCACACTGACTTATTTTATGTTCAGACCTCTGATCTTTCTCCCTTTCCTAGGTGCCCAGCAGAGATTTTCATCCTGTAAATACCAGAAGGTGCCTAATCATCCTTGTCTCTAGGAGTCCTAATTTAATTCCTCTTGTTTTCATTAGGGGGTTTCCGCCTTGCTATTTTTTTTTCCTAATCCTCCTCAGGAGACCTCTAAAGCTTTTCCACTGGAGCAATGGCAAATTTAAACCAGAAGGTTGTTTTTCTTAAGCACCTCTTGAGGATCCACTGATGCAGGCTGAAACAGAGACATGCTGTACGTACAGCAAACCGGGTATTCAAGCGAGTGAATTGAATGCTAAAAGTCAGATGAATTATTCCCTTTTAGCTTCAACTCTGAGCTCTTCCTGCACACTCAGAGCCTCAGGGGACTGTCCTTCTCTCATAGTAAGGAAAAGAGGCAATGCACGATGTTGTATAAAACTGTCAAAAGAGAAACCGTTTAGTGACAGCAGTCAGATGCATGATGGAGATGGGAAGGGAGGATTTCTGACCATGAGGAGTTAACTTTTGCAATAGCCAAAGTCTTGCAAGTATTTGGCACCTCAGTGCGGTGGTCGTTGTGGGTTTGACCCAAGTGAAAGGGTTTCCATCACCAAAACAACAAGAAATAAATTGGAAGATGTGATTTTTGGGATAATTGCAATTTTTTCTTCAGCTGAAAGTGAAAAGAAGTGTTGTTGCTGTTGTTGTTTTCTTTAGTAATTGTAGTAAATAGCAAAACAACGAGTGCTTTGATTTTGTTGAGCGCATTTTTCCTTCCCGTCCATCTGGAGCTCTGGGCCATGTTCAAGATTAATATTTGATTGACTTTAGTCGACCAAAAATTGGTCTTTCCCCCTTTTGCTGATACGTTTATTCTTTGGGAACTTTCTCCAATCTAATAAGGATAGATTTTTCTCGTGGCACTTTATCAGATCTGTCTTCTCTTGGTTGGGTTGAGATTTGAAACAAAACCTCATAAAAATGCAGGTCAGTTCTAACGTGACTGAAAAGATCTTTTGCCTCTGTAAGAAACGTAGTAAATGTAACAAAATGAAGATACACAGATGTGGTAATAAAATCAGTAAATTCGTGAATCATTGAATTTCATTGAAATTAGTGTAAGTTGTGCTGTTACATTGTTTAATTATGTACAATTAGCCCTGGAATTGCTAACTCCCTGCTGGAGCCTTTTCTCTTAGATTTACAATAGGTCATGGTAGAGTATTTTTCTCATTACTGCCATAGAGGCACTAATTGAACTGGATCCGATCTCCCACACTGACTACTTTTCTTCATTGAAGAATAATTTATTTATGTACAAATAGTTCTTCTTTGCCATATTTAACTGGAGCCTGGAGCGGGCATAGGGGGGATGGCAGAATTTATAGTCTATGAAAGCATTTTCGATCAGTTGTCGTTTGTGAAAACTCTTTTGGGCATATGAATCAGGAGGAAGATGAACGTAGTTTTGCTAAGTCTTGGAAATACTTTTCTTCTGGCCTACAGCCAGCCAGCATGGGGAAGCTCTGGGGAGCTGTACAAAAGAAATCAGCAACCCTCAACTTAGATAAACACGTTGAGAATCCTTCTGCTTGCAGCCTAGGAAATGCAGTATTTGGCCTTTGCTTTAGAAGGCTTTATGGTTTCTCTCAGCTAAGGAAGAGGTGGGAGTTGCTTTGCTGGACGAGCCTGTGGGTGGGAGGGTGCGTGGCATCTGGTCCTTGCAAGTCTGAACTGACGCTGTTTGGTCACTCCTGCAGGAAAGGGGGGTGAGAAGCAGTGAAATGGAAGAGCTCTTCATTTGTGTCCTACCTGAAATCTCAAAAATGACAGAGCAGAAGCCAGTCTTTGCAAAGGCTGACGTGTAGTGATCTGGTGGTTCTAAGGGTCTTGGCTTCTTAAGCTTTTCTGAGCATTTGGGGTTATCTTTGTATCAATCATCCCAGCTAAACCGCTTCAATAATATACATAAATAATCTATTTGCTGCTATTTTTCCCATCCTTCTCTGACTGCACCTTCCCCAAGGTTAGTTTTGCACGCAAGGAGAGCAGCAAGAAGCAGTGTTCAGCTGAAGCCTCTCCTTTGAGAGTGGCTGCCTTGGGCTTGTGCCAAGGATGTGGCATGGATCTGCTGCAGTCTGAAAAAGGCTTTGGCAGGTGGGAGAAGGGTGCTTGCTGGGTGTTTGGCTGAAGGGCAGTGCATGGTACTATGTGGAGGGACCAGTTTAAGCATGGGCATGGCAGCCCTCTGTCACGTTCAAGCTTGAACCAGGTGGACTTCAGGTTTTAGACCAGTCAAAACCACTTGAAGTCTTCCTCTGCTTATCAGTAGGCATAAACTCAGAACAGTTTTATGTGTGTGTGTCTGCGCCTGTGGGCAGTGGATAGGGAGCACAGCATCACCTCTGTAGGGCAGCAGGTCCTTTTGCATCCAGCTGGGGATGTCAGCTCCCTCCCTGCTCCCTAAGAGCTCAGATTTTGCATCAATCAGAGCCCAGCACCAGGGGGTCCCCCCAGAAGCTCCTGTAGTGCCTGTGGGGATGCTGGAGCCATCTCAGCAAACAATGCTGGACGTATATTGTATATTGAGTATATGAGTATTGTATATTGAGTATATGAGTATATTCAAAACTGAGGAGTATATTATGTAGTATAAGATTCCATTTTCTTCTCTGTATGTTTGTCAAATCAATCAGAGAATTCATTAGGCAATTATTATTTTTTCATTATTTGCCTAAGGCTCGGTGCGTATCCCCATACAAACACAGAAGCCACGTAGTAAATGGGATCAGGAACTCAAAACACCCATTTTGTTCCCTGTAGCGTGGAGGAGGAGCCCCTGAGCAGCCCCACAGTATGACAGCTAGCAGCAAAGTTACAGTAGATAAGAAGTGACAGGACGCTGTCGTGTGTCATTTATCATCTGTGACCACGAATGAGATTGCCTCTGCTGTGCACTGGTGGATGGCCAGAGAGGATTGGTGTCCCATTCCACATCCAGGGCTGGGCTCTGTGTGTACCCCCTGCTTGCAGTGCCCTTTGCAGCGCTAATAAGAAGGCATTTCAATGCTGCTTTTCTCTAGGTGACCCGCCTGATCTGAAAAGCGCTAAGGCCACCAAACAAAAAAATATATAACATATAATTAATGCAATAATTGTGTAATTTTATTCCCCTTTTCATCAGAGCTGCTGTGTACAGCATACATATTAAATATGACTACGGTGCTGTTTCTGAAGACAACTGCTGCAGATGAGTTAGGAAGACCTCTGTAGGCTATTCCAGTTAAACATTTCCTTTGCAAAATAAATACAGGCTGTCTTGTGAATAAGAATGAGATTAGCTAAAGCCATTAATTAGTATGACTTTTTAAAAGGAAACTGTAAATGGAATAAATCACCGTGTGCGGCATCTTAATTTGCTGCGCCGCCAAATAGTTTCCTGTTTTTGTTGTACAGACAGTGGGGAGATGGAACCGCCCCTTAGGATGGATGGAAGGAGTTAAAATGGGGCGAAACTCAACTCTGGGGACACGGCAAGAAGAAGTGTGGGAACACAGGATTGCTTGGTTTATTCTCAGAGCTTTTCCCTAAAGCTGGCAGCAATTTAACATTGATTTGAACATTTATTTTCCTGCTTCTTTTTTCTATCTTCCAGTGGCGTAATTTCTATTCCTTGTCTGGCGTGCCTGTTAATTTTGCATGCTATCACGAGCCTAATTCTTCTCTGTTTCAAATGAATATCATATAAATTAATTGCCATATGATTACCATGTAATTACATTGTGACTCATGACAGTTTAGACAAAGTATCATAGCTACATTTTAAGAAATGATAAATGTTTGACTAATGTGTCAGAAAAATGTAAATACGTTGTGATTATTGTGGCACTTTTATGCACATTAATTCTCTCCTCAGTTTCTGTAAGCTGTCAGTCATCCCGTGGTAGAGAGCAGGCAATCCACGCACCTAAATTTATCCATGTTTAGGTGATGTTTAGCATTTGGGAGGCTTTTTGCACGGCGTCCAGCAGCAGGTATGCAGCTCAAGTCACGCAGCAGGATCCTGCCTGCTGCTCTGGAGACCTGTATCTTCCCAGTAAGCTTCTTATTTCAGGGGTTTATCCTATTACACCGTGCCAGCTACCTTTGCAGTATTTCACAGCACATGCACAGTTTTATTGCAGCTCAGCAGCGGGGGCTTTCGCTGAGTTTTTACTGTCTGGGGGTTTCACTGGCCTCGCTTGTCACATGCAGAGCATCTCTGCAGCCCACGACCTCACTGCTGGCCATGGGGCTGAGCGGAGTTCACTATGAGCTGTGGTCCAGCAGCCAAGCTGCTGGGAATGGGGCATTCATTGTGCTCAGTGAGGGAAGTTTTACCTTCAGTTGAGCATTAGAAGTGATTTTTGTGCTGTTAATCTCTTTGGTGTTCGATGGTGTCTTATGGTCAGCTGTGCGGTGCCACTCTTTGATTTGTAAAAGCTGTTTTTAGCCTTGAACTGCTTAAAATAACATCTCAAGTTTAGATGTCTCTGAGCTCTGTAAAACTATGAGGGAAACCCATCAGCCATGCCAAGGTAGCCCCTGAAAGCCAGCTGATGGATGTTGGGTTTCAGTTATAAGGGGCGTCACCACTGATCTTGTCTTATCACTTAGAGCGAAGCGTCCTTAGCAAGGCAGCAAGGTTAGGAAAGAGCACTTTGCTGTTTTCAGCTTGCTTCTGTGCTGGTCTGCCAGCGCCATGCAGTAAGGCAGGGTAAAACCTGGTTATGGTTATCTGTGGGCCTGTGGCAATGCTGGGAGTCCTGTGTCTGTGTGGGTGCAGCTCTTCCCAGCTCTGGGGAAGCTGTCTGCAATCTGTAATCCCAGGAACAAAGAAATTGAATCTCCCCCATGTGGGGAGGTGTGAACTTCACGAGGCTATGTAGAGCTTGTTTAATACTAGTTGTGTGGGACATAGATGATTTCTTTCCAGTTCCTTTTTTAGTTAACTGAGAAAAAACAGGGAAGGAAATATATTGAAAGACTTTGCTAATGCGTTGTGTGACATTGGAAATTGCTTTAATAATGAAAGGCATCATTATAGCAATTAGGGAGGGAGGGTGGAAGGGCTGTGTATATATATGTAATGCGTGCTTAACCCTTAAAAAAAGCCATCAGGAAGTTAAAGAAGTGTGCATTGTCTTGGCTTGAAAACTCTGGTCTGATGGCTTTTTGTTTGACCCAAATCATGTTGGTTTTGTCTTAACAACTTTAATTTGTGCTAAGATTGCTAATTCCCCTCTATCTCACTCTATATCCCATTGAGTTATCCCTCTGTTTCTCCTCCTTTCTATCACCATAGCAGTGTCACACTGCACTGAGGTGGTCTGATCTTTACATTAGGATCCCATACACTTTCCAGTGTTGGGATAGCGCAGCTCAAATGTCGGGATTAAAGGTACAGGGGAAGTCAGAGGGCAGAGGCTTGGCTGGTGGCTGTGAGCACTGAGCACCAGCTTTCTGCAGTGCTGCTTTGCAGGTTCATGGGAGAGGACAGAATATCCTGAGTTGAAAGAGACCCGTAAGGATCATTGAGTCCAATTGCTGGCTCTGCAGGATGACTTAAGATCATCTCTTGTGTAGAATAGCTAATAGGGAAACTCTGTACTTTCCATATGGTGATGCATTGCCCTTTCTTAGCCAGCGCTGTCGTTTGGAAGTCTGTCTACTCAAAGATATTTTTAGGATGTATGTCAGTACAGATGAGGCTTTGCGAACAGTTGCTGCTGAATGTTCTGCTCAGCTTCTTAAACCACGTCCTGGGGTTGATGTTCAGAGCCTTGTGTTGTGCCTGTGGCATAAATGGCAGAAAGCACTACAGAGGGAGTATTTGTGAGCTTGCAGAGTAGCTGTGTGGATGCTGCTGTGGAAAGCAGCTTAGGCGTCCTGTCTCCACCAAAGCACCATCTCAGTGAAACGTGGCTCAGAAAACACTGAGCTCGCCTAACTGACATATTGTGCAGAAACCTGGCAATATGGGCCCGGCATGTTGTGCCAGTTCAAACTGCAAACAGGTTTCTTGGTCTTGAGCAAATGGAAATGCTGGTTTTCAGCCAGGTCTGTTCATGTGGCATTAGATGAATACAGCAGCACTAATGCGAAGCTGAATGATGTTAAAGAGAAGACGTAGCAGTTAACTTAGTGAGACATGCTGGGTAGCTGTCTTTAATGCTGCAATTAGCTGTCATGAAGTATGCATCAGCACCACCTTTCCTACGAGCAGGGCAATGATGGAGAAGGCACCACTTCTGCTGTGCTGCTCACAGTGTGTTTCCTGTACTCTGTGATGCTGGGCACTCTCAGTTCTCCCTTTGTTTTCTCCGTTTGTGTTATCAATTACAGGAACATGTTGGTATGTGTTGCTTGAGGACCATTCTTTAGATAGCTGGGAGAGCTATGCATAAGCAGGTGTAAATGAAGATGCTGCATCGAATAATACAGTCAAGTGCCTCGTTTCAGATTGATGTTGATGAATGAAACAAGAAGGGTTATGGAACAGAATAGACCTGGGAGTCATCTTAAGTACAAGAAAATACTTGATGCAATAGATAAGTAGAGAATTAAAAGTACCGTGCTTACATCGAGTACAGTACTCTCTGTACAAGAGCTAGCAGTTGTGTAAACAGAGGGAATTCAAATGATATGATTTGGCACAGTGGTACCTTGCCCAATGTGATGAATTGCAATGTAAACCAGCTACACCAGTGCAGGAAATGGCAGAGGATGTGGGCAGCCCTGTTCTGGGCACAGTGCTTTAGGCCAGGCCTGCAGGCTCCCCCTGTGCAGCGTCTGGCTCTATGCTCCAGGCCTGTTCCCTGCTGATGCTGCTGGCATGAGGGACATCTGCTGCTGCCTGCAGGAGGGACCGCTAGGATAGGAGGAGGTAATCGCCTTAGTTCCTCTTCCAAGCTTCACCCAGCAGTCGCTGCCCAGCCTGTGGGGCTCGGCTTTCCCTAATTGCAGCAGCTCTTTCCCTGTGTTTGTGCTTTCTCCTTGCAGCTGAGATGCACATACACCTTTAGTTTCAGCACTGTGCCTCGCTCTGGCCACCAGCCCTGTTACCTTTACCATTCATCCCGACAGAAGGGCAGACTCGTAGCCTCCTGTGGCTGGCCATGCATGAAATGTGAAGGATGAGATCTGAAGTCACAGATGCATTAAGTCTGGAAAAGACCTCTAAAGATTATCTATTCCAACCCCAACCCATCCCCACCATGCCTGCTAAACCATGTCCCTGAGTACTGACATCTCCCCATTTCCTGAACATCTGTACTGTGTGAGTTTTTATCTGCTAAGCAGCTGCTCTCTTAGAGCAGACACCCCCCAGAGTAACGCTGGTTGTTATTCCGAGGGGGGGGGGCTGCAGTCACGCTGTGTGTCTGCCAGCACTGTCAGTTTCTGTCCGTGTTTCCCTAAGCGTCGTATCAGAGGGTTAAGTAAACAGGCACCTATCAGCCTGCAGCGGGTGTGTTTGAAGAGACCTTTCTTGAAACTACCACCAGGAGCAAAATCCACAGCTTTGTGAAATTCAGTGGAAAATTGGCTTCAAGGAGCATTAACTCAGGTTCTTGGTGAATGTCTTTCTTCTTTATTAAGAGGGGGGAAAAAGAAGGAAAAAGAGCACCTCTAGATGCTAAAGTCACTTTTTTAATCCCCCGTATGTGTTTGAACTTGTCCACTACTTGGAGTATTTTACTATTTTATTTATTGCCACTGAGGCACAACTAGATTTAGGCTTAACGCTAGGCTCCAGATGGCTTTTGGAAGGTGATCAGATTTACAGTTACGACACCTGTGCGTGGCTCTCTCCCCCTTCATGCCTTACAGCTAAGCCCAGCTCCCTCAAACGCGTGCTGTTGGAAATGCTTTATGGCATTTCACAGTCCCTATAAAGGCAAAGATCTTTACTTCTGCAGAGCTGTGGGTGCAATTTGCATCTCCACCACCTTTCCCACTGCAGAACGAGATGGCAGTGAGGCTTTTACCCCCATGGTGGCACGGAGCGGTGACCAGCTCCACAGCCAGGCTTTGCTGTGTAGTCTTTGGGGGGGTGGGAGAAGCAAAGATATTTTGCTTCTGTCCCCAATTCAGCATGGACAATAGCACAAGGAAGTGCATCTCCCGTCGTTCCTTTGTATGCTTCCTTTTCAGATCCACTTGCAATGAGCTTTTTCAGTTTTTGCATCTGGTATTATTATTTTGCTTTCGTTTTTAAAGCGTTCTACATACAACTAAATCCACACGAGGATGAGCAGTTTTCTCCCTTTTTGTTTCTTTCCAAGGCAATAAGACATCTGGCTGCTGCTAGCGCGTATTATCAAGTCGCATCCTTTTAACCCTCTTCATCATTTTATTTGTAAAGTGCTCCCCTGCTGAGATACCAGGGGCCATGTGCAAACAGTTTAAAACAACATCGAGAAATAAACAGTATGGGCAAAAATGATGAGATGCTTTTTAAAGCCAACAAGCTGTGTGTGCTGAAAGACAGGAGTGCTGAGGGGAGGGGGAGAGAGGTGGGATCAGTCCAGCGAAGTGGCAGAGGTTGAAGCTGACCCTTGTTTCAGAAATTCAAGGTAGAACAGAGCTCTTCAGCTGTTAAGAGGAACATGTAAATCTGTTTCTGAATGTGCAGCTTCCAGAGCAAAAGCAGAATCGGTGCTCTTGTGCAGGATTGGGACACCAGCCCTGCTCTGGGAAGGTTTGACAGGGGAGGCCAGAAAAATGTTAGGAGTGGAGCTGTTCTCCTTGGTATGAGCAGTGGGGATTGCTTGCATGAATGCCCTGGCTCCACTGCCAGCTCCAAGCACTGGGGCAGTCCCTCTGGAAGCTCTGCTAAAGCCAAATTGCAATAATAAAGCCTCGCATGCAGAGGATGAGTGGGGATGGAGGCAAAACGAATGACCTGCCTGGTAATGCCCGTGCACCACATCTGGCAAACGGCTCTTTTTGGAAAGGCCATGTCCAAAAAAAAAGCCTCAAACAACAGAACGGTGCCAAGATACTGAGCTTTTCATCCCAGCTCCAAAAAATAGACATAGAGAGAAGCAGCGCTGTGAGGCTCGTTGCCCATTGGTGATGCTTCTCTTATGAACACACAAGGCAGCGCTGGGGGCACCCAGACTGCAGTGCCAGCCTGTGCCTCTCCTAGGCTGTGCATGGAGCGTACTCTTTGTGAGGTCCTCTGTAAAGAATACTGTGGGTAATGTGGGCAAGGATAGGGTCTGAGTGACATCTCTGGGAACCGCTTCTTGAGCATCTTCTGTGATGGTCCTGTGAGCCAGTTGAGTCCCCCTCCCAGCTGGGACACCCCACTGCTGGTTGTTTTTGTGGGGTCGGTGTGGCTGTCAAAGGCTGTGGTTGCGTCTTCCCTCCGGTTGTGGCTTTTCCAGCTCAGCAGAAAATAAGAGGGTGATAAAACAAATAGCGCATCCCTGATCTGTACAATTGGAAAACACTTTAAATGCAGGAGAATGGTCAATAAGTGAAACTTCTACAAGTGCTCTTGTGTTGAAATGGTTACAAGATGTCAGTCTGTCTGTCTGCCTAGTGCAGCCCGCACTGGGCACTATGGTATGCACCAGCAGGAGGGGATAAATCCCACTCACTGGAAGGGATCAGTGCTGGTTTTCCCAGCATTTTCCCATCAGTGTCTCACACCTCACCCCGAGGTGTTTGGGCTACTGCAGGGAGCAGCTGAGCGGACTCAGACCCTTAAAGCGAGCAACACCATTTGTGTGGCAAGTTGGAGGGACAGCAGAGAGAGGGCAGGGGCAGAGGGCATTGGGAGCCTGGGCAGAGGATGGGAATGCTGAGTGCATTATTGCAGGGAGGCTGGAGCAGGGATGGGGAGCCTGCAGGAATTATCCAGACCCCCTTCCTATCACCTCTCCATCCTCTGGGTGTTTGTTCAGGCTCTATGGTTTTAGCAGTCCCCTGTGGGACACGTTTAGTGAGGTCCCTCGGGGTTTTCTTGGTAGAGATGAACGCAAGCACATTTTAAGCACTTGAAGGGCAGGTGCCTGCAGCAAAGGAGAAATTTTTCCAAGTAACAGCGGGAGCACAAAGACAAGAAATTTGGGTTTGCTGTGGTAGATGGCATAGGGCTCAGTGGGTAGCTCAGAAATCAAGGAATTTAATCAACATAGTAAATGATAGATGTGACTTTTAAGAGATTCTGTTCCTTTCAAATGGAGACAAAGAGTTTCTGATAGTAAGCAAATGCGAGGTGGGAAAGCTTGGTGGGGAGATGCCTGGTGCCAGGCTGCTTCCCCCGGCTCTGGGGGTCAGACTGAATTGCTGGGGGTTGTCCTGCTGTCATCGGAGGCATTTTGCTCATCTTTTTCTGTTATTAAATCAGAAGATCCGTCTGATTACAAAGCGCTGATTGATGAGCAGCCTTACGGCAGGCACGTGTGGGAGAAAGGAAGCAGAATCCCCATGAGCAGCCTGGGGCTACTAACAGCAATGGCCCCGGTGTTCCCACAGAGACGGTGCTGCAGAAATATTACAGCCGTTTTTAAATGACTTTAGCCAGGGGGGTGAGAGGAAAAAGGGCATGTAATAACCCAGGAGTTGCCTGAGCTGATTGCAAAGCAAATGAGCAATTTTCAGCCACAAAAATCAAGAGAGAGGACAAAGAAAAGGAGACCTACGAAGCAGGCTAATGATCAGGATAAGTGCCGGAGATAAAAAAGTCTAGCACTGCATTATCATGTGCTGCAGAGTATTTGTAAGGAGATTCCCTATGTGCCGTGAGAATCTGCCAGCACTGCTGCGTAGATTGAGTCAGGATCCTCAAGTAGTTACATGGAGCTTATTGCCAACATTTGTCTCTGGGATGTTACCAAAACCGGTGGAAAAAAATACTTCTGATCTTTTCCTCGGGGCGCAAAGTAACATCAATAATGGTATGAGAACCAAGATAGGTTATTTTTCTTTTCTTTTTCCTTCTCTTGATCGTAACTCCATGCTGTGGCTCAAAGTGTTCTGGAGGAGCAATTAGTGATCCATTGATTTTTACACGCAAATATTTCCCTGTCGCTTTCCTACTCTGAGCGGCTTCTGGAAAAACAAAAAGCGGCTTCAACGGGAGAGGAAAGGAGTTGAAAATATTTGGAACAAATTGTCTTCTCCGCAGACCTTCCCCACAGAACACTTGGAATTCAAAATGAAGTGTATAAAGTGTATGAGGTCCTCTTTTAAAAACATGGGAGGAAAAAAAATACCAGCCTCTGAAACAAGCCAGAGAAAAAGAAGATAATAGCTCTTGGAAAGCAACCTCTTGGCAAAGAGGAACAAGAGCAGTGGAATAATTTAATTGCTCATCAGCTAATTATACGGTATTATAATGTTAATGTGTCTTCATCATGACAATGTAATAGGTATAGATTGAAGCATATGAAAAAGAAAGTGTTGATGCAGTAATTATAACTAAGAGCGGAGCTGTTAGAGTAATTATAACGCTTCATCAGGTAATTAACGTATTGTTCAACTTGAGACGGAGAACAAAGAGTGAAGAAGTTAAATATTGAAGGACATGCCTTCCACGCTCCGGGGCTGCCTTCCTGCATCTGCTGCAGAGGGTGATACTCTGTATTGATACTGTTATTTTCCTATTTCCTTCTCCGTGTTTTATCGAGCCAGGGGTTGTGGCCAGGCTGCCTGCAGTGGCACCAGCCTTGTTTGCAGGTGATGATCCCATGGATCCTCTCCCCCAAGTCCTCCTTGCACCATGGGCAGTCGATAGGCTGGGACCAGGGGCAGTGCATGCTGCTGCATGTTAACCTCCCATCAAAAATTCCATTTGGCTCAGCTGGAGCCCATCTGCTGTGGTGATGAACACAGGGGGTACTGAGTCCATACCCTGTTCCTGCTGCCCCCAAATGCTGGGGAAGGGAGATGCTGGCTTGGCTCTCATTGTGAAGCTCCTAGGTGGGACATTGCACTTCCACTGGTCAGTACAGGAAGGATGTGGAACTCTTGGAGCAGGTCCTGAGGAGGCCACTAAGATGATCAGAGAGCTGGAGCCTGTCTCCTATGAGGAAAGGTTAAGGGAACTGGGCTTGTTTAGCTTGGAGAAGAGAAAGCTGTAGGGAGTCCTTGTTGTGGCCTTCCAGTATTTGAAGGGAGCGTAAAAACAGGAGGGGATTCATCTGTTTCTGAGGGTGGATAGTGATAGGACAAGGGGGAATGGTTTTAAAGTGAGACAGGGGAGGTTCCGGTTGGATCTTAGGAGGAAGTTTTTCACCCAGAGAGTGGTGGTGCACTGGCACAGGTTGTCCAAGGAGGTTGTGGATGCCCCATCTCTGGAGGCATTCAAGGCCAGGCTGGATGTGGCTTTGGGCAGCCTGGTTTGCTGGTTGGTGACCCTGCTCATAGCAAGGGGTTTGAAACATAGTGGTCCTTTTCAACTCAAGTCATTCTATGATTCCATTATTAGGGCAGTTCTTTGGGATTGAGTGGTCTGAGCTTGATTTTTGATGTGCTGGTGAAACAGCTGGGGTTTGGTTGCAGCTTTGTACAGAGCTAATAGCAAAGCCTTTGCTTCTTGAGCTAGGATTCCAGTGCAACATAAGCACTACTCTAAGATACCCATCTTTTTAACTGTTCCACCAAAGGCAACAGGACAACAGTTCCTACCTGTGTTCTGCACCCAAAGGGCGACTAGAGCTGTGCTGTACATGTGCAGCTGCACTTGACCACTTAAATATATCTTCACAGTAGACATATTAACCTTGGAAGAGCTAATTCCCATCTAAAAGTGAAAATCTCAAGGTCAGTAATTTTAGTCAGGGGGTCTCCCACTCAACTCCAAACCCCAACTGTGACGTGTGAAGGGAGAGGGATCGCTGCCGGCGGGCGGGTTGGAGGCCTGCCCTTGGTACAGCTGGGCACTGACACCATCTGCACGGCTCCTATAGAGCTCGTGGAATTGTTGACAGCATCTTATCTTATTTATTTTTATTTTTAGCTTGACCTACCTTCTTCAACCTCAGGATGGTTCTCCCCTGAAAATCAAGCCACCTCACGCTGATTGCCATCAGCTGCAGCAGAATTTCTGATGAAATTAGGGCAGCGGTGAGGTGGTTTGGTCAGCTCATTTAGCGACCTGCTGATTTGCAAGGTGTTGAGAATTCATTTGTGAACTTCTGAGTCCTGCTCATTCTGTTTATGAGCACTGCACCCTTCTGTAGGCTTTACAGGCGTAATGCTGTCGTAGTGTACCCAGCTTAAGACACAGAGTGGCTGGTTTTTCTAAGATAAAAATGATGTGATTTTAATGTGCACAATGTCATGCAGCAGGATGAAGGGTGTTGTGCTTCTGGTGAAGGGCATGGAAATAGATACTGGATAGTGACAGAAAGATGGAGTAAGTGTTAGGGAGACATGGATGAGCTGAGCTGGGAGCTCAGGAGCTGGAATCATCTATAGCGATGGTCAGTGTACAGTGTGTGCTGAGTGAAGGCTGTGATTCTGTTCTGGTGAGTTTAAGTTAGTTAGGTGTAATAAAAAGAGGGCTGAAGGGACATGACATTGCTGCTAAGGAAAAATGAAACTTAAAAGAGTTAAGAAATTGAAAGGTCTGATGACTGAAAGGACAGAGATAGAGGAAGAATGCGTGGAGTAAGAGCAGGTTAAATACAGAGAGCAGAGGAGCACATGCAGATGTGGTGCAGTGTGGTGCCCTCTAACCATGCTATCCTGCATGGCTGAAGGTAGTTTCAGGTGCTCTTAAAAAGGAATACAAATCAAGACACCCATATCTTTTGGAAAAATTAGCCTTAAAATCAAGTGACACGTAGTGTATGCAACAAATTGTAGGCGAAAGGGGGATAAGCTGTTGCCTAAAAAGGATTTCAATACTCTTTAAATAATATTTCCTGGACTTGATATGCAGAAACCATGTTTACTGAGCAGAATGACATATTCTTTTGGTTGGCTCTTTCCCTTTATATGTTGTAATTTTGGAACGTTCAGCCCTGTTGAATGACTTTCTGTCTTGGAAGCATTGTGAGGTATTTCTACGAGTGCTTCAGTTGCAGACATGGAAAATGTTCCATTTTAACAAGTCTGTTAGATTAGGCTTCAGTGCGTAGTAGTAATAGCACTCGGGAAGAGCTGCTCTGAAGTAAACCAGGAGAGCTTAGCCTGTCAATGTGCACTAATAGCAGAGGCCAAAGGATGCCACCTCCTGTCTAGGCTGGTCCTGTGTTGAGCCAGAACCAACTTTGAGTGATTGTAGCTGAAGATGTGCAGAGAGCCCAGGACTCACCTGCTCCTCCTCTCTCCCCAAGAGCTGCACTGCTCTGGGCCCCAGCCATGGAGGGATTATATTTATTCCTTTAAAAGATATGCTGTCATACCTGAGAATACTCTTGCCATCATTTCAGCTGTAGGAGCCTTACTTAAATCCTCTTCTGAATGCTTGAATTTTATGGTACCTTTGAGCAGTGAGACTGCAGCTAGCTGGGCATTGGAATTAATTTTTTATATCCATTTATCACGTTTAAATTGGGTGGCTTTCATATCCTTCCAGTCATGGTTACATGTTAGGAGAGAGCCTGAATGGAATTTGGCAGTCCATCTCCCCACCGCTTGGTATAGTGTTATCATTTCTCCCTTTCAGCAGTCACCCTTTTGTTCTGGCTTTGCCCTGTCTAGTTGCGAGCATGATGTTCCAGATGGGACCGGACTCTCTAGACCATAGTGTGTACCATCACCTTTCTAGTGTCTGCCCTGCCTTTGTTCCTCCTAATAGCTGCCACGCTTTTCTGATTGCTGGGCTGCTCAAACCTGGGCTTGTAGCCTTTCTAGAAGGCAAGAGTGCCCCATTTTAATGTGCTCAACTGCCCTTTGCAAGAAGGATCTGAAACCTAGGGCAGACACTGGAGCAGATAAGAAATCATGCATTGTATCTCCTCAGTCCAGAACCTCACTAAGCAAAAACTGCGTGTGCTCATCTGCAGTACTATCTTCCCAAAACAACCCAGGTCCTTTACAAGGTGACCTGGGATGGAGGGTAGGTAGATACTGCAAACTTCCAGGAGTTTGCCAAGTGGGTGCTCAAAATCTTTGGGTGATTTTGCCTGTCCTTCCTGCATCCACAGAGAGGTTTTGTGGCAGGCAGTGGTGATCAAAATGTTTCCTTTCCCCCAGCACTGCCTTGTTCCAGCCATTTTCCCCTTGATTGATCCATGCACAGAGTTTAAAAGATCAGCCAGGGAGCTTTTGTTGAGCCTGAAGAACAAACCCAAAAGTGGGCATCATAGTGTTCCTCTTCTGTTGACAACAAAGCCAGGCTTAGACTACGCCTTGCTGAATTTAAAGCTAAAAAGCAATTCGAGGAGCCTCTTTGGAAAACATCATCAGGCACAACCATGGCCTAAGAATCTGTCCTCCTCTCCAGTGCCACCACCTTTTCAGTTTCTTTTCTTACAAGCCATCCATTCCAATTGCCAGGGATTGGAAATCTGAGCTATTGACTGTCTTTTCATAAGCTGTTGTGAAACAGTAAATAGAAGCAAAAGACAAATGTAGGCGCATGCAAGGAAAGAAAAATCATAATTAATATTTCCATAGAATAAAGTGCCTCTATAAGGACAAGATTGAAAATAAAGTAGAAAGAGATATTAGCTTGATGTATATCGAGGTTCTAGCTATAATATATATTCACATAAATCCATACTGCATTTGTGCCTAGTGTGCATGTTCAGCTAATAGGGAGCACAAAGGCGGGAGGGAAATGAAGCCTCTGGATGAGTTTTTAAGCAGTTTCCATCGATTGTCAGATGTGGGGATAACTCCTGGATGTCAGAGCTGCGGGAGTCGCATTTCCTCGTGGTGGGAGAGCCAGACAAACGCTTGCAAACATTGGTGCTCTGCTATTGGAAATGTTACAAACGCAATATGTGAAATATATTAAGGCAATTAATCACCTGGAGGTTTGCTGGGGCCCTGTGGTTGTGGTGTTCCTCTGACATGGGGGCTGCCACACAAACCAGCAGCACTGTTGATGCTGCTCTCCTTGTCTTTCCAAAGGCACGGGATTTCCCAGTGTTTGCTGTTAAAAATAGCTTGTAAGCCTGCACTCTGCTTTTGAAAGCAATTTCTGGTGGAGGTGGAGGTGCTTTATTAACAACAGAGGAAACTCTCTCAACTGGCTTTAAAAGGGATTTTAGAAGACTCTAGGCTTGCGAATGGGCTTTTGCAGTGCATGATCCCACCAACCAACCTGAGGTCTTTTGGAGATTCTCACTGTAAGAGTGACTGCAGTGCTGCAGATTCCCATGCTGAGTCCGAGGTCTGGGAGACAAGGTAAACTAACTCAAAACCTGAAACATTTGCCCTGTAATTTATGTAGATCATTTGCAAGTGTAGTCCCGAGGCAAAGAGCAGATAAATTGCTCCGACGGTATCCAATAAGTTCCAGCCATTGTGTGACTACCAATAATTGTGGGGTTTTTTTGCAAGATACATGTTTTGCACAGATACAATTACTACATTTTACAGCAGTCAATGCAAATCACTCATTTCCATATTGCATACCAACTTCGTATCTGATTAGCGTGGCAAATTCAATTTGTGTTAATAAGCCTAAGGCAGAATTAACTTGATACATTACCATTTAGCAGTATTTAGATAAGAAAAACAAGTTGTTTGGTTTTGCTTTACTTTGCTTTGCTGTAGTAAAATCAACAAGTTGATCTACAGTGTTAATGTTGAACATTTTATATCTGGGATAGATCATCTCTTGGTTAGAGAAGCTGTAGGTGCAGATGTGGGCATCACTGGAGGTGTCACGATTGCAGACTTGCAGTGCTGGGCTAACAGGAGGCAGTGCAGATGGGGAATAATGTGGGAGCATCAAGAATATGTTTCTCAGTAGTCCAGGAGCCACTCCAAGCCCATGTTGCAGCTTGGTTATAATACCTTTCTAAATGCCATTGGGTATTTCGGTGGTGTGTGGACTTAATGCCTAACGTGATTTAGAAAATATTATCAAAGTGTAGCCCATAACACAAAGGTGCTGTGAGGAGCACTTTGCTGCCTCTAAGACCAGCCAAACACTGTTTTGGATTATACCCCTGAAATCTTATTGATGTAGGACAGCATCATTTTGTTTTGCAAAGTCAACTGTTCCCAGCAGAAGTAGCCATAGGCGGACTCCAGTCCACTAATGCTGTGTGAAATGGATTTGAAAGGGTAATCTTAATTCCTTTAGTGGCAGTTTTCACATGGAAATGATTTAGGAGCATGCGTACCCCTTGGCAGTCTGGGAAACCTTGACCACTGGAGCACTTGTTATGGTTGTACCTTACTTTCCCTTCCCTGCTGTCCCTGCTGTCCCTTCCCTGCTGACTGGTGCAATGGGATTGACTGGTGTAGGGCACAATGGTAGCTGTGAGCAGACATTGCCATTTTCATTGCTCAGTACGTGGATGAGAATATTTGAAATATCCTGAAAGGGGAAATATTTAGAAATGGTTTATGGGCTCGTGTGCCTGGAATGCTGTCCTGTCATGTCCAGATCTCTTTGAGAGGTAACACTGTCTCTGAATCCAATAGGGGGTAGTAAGTTTTGATTGAGTCTTTGCCTAGCTCTCAGGAGCTTGAAGAACGGCTTCCTGCAATGCCTTTTGATTCCTATGTGCCCATAATTGGACCCATGTAAACTGCAAAATGGACCAGAGTAATTATTTCCTGAGCAAACCAGCCCGCAGCTCTGCTCATATGGGGAGCTGTGCACTGATTTACACGAGCTGAGGATCCAACCTGGACTTCCACCAGTCAGATGTGTGTGGGACTGCCTGCAGGACCTCGATTGTCAGTAAAAAGCCGATGCTAGCAATTTTCATCAGGCAGCATGGAAATTAATTAGCCCAATTTTATGGAAATCAGCTCATTATAAATAATTTTAGCTGGCCCATTCACAAAGCACTTTTCACATTAGGGAAAATAAAAAAGAAAAAGCAGAGCTCTGTGAATTGGATGCCGAAAAATCTCTTTTCTCCCCTTCCCTCTTTCTAAAAACAAATGAATTTCAGCAGCTGTGCCATTTGCAGGGGAGGGCCCTCACCCACAGCTTGAGTCTCCAGACTGAGCTCTCCTTCTCAGCACCTAGAAGAGCAACAGGAATGAATGGAGAGCTTTGTGGCTGCAGATGGACCTGCGCTGTTGCTGCCTCCCTTTGGCCTGGCCAATGGAGGATTCTCCTTCTGGGTTTTCTAAGCTTAGGGTCCTGCTTGAGGTGTCCATCCATCCCAGCCTCAGAAGGTGCTGTGGATGGGCTGGGCTGGATAAGATCTCCAAACAGTCCAGCTTTGATCTTTCAGCATGTTCTGCATTTTGATCCCTGGATGTGATAGATCTGAAGAGGGCTCAGCACCATCTCTGCTCCCGTTTTTGCTCCCTTCAGTGCTTTTGCCAGAGAGATTTTTGATGGCAGCCTGTCTTTAGACCTGCAGTGATATATCATAGGTCACTGAAGGAGCAAACACCTTTGCCTTGTGCATAGTTGTGGCTTCATCAGTTCCTGTAGGAATCATCAGGATTTGCTGATCTTCAGGGCATCTAGCAGTTGATCCTTGGCTTGCTATTTTCCTTCTGACTTGGGAAACCCCCATTTCCCAGCCAAGACTGGCTGTCCAGATGAAAAAGCACTCTCTTTCTGAAGGCAGTCCTTCCCTATCTCTGTTTCTTCTCTCCAGTCTCTCTGGGCTTAGGAAGGCTCATGCCTTCCCTTTCCTGGGGAAACACTGCTCTTGAAACAACGTTGGGGGTAAATGCTGATTTTACTCTATTTAGTGTGTCATGTATTCTATTCTGTCTTCCCAGTGAGCAAAATCTACTTAGCTGCTGTAGTTCTTCAGCCACTGACACCATCACTCAAAGGTCCCTCCTCCTTCCTTTCTGCCTTGACCCAGACATCACCAAGTGAAAACATAGAAAAAGAGGTCTGGGAGTGATAAAATCAGGGAGAATGATACGGGACTTGGGTGAAGGTGTTTTTAGCTCCATTTCCAGCCCACATTTGTGTAGGGACAACTTAGTCCCTGTTTATGGGATCTCGCCATGCCCAGGCCCCAAAGCCAGATCTCATACATTCACCTTCAGAGAGCATTGCTGTGGCCCTTCAGCAGCACAAGCATACCTTCACTCTGACACAGTGAATTACGCCACAGAAAGTGCTGGATTGTTGCAAAATGTGAACTTAAAATAAATTGGAGCTGAAGGCATGTTTTGGAGGTGCGAAAAATCTTTCTGGCAAGTGACAAGAACCGAGTTATTACTCCTCTGCTATTTGCTTAAGCAGCTGCTATAAACAGCTACTAATCAGGCTCCCCCGGTGCTTAGAGGTATTGGTGGATTGATTTTAATTAGATTGGCACCTCTTTGTTAATTCTATAATGTTTGTTTGCTTCTACGTTAGAGTATTTGGGTGCTGTGATTTTGTTTAACTTCTTTAGGCAAATGTGAATTAGTGAGCTTGCAGGCGTGGTGTTCCCTTTGCCTGTGGGGTTTGCAAGAAAGAGTTTTAAATACCCCTAAGAGCAATTTGTAAAAGCACCTTATGCACCTCCGTTGTGTTGAGCAGTGTTACTATACCAGGCATGCAGTTAGAAGTAGACATAAAAACCTACCAGTGTTTGCGTGTCCTACTGGGTGTCCAGCATTTCTTTGGTAGGGTTCCTCAAATTCAGCTACAAAGGAGGAATGGGAGCAAAAAACTGCCTTGCAAGGTGTTTCAACCCCCTGATGCTTTGTCCCAAGCGTTACATGGCACATCCTCACCCAGCACGGTGAGCAGCAGCTGGTGTGATGGGCTGCACACCACAGCAAGCAACTTCGGTGTGTTTTATGCCATATAGAGAAAGAGCTTTGGTCTGTGTCAACAGGGAACGTGCTGAACCTCTCAAACTGAATAGAGTCAAGTCTGGAGGCTGTGCTTTTGGTGGGGATTTTTTTTGGCCTTCCCTTCTCTCTTTCTTTGGTGTGAGATTGTTTCTCTGCAATAAGAAGTGATTATTTCTCAACCAGATCTTTTCTTTTATGATTTTTGTCTATTTACCTTGATTTGAGTTTGTTTTTCCTGGTTATTACGGATTTTAGGCTACTTCCCACAGGTTATCAGAGCTATTCCTGTGCTGAACCCATTTCTTTCTGATTAACCGAGGGTGCCCCGATGTGTTCCTGATGAAAAGCAGGTAGGGGGCTTGTGAATTGAAAAATGAACTTTAAAACAAACCCCCACAGCAGAGCGTGCTCTACACCAAGAGAATATTGAGCGTTCAGACTTTTACACCACGCTCCCTTTATAAGCTCAGGCAGAGCACATTTTGTTATGGATGGAAGCTGGCTTTTTGTCATCACATCCACCACATCCTCGGTGCCACCTGGGTGAAGTTGCTTAAGCCAACCCATGTGTGCAAATCCCCAAGCACCCAAAGTGCTGAGGTCTCTATAAAGCAGCAGTGTGACATATCTTCAAGTATGGGCATGGAGAGCCCATATGGTGGTACTGAGCCCGCTGCTATGGAGTTAGCTGTGTTTTCTCCCCAGCACCTTTGTGCAGTTGGTTTGAATCTTTTTTAGGTTTCAGCCTTTCATCTGGCATTTCTGCCTTTCATCCTAATGCGTCTCATCTCTTCTTGATCTCACATCTGATGACAAAAAAACAAACCAAACTTGCTCATTCTGCAACAAGTGTTTAATTCAAAGGGTATTTGAAGACCGAGGGAAGACATTTGCTGAACTAGTTAGTCCAAACAGCTGAAGAAGGCTCATTTGCTGTGGTTCTTTTTGTTTTTCCCTTCTAAATTAAGTTATGAAAAGTGAAAACATTCTCTTCAGTGGGAGAAATTGGATTTTGAAATTTGAAGTAAAAAAGAAGCATAAATTAGTACCTTGGGTCTGTAACTATTCATACAGAGTTTAATGATGATGTAGTCCGAAGAGCCTCACCTGAGTATAGGTACATTAAACGCTTCTTCTGGAAGGCAGAGTTCTGCTCTGGGTGCTTCTGTCTGAATGGCCCAAGGAGTTGGAGGAGTGGATGATGACAGAAGGGCCCCAGATGGGCAGAAGCTGTGGCAGGGGATATCAGTGAGGCCACTGAGCAGTCCTCTTGGAGTCATAAATGTGAGGTGTTGGGGCGAAGAGCTGTGCTATTGATTGGTTCCTTTGTTTCGTGATTTGTTTCTGTATTATGATTTGTTTCTATTATAGGTGAGTGTGGGCTTCTGAGTGGTGGGAGGGAAGGCAAGGAAATGCAGGGAGAAGATGGGCTGAACATTGACTAGATGGGTTCAGGCTAAGAGCATTGTGGTTGGAAACAGGTTGTGCAGTGAGTGTGGACAAGCAGTCGTCATTATGGTTAGGATAACCAGACGCACCTCAGCCAAGATGCCAAGATACATTACAGGCTGGCTTAAAGTGTTGTATTTTAGCCAGTGTAAGTGCTGCTTTGTGTTATATCAGGATGCTCCTCTGCTCAGTGCCTTTTTCCGGCAGAGAGCTGTGGGTGCCCCATCTGTGGAGGTGTTCAAAGTCAGGTTGGATGGGCTCTGGGCAGCCAGCCCATGGCAGGGGGCTGGAACTGAGTAGGCTTTAAGGTTCCTTCCAACCCAAACCATGCTGTGATTCTTTGTACCCTTTGCAGTGGTGGAACTGATTGCATATCCCTCTGCACCAGCTGGTGAGTGCCCTTTCTCAGGGTAAGCAATGCCTCTGTGCCCTGGCCTACAGGCCTCAGGGATGGTTGGTACTAGTATGCAAAGAGGAGGAAGGAGTGGTCTCTGGCAAGCTGGTTGGATGCAGAGAGAAGTAGCAGGCACACCCATGTGCAGGACATGTACACACCCTCCTTCATGTGGGGATTACATTCAAGGCAGTTGCAGTAGCACACCTTAAACCCCTAAATGCAATTAAATCCTGAGTTAAGCCTGACAAATGCAACCTGACATTGTGCCTATGGCTCGTACCGCCCTTGCATTTCAGCGTTGCAGCGAATGAGCTGCAGTGGATCACACCTGCTCCAGAGAGTGCTGGGGCAGCCGGGGCAGGGCACTGGGCTTTCACTCTCACATCAATCTCCTTTTTGTGATGTACGCTTATGTCTGACAGCTGAATGCGTGTTTAATGAGATTTCTAAAACAGCAGGGCTTTGATCCGTTAGAACAACACGTTGTGTGAGGAGGTGCCTGTGCTGCTGCACAGCCGAATGCTTTAGGAAGATTAACTCATGGGAACACTGCGTAAGGCTGAAGGGCAGCTCACGTGCAGGAGAGATGTGATCTGCTCCGTCCCAAAGCATGCCTGAATGAGGAAATGCAGCCTTTCTGAAAGCTGGAAGGCACTTAATTAACCTCACTCCTCCTGTTGTTTTCCACATGATTCTGCTCTGCAGCCCAGCGGCCCTTCCATCCAGAGGCCCTCCTGCTGCTATCCCCACTCAGGGAAATTCCCTCCACACGTGGGTTGCAGGAGCATTTTCTCCCCTGCCGGAGCTTTTCAGGTTATCACCGAGCTTTCCTTCTCCTCTTTTGGGAGACTGCTGTTTCTCCTGGTTTGCTCACATCTCCGAGTTGGTAGCACAAGGGAAGGGCTTTCTTTTTGGGTTGATATTCTCCCAGCTGCTGATGCAGTGTGGGTAATAAACAGCATCCAGGAGAAATAGAGGATGCAGCAACAGACTGGAGCGGGGTGATTTTTCTGCCTGCACCTGCCCAAAAATAGCAGGTATAGTAAGAGGTGGCAGGGGGAGCACAAGATATTGCGAAGATTGCTCATGCAAAGCTTCTGCTGCAGATAGCAGAGGCCAGGGTAATTCAGGTAAGCATCTGAAGCACAGGGATTTCTCTCGGCTTGGAACCTCTTGGAGGCTTAGCCACCATTCGTGTGAAATAGCCCACGTTAGAGTGCAGCAGACTGAACTCAACCCTGGTCTGAGAGCAGCAGCTCGCAGGCACCAGGGCTGTTTCTTTAGAGCTGTGGTGTGTTGGATGTGCGCGAGAGCTGTGGTTATTTTCACAATCTGGAAGAATCCTAGTTGTCAGCATTACCCAGTGTGGGAAAGCACAAGCCCTGCCACAGCTAGAGCCTAGTGCAGCCATTCCAATAAATAACCAGAGGTGCTAGAATAACAGAGTGAGGGATGTGCCCTCTTTCTGTGAGTACTGGGAGGGCTGCTGCTGTGCGTGGCCATATTCTCCTGGCTGCTTTGACCATTGAAATGCAGCAGCATTGGGACCATCTGGGGAAATTTCTCCATTGATTTCTGTTGTACCTTTCCTTTGCCTCTGACTGTGACAGAGCTAGCTGAAACCCCCTTAGCTTCAGCGACAGGCTGATAGCCAAGCAGGTATTTGAAGCTGTACCTGCAGCTGATTGAGGGACCACTGTTATAAAGGCTAAAACAGAGGCTGTCTACTTGGTTGGTTTTACTTTCCTCCAGGTGTTTTAAATGAAGCGTTCATTTTGAATGATATGAGACTTCTTATCAAAAACCTCGTTTCGTCCAGATTTTGTTTTCAATAGGAAAACAGGCCCTTCACTTCTCCACGAAGGTCTTTGAGGTGGGCAGTTTTGTGAGTTCTTTCTGAAAACGGGTGGCATTTCTTGGCCAGATGTGGTTCTGGCAGCATTTGTGTTTTCCTGTGCCTTGGTATTGCTGGCCCTTTTTTTAGACCCGTCAATCCCTGGCATTTGCCAGGAGCTGTTGAACCTTGAAAATAGAACAAGTAACAGGGTTTGGTTGTGGTTGCTTTTTCAGGAAATTACCCTGAAGAAAGTGCATTTACATTCACTTTCTTCTATGTCTTTTCAAAGCAAGCCTTCATGGTACAAAAGAGGTTTCATTATAGATGCCGACAGTTCAAGTTATCTCTGCATCAGCTCCATAGAAAACTCTGTTAAGGAATTTTGGTGTAGGTTAAAAATGCATTTGCTGGAGATGTGGACAGCGAGGGAACCTCCAAAGAGTCTTGCTTTGAAATCTCTGCTCCTGTAGGCACAAAGAGATCCATGCATCAGTGAACAGTGAGGCAGGTTAGACCTCATGTTGTAGCGATCAGGGAATGGATCTCAGTGAGATCACTTTGTATCTGACAAGTTTAAGGTCTGTCCACTCTTACAGAGACAACAAGTGAAAAAATGGGAAAAGCAAAAAGCTCTTCCTGAAGTCATTTTTATTTTCCTTTTGGAATATCCTGGCACAAAGTTGTGCCGGACAGCCTGGATGGCCTTCAACATGTACCACTTTGGGGAGAGCTTTTCTAAGCTTTTTCTCATGCTTATCTGCCTAATGCTATTTTAATCCATCCTCTAATTATTTTGCATCGTTATAATTCACTGACCTTCTCAAAAGTGTTATTCCTATGGATGCTAACACTGGAAAATCTCTGTTCTTAAGCTGTGGCTTAAGTCTCTGTTTAGTCTCTCTCTTTTGTGTATACTTCCTTTGAATAGAGGGTCTAGAGCATTCCTGTGAGAGAGGAAAGAGAAAATGGGAGCTGGCCATAGCTCCAGCACATAGCCAGGGAAGGGCAGGTGAGTCCTTTGATGGGAGAGCACTCTAAGAGGTCATTTTGCTCTCTTTCTGTACTGCCTCAGCCCCACTTTGGCTTTAGTGACAGGTGAGATTGCTTTGCATTACACTTGGCTGATCAGACATCAGACCGACATCAGAGATCAGACGATCTCTGTCACTGACTTCATTTCCCTTTGCCTGGGCAGGTGGCTTTGTATTTGGATCGAATCTCCCCCAGTTGTGCTGCATTTCCATGTGCTCCGTTAGACTTGGTTGAGGCTGTTTGCTGATGGGAGGCACATGAGGTGACTTCTGTATTTGTGCTCCATGCAGAGCAAATAGCAAGCCCATCTGAGAGGCCTGAGGGATGTGTTTTAGCCATGCTGTGTCCATACAGAACATGGACGAGTGGTGGGTGAGGGAAGGCCAGTCCTTCCTGATTTGAGCTCAGGCAAAACTTTTCTCAGGGATTTTAAAACATGAGATTATTTATCTCTGTACTCTGGAAATTGGAGTGGTACAGCAAAGTCCTTACGGTGTTGGTGAGCATGCGTACAGCTGCAGTCTTCCTGTTCCCTTCTGAGGGAAATGGGGAGAGAATCTCTTTGTCCTTGTTTCGCCAGTAAGGAAAACTTGAGACCAGAGAAAGTGCACGACTTTGAATGATCTCAGGACGTAGCTCTGATTGTCAGTGTTCATTTTTATACTCTTGTAATAAGTTAACAAGGCTAGGAACGGAGTTAAATGCAATTACCTTTATTCGTTTTGCAAACTAATGAAGAATCCAGGGAGAGAGGTGGCACTGAATCATGCAAAGACATCCACGATCAAAATGAAATCTGCTCTTTCCCAAAGGAAAGCGCCTCTGGACTTTAAGGCAAGGCCAAGAAAAAGATGTATGTTGTGGTGTCAGCCCTGCTTTGGCTGGTTGCAGTGCACCTGCGTCAGGACCTGTTACGTGTGATGCTAAATCAATACAAACAAACCCAGCTCTGACTCTTGGGTTATTCATTGGCTGGAGCTAATTTGGGGCACTTGGAAGGAATGTAACGTAGAAGTGACTCCTGTTGCTTGGTAAAGCATGTCTCATGGGTACGTCCCAGGGAAGCTGCTTGCCATCATGCCTAGTGTTCATGTCCGTGTGCGTCTTTGTGGCACGGAGATAACCTTCAGGCAGCTCAGCTTGAGGCCCGGAGCAGATTACACTGAGCATGGATGATGCTCTCAAACTGCTCCACAGAGATTTGGGCCTGGGGAGCCTCTGGATACTTACTAAAGGGGCATGACGAGCTGAAGTTTCTCCAGTAGGATTTCATGGCTTGGGGGAACACCACATCTTTCAAAAGCTTTGTGGGACTGGCTTAGTTAGAGCATCTTGCGTTCAAAGCTCTTTTCTGATCAACTTTGGCTTTGAACCCATGCCAGCCTTATAAATCCAGTTGCTGGTGGTGGTTCTTTTTTTTTTAGCTGTGAAAAAAGAAAGAATGCAAAGACTTTAAAGCGGTGCTATTATGACACAGATAAACAGTCTTTGTATGCTTAATATCAAAACATTTAAGACAGCTTTCTTTTCTCCTAGATTAAAACATAAAGGAAACGCACTGAGCAAATGTAGTGCCTTGAAATATTTCAAAGAACCTGTGGGCAGTGAGCATCTCCCCAGTCTGCTCTGCTGACCCTTGTGTTGCCTGAAGGAAATGATAGCGTTGAGAAAGTGTGAGGCATTTATCAAGAGCTGTGGCCTTAATGTTGGTCTCTGCTGGCTCACATAGTTTATGTTTCTTGCTCAGAGATGGGCCACATCTCTGAGACTGTGGGAAGAGACAGCGTGGAGCCCCAGTAAGCACTGTTAATGCTGTTCACAATGAACATTTTACTTCTGACAAGCTACAGTACTTGGTCATTCACAAGCTGATTTTTATAGAGATTATATTCTCTAGGGCAAGAAACCTTGTTGCTGTAGCCCGCCTTTGCCGTATTACTGACCTTTGCGAGGCTTCTTGAAATGCTGCATGAGATCCCTGCTCTGGGCAGGGATACCATGGGAAATTCCACTTTGTGAAGCTCTAGATTTTATCCTGGACTTCAGCAGACGTGTCGAGAAATACAAGAAGTGGATCTGAGGAATGATTTTCCAGACTTGCAGTTCTTTCCAAGGTGAAACGAGCTTTTCTGTTGGCACATGTCAGCTGGCTGGCACAGCTCATCACTGCCCTCATTACTGAGCAAACCACACGTGTAAAGCTCAGGGCTTGCAGAGATGCTAGGTCCTGAGCTTCTGTGCTTCTGTAGGGTTTCAGTGGTTAGAACCCAAATGTTTGCTGGACTTTTGGGTGTTGCAATGTATGGAGCTAAGGCTTCTGTGTGAATTAGGTGTCATTATGTAGATTGCCATGAACATGTGCAACACGTTTGGCTCTTTAGCACTATTTTCTCATGCTGCTACACATTTGCATTGCCGTTTCCCATTGCTGGAACAACCTGGAGTCCATCTCATAGGTATGTTCTTTCGTTCTTACCTGGGCTCAGTGCAAATGTTCTGCAAAGCTTTTTGACATGTGTTTAACCCTGAGAAGATGGGTGGATTTCTTTGCCTTCTGGAACTAAGGTACTTGCTTCACAGTGCTAAATAAAATGAATTTAAGCACTCGCTTGTTTTAGATCATTCCTGAAAGGCTGGAGATTTGTGCTCCTGATGTGGTTAGCAAATTGCTGATGGCCAATTTCACATTTTTCATGCATTTTCTTGTATTTATAAGAAATTGCCATATACTGAGCTTTGGGAAAAACATTTCCCATACTTTCAGTTAGCAGCAAGCTGCTCTGAGGGATGTCCTGCTGCTTTGTTTTTCTGGTAAGAGGTGTTCAATCACCCCAGTCTATATTGCTGTCTATGTATGGGCCCTCCTTAATAATTTCTGTTCTTTCCCTGGAGGACTGAAAGTATTTTATAAAACGATTCTCATTAATTGCTGAGGGCAAATAATGTGTTTATTGTGCGAACCAGCAAACGCAGATGCATGTATGCTAAAACTCACGTCGCTGCAAAGCATGCAAATAGCTTTTTGAGCATTATGCAAGTGCTCTCTGCACTTGGCTCAGCAAAGGAAGGTTCAGTCTATTGTGATCTTGTGCAAAACACCATCTTCCTCGTCAAGTCCTTCCAGATGTGATGTTCCTCTGGCAGCTCTGGTATGGGCTCAGTAAGAGCTGTATGGAACCTAGGCAGGGCTCTGTGGTGACTTCATGAGACTCTTTGTGAAGAAGTATTGCTGAGCGAGGCCTGGCAGTGGTAACTGGAGGTGTGTGACTGACTTAAACATTTTTGGTGAGGAGCCTTTTGGTCGGGAAGCCGTGTGAATGGAAGAAGACAGAACTTCTGTTATGATGCCTTTTTTTTGAGTGGCATTTCTGCTTGATGGATGGAGTCTAAAAGCCATTTGTTTCCTGTAATCTCGTTAAAGATAAGTTTGAGAAACTGGGGAAAAAAAAAGAAAAAAAGAAAAAAAAAAAAAAAAAGGAAGGATTTGTTTTAGGGCAGCCTACAGTTAAAGTACTTCCGTTTGCTGTGCTGGCCTAAAGCTCTGCTTCACATCAGTTCATCATTACCTGGTGCTTTTGCATTTCAGGCAGCCAGGGTGGAGGGGGGGAGGAAGGGAGTGGAGAATTACTCTTTTTTCTGACATAATAAGGCCTTGATAATTCTTGCGTGAAGCAGATTTTATTTATCTCCTTGAGCATTTCATAGATTTTCCTTTATAACTAAGGTAGAGGTACTTTCTCATCTTGTCACAACTCATTCCTCCTCTCATCACCTTGCTGTTGATTTTCACTAGCTGCAGGGTCAGAGAGACCAAATGGCTTTTTTCTTTCAATTCTTCGGCCATTCAATCTTGGAAGGGGGGACTTTTAGTTATTTTTTTAAGGTATGCACTGCCAAACGACTTTGATATAATGAGATATTGAGCAGCGGCAGCTAACTTCTCCACTAACAGTCGCTCTGTTAACTGTGAGGCTAAATGCGACGCTGGCATTCCTGCCTTATGGGAGAACTCCACTCTTTCAACATTTATGGTAATCCTGATTTGGGATGACAAGTTAAAATATCCAGAAATTCGGCCGAATGAAAAGCCCGTGCAGCGGCGTATTGGCAGTGACAAAATGAATTGTGTTGCAAGGTGTGATGGGATGAGCTGCACCGCGATGTTGTCTGAGCAGCAAGTTCAGCATAAAAATCAGCAAAGCTATAAATCATAAAGGCTGTGAAGCAACACGGCAGCGAGTTAAGGATGAACAGGGATGAACTCCAGTCCAGTTCTAAAGAAGTGCTTCAGTCTGAGTTCAGCCAAGTTCCAGCTCAGTATATTTGTACGCTTCTTCCGTTCTAGAAGCACCAAGCCTTAAAAACGAAGCATATAACTTGCCAACATTTTAACTGTATTCACCATTTTCTTTGCTTCTAGGCCCCTTGCTTCACATCAGCTCAAAGGTGAGGGTAGGGGTCACATGTGGGTGCTGTCAGGAAGGGGACCACAAGCTCATCCTTCAGCTTCACAGCCCAGCACAGCCTCTGTGGCAGCATTCTCTTTGGCAGCATTGTGGCTCAAGTTTGATCGCAGGTGGCGCGTTGTTTGAGGTGGAAGTTGGAGTTCATTCTGCAATAAAACATCAGGGCCCATTTTAATGTTGGATGCCTGGCATGAGTTTGCACTGTATGATTTCTCTTCAGGAGAATCCCATAATAGGGAAGCTTGCTTCATCTGGCACTTACAGAGCTGGGAGAGAGAGGTGGAAAATAGGGAAAAATTACTTTAATTTTATAGTGCATACGTGATTTTCTGAATAGGCAAATAATTGTAGTCGAAGAGTGGGTAATTAAAAAGCAGTGTCTTAGGAGCTCCTGATCAGTGCATCTACTGAAAACCTCAGTTTCTTGTAGAGAGCAGTTAGGAAACTTGCCTGATGAGCACTGGATAGAAACACAGATCGTATTTGTGGATGATGGAGGAGTGATCAGAATACCAAGGAGAGTTCACAAAAGGCACTCGCATGAGTGGAATAGATTTGCTCCCTCTATGGACATCTGCATAAAGAAACTTTGCTGTTTTACCTCTCCTGCCCTAAGGGTATGGCTTCTCAGAGGCAGAAAACGACAGCTGGAGAAAAAAAATTACATATGCTAATCAAAGACAAATTAATTGCTGTTAATTGTTCTATCACCAAATCAATTAGCATTGTCCTGCAAGTTGCTTTAAAGTAGTCGATAAAATCAGATAAACTGTAGATACAAGAAAATTATGGGTGAGACTGCAAAATTAGTCTCTAATAAGAACAGAAGCCCAGAATGGTTCAGCACCACTGAGATTGCATTTGTGTTAATTTTATTAACAAATTAGAGCCCGCGGGAAAAGCATGAGATCAGGAAGCTCCTCTGCAAAGGAGCAGAAAGCTTCTGATGTAAATCAGCAAAGTGAAAAGGACAGCATCATCTATGTATTTCTTGCATCTACCTGTGCATTTTGGAGATAGTCTTCACCTTCATTTAAAGGCGTCACTGTTTCTCAGTGTTCAGCTTATTGTTTACAGGCATGCTGGCAAGTGTCCCGACCTTATGTATTTATCATCCCTTTAAGCAAAACCATATGCTCTCTTTACATTCTATCAAACAGAGTTCTTGCACTTCTGGTCCTTATCTTGCAGTAATGAGGAGGAGAATGGATAGGAATCATCTCAACAGAAGTTTGAAAACGCATGCAATAGCGATCAGTTTGAGGTGACCGTGCAGGCACGTGGGGCTGGATCCTGGGCTGGAATAGCTCTGTTGGTTCTGTTGGTGTTTCTCCCATCACCCATCTGACAGACGCAGCCATCCGCTAAAAGAGGCTTTTGGCGAGTTTAGGGATGCCAGTCTTTTAGAATTGGATAATGGCAAGAACAAAAACTGTAGAGCATCAGAGGCATCATTAATGGGATGCCTTTGCTTTTGAGTCATTATGTGTGGTATGCGAGTGGGTGGAAGTGTGCATGAGAAAGCAAGATGTTGTACTGCCTTCTAGAAAAGGATGCAGTTGTCTGTCGGGTGTCAGAAACATGCAGGTGTTTGGGATGCTGGCATTTTGTTATCTAATGATTTGCTCCAGGTTAATGACGGCTGTTATGAGCAATGGATGTGGACTTTCCAGCACGCGGGTTGTTTTTGCAGGGAAACGTGAGCATGCTGTAATGCGCGCTCCTAATGGAGCCACAGGAAGGAACACTTCTGTTCAGGCAGAAAAGACTGTAAAAGAGAAGTTATCTGGGCTGCATTTTTCTGACTCCTGAGCAGAATGTAATGCTTGGGACTTCATTGACTATTGCACAAAGCAGTTTGAGTAAAGAACAACTACTCTTTGTGAAGCAGGGAAACAAGAGGCGTTGATGGCAAAGCTAATTTATTTACTCTTTTTATGGAGAGAGCTCGCTTTGCCCGAGTTCAAAACTGCTTGTGCAGCTACTGGTGAGGGTTCCTGTGAGTAAAACAGCTAATGAAAGCACTGCTGCTCTCCTCGTGTCTCTTTTTCAAGAGCTTAAAGTGCCGTTTTGCTGTACAGCTGTAGAGGAAGGAGTCACAAGAGGAGGCAGTTGTTTGGTGAGCGCTCCGCAGTGCCGCCCTATGGTGAAAGGTTGCATTTTTCGGGTCTTGGGTGATAGAACTTGTTGGATCCGCACAGACTAATGAAGGGGCTGGAAGGCATTTGGTGATTGCTGCCCCTGTAGTGATTGTGCCATCGTTCCCAGGCAGAAGGCCCAGCCCTGCCTCTTGCAGTCTGCAAGGCGTTGCTTTGTGTAACTAGTGGTGTGAAGTCAGGATATAAGTTGTGAATTTTTGCTGAGGTTTAAATGAGGATCTAGGCCTTCTCTCCTCATGCCACAAGCCTATGCATTGAGGTTTTCAGCTGCCAGGCTCCCCAGGTCCTTCTCTTCAGGGCTGCTCTCAAGGATCACTCCCCCCAGTCTGTATATGGCTGGGATTCCTCCAGCCCAAGTGCAGAACCTTGCACTGTGCTGTGTTGGACCTCATTAGATTCACCCAGGCATACCTTGCAAGTCTGTTGAGGTCCCTCTGAATGGCATCCCTTCCTTGCTGGTGTTATCAGCAAACTTGCTGAGGGTGCACTCAATAATGTCATCAATGTCACTGATCAAGATGCTAAAGAGTCCCAAGATAGACCCCTGGGGGACGCCGCTCATCACCATCCTCCACCTGGACACAGAATCATTAATCACCACCCTCTGTCTGCAGCCTTTCAAACAGTTCCTTTTCCATCGGGTGGTCCGCCCATCCTCACCCTGTTGCTTATAAAGTTTAGAAAGCTCTGTAGGTAGTAACAAGGGTACCACAGTGTGTTTAAAAGCTATCAGCTTCGTATAAAGATAGAGGAATCTTGGAGCAAAAGTCTTGAAATGGCAGCACTTGTAATGCAGGCAGTCCTTTCACTGAGTCCAGTGCGTGATTTGAGCAGATTTTGGGCTCTGGTCCCATAAAACTGCTCTACCCCTGTAAAACCTCCCACGTCCGTGTACAGAAAATGAATGCCAGCTGAACAGCATTCACTTACACATACAAGTATGCCAATGTGACACTAATGCCTACAGTCTAAACTATGTTAATCCTACGGACATTTTTGGTGGAAACATATCACGCTGACCCTTCATGAATTTCTGCAGAGCTCTGCAGTGTGCTGCCCACACAGAAAGCCACAGCAGTGTTGGCTGCAGGTCCAGACTCCTACACTGTGCAGCAAGAGGCAGCGGTGGTATGGAAGGGATGGGAGAAAGAACACCTCCGTGTGATTTTAATAACATAGTATTTCTATTGACCTCGTTAAAGATAAAATTGCGTCAAGAGCAAAGGCACCACATTCTACTTGCTTTTTTACCCACCTTGTTTTCATGCCACCTCCCCAGAGGTGGGAAACTGCCTGGTATTTTAGTAACCTCAGATTGCCGCTCTCTACACACAGAAGCCTTTAGAAAGAAAGATATGTTTCGAGCTTTCTCATTTTGGTTTACACTTCACATCATGCTGTTATCGATGTCTAGTTCCATCATGTCATGGAGCGTAATGCAAGGGGACAAGTGCAGTAAGGTGTTCACTGTGTAGGTGGAAAATCTGAAGAAATGGAGTTTTCTGAAACATATGGCTGGGCTTTAATCAGAGATTTTTATAAATATATATATTTTAAAATGATTTGCTTTCTTTTAAAGGTCAGTCTGTCTGCAGGAAAGTGACATTTCTGAGACGGATGCAGTCCAGTAGGCATGTACAGTGAAACCAAGAGGCAGCACAAACCAAATCAGCCCTGCCTTTACTCTTGAGCATGCAAGCCCAGCCTTGGGAGCCACCAGGTTATATAGAGACATGTAGGAGAACTGCAGATGCTGTGCACCATCACAGGGGTGCTAGCAAATGGAGGCCAGAGACTGTTCCCAGAACAGGATGTGGCCTCTGGCTTTATCCCCCTTGAAAGTAAGGTTGGGTTGAAGCACAGAGACAAAGGCAGTGCTGCAAGAGGTCAAGGTGATGTTCTGGCTGGTCCTTTGTTTTGGGAGAGGGAACATGACAGTGTGTCGTGCTGAAGGTAGGCACTTGTTGGGCCTTGAAAAGAAGACGTATTTGCCTTGCAGTCTCACTTCTTCCAATAGTGATGGTTAAGCAGGCTGCCTTGTAGGACTTGCTAACCATTTAACTTGCAGCCTACCAAGTTGTATTCTTAAGGAGACTTTCTGAAGGGTCACCTATGCCAGGGGCTGGGTGCTGTTTGTACCACATGTTTGGAAGCAGCCTGAGAACCGCAGTGGGAACTGTGAGCCTCTGCTCCATCCTGCCATGCTGGCCTCAGCACTGGCACTTGCAGAGCACTTCTGAATGAGGGGAAAGAAGCCGGAGAATTGTTTTCTAAGAATAAAAATTCCTCTATGGATTTTTGAGAACTGCGCTTTGCACTAATGTTCACTTAGCATCTGGCAGGCTGGGCTTTTGCCATGTGTGGCAGAGGATACAGCTCGTGTGGTTGCAAGCGATCTACTCAAAAAGCTTTTGTGTAGTCCTGGAGCCCAGGAACTTGTTAATTTTGAGCAGTCGTTTTCCACATTTAGCACATTAGGGACTCTATTTTTGGAGACCTAGTTTGAGCTCTTTAAAAAGTAATCAAGCAGCATTTTTCAGATCTGATTTGCAAAGGGACTCTGCATTGGTTTTGAATCTTGAAATGAAAGATAGCAGGGGGGATAGAAACCAGTTTTTATCTGCCTGCTCCCCCAGAGCTAACATTTACAATTGATTTTAGAAGGCCTCTAGGAAGGTTAATCAGACAAAGACTGTGGCTTGGCTTCACCACTTCAAGGGTTATTGTTGGACGTGCTGCTGGGAGAATAATAAAATAGTTAGGTTTAAATAATATTTTCTGTGTGATAACCTCCAAGAGAGCTACCAAGTATTACCGGGAGTGATCCAAACATCGTTACAGCCTGTGGATTCTTTTGCTCCCCAGTGAGTACGGCAGAATTTGGATTAGAGAGCGTGCGGTTGGGGCGCGTGCCAAAATGGTTTGCCTTGGGCACTCCTTGGGCACTCACTTGGGCACAGCTCCTCTGTGGCAGTGCTGGGCTTAGGGCTCAGACCCTATTTTCCATGAGATCCCATTTCTGTGCTCTGACTCAGCTGTAGGAACGAGCATCATACAAGAGTAGAACTGGCCTCTGGCTGCTGGAGCATGCAGGGAGGGCCCTGACCTTTAGTTGTAGTGAGAGAGATGCTGAAGGCCAGCGGCTGCCCAGGCCTGAGAGCCAGCTTGTTCAGATGGCTGGTTGTGAGCAATTCCAGCAGAACTGGCAAGAAAGATATCCGAGAGTGAAAAAAAATCTCTTTCTAACTGTATATATATACGTACATATGAATTGTTTTCACGCTTTATGGAGATGCAACAGTATGTTCTTAAATATCAGATGACCTGGAGTGGCTCTGCAGTGGGAACCTGACACTTAGTTTTATTTGGCAGGAGCTGAGTCCTTTGGCTGGAGCTGGCCCACAGCACCCAGCTCTGCTTCAAACAGAAGTTGCTCACTGCTGGCTGTTCTGCTTCGTGCCTCTCTCTTATCAGCATAAATACTCTTTCAAGGCCAGAATTTGGCAAAGATCTTATAATTCAATTGCAGTCAGACTGTTAGCAATTAAAAATGTTTGGCTTATTAGAAAGTGAAAGCTTTAATTTATATTTGTCTAAAAAAAAAAGGCAATTAGTAATTTACCAGGTTCTGCTGCCATTTCTGTGACTCAAAAGTATCGCGATCCGACAAATGAAGTATGGCAAATGTTCTAAATACTGCTTAATTTATTTATTTTTTTTTCTGAAAAATATGGAAATGCCTGAGAAATTATACTTTGAAAAGTGGCTACTGCAAATGAACAGCATTTCACATGGATCTTACTTTGCATTTTTAATACACATAATGCGTGTCCTAAATTACATGATTTGCATCATAAACCGGAGCAGCTCCTGTGTCGCTGTTGCTGTCCAACAGTTGAATAACAAGGCTTTTTTCCTCCAAACTGTATAAGTACATATTTACCCAAATGATGCAATTTAGGGCTCTTTTATTTACATTTTTCTGGTCAGTCAGTCACACTGGCATTTTTTGTAAGCAACACTTTTTAAACGTCTCCAGATAGATGTTGCATTTCAGAGATGTGTGGCCAGGCATTGGCTGGAAGTAAGCGTCTGGTTGTTGTGCTGACATCTTGGCTCCAGAGCTGGCACCTCTTGTGGTGTTGCATGATCATGGTGTGCCATTTCTAGCCGCAGTGGTTTTACCTTTCCCTGCTATACCTACAGCTTAGGGTCGGCCACTCCTGTCCCAGGGCTTATTTCATATCCAACCAAGACCCATAATACAATACCAAGACCCATAATACACTCTTGTATTATCCCTTCACAGCTCCAGAGCATACAGAAGGTAGGGGCCTGTTCCTTTCCAAGCCTTTCCCCTCCAGGTCCTGCCTCATTTCTCCAATCTCCTGCTGTCTCAAGTGTCTGGAGAAAAGAGTTGGATAACCTCCATCGTGCAATTGTGTCGCCCTTGACAGTGTCAGTTGCTCAGAGCCTCACATCAGGTCATCCACATCTACTTGCAGTAATCCTCAGGGAGTGGTCTTCATAGTCCAAGGCGATTCAGGTTACGGGCTCGATACTTCTGCATTGTTAGCAGGTTATCACCACTGCTTGAATTTTGTTCCACGCTGGAGGTCAAGATCATAAATAATTTTGAGGCAGCTCACTCTGGTACTTCATGGCTTCTGGCTTGAGTGTGGAGAGGGAGAAAAGTAAATGGGCGGCTATACTTGTGATTCCTTTAGTTCTGCCTCCCTTAGCCAGTCCCTCTGCAGCCTGATTTCTTAAGCTTTCAGAGGTTATGAGGATGTGCTATTCAGCCTCCTTCCCTTTCGACTTGCATTATCTAGTCTCAACCAAATTTGTCCGGTAGAATTTCTGCTGCTGTAAAAATAATCACCTGGGCAGATGAAATGGATATGAATCAGTGTCCCCTCACAGGGATTTGCTGCAGCTTGAGCTTCACCTAACTATTAGCTACCAGAAAATCCCCACTAGGAAGCACTCAGCAAAACCAGAAGGTGACAGGACGTTTGTTGTGCCAGACAGTACCTTCCCAGCTCAGGGAGGGTTGAGGAGGAGCACTGGTGGACATGATGGCCAGGTGGTGAATTGTTTTCCATTTAAGACCTAGGGGTCCTAATAGATGAGAAACTCAACATGAGCCAGCAGTGCGCTCTGGCAGCCCGGAAGGCAAATGGGATCCTGGGCTCCATCAGGAGAGGGGTGGTCAGCAGGGATAGGGAGGTGATTGTCCCTCTCTACTCTGCTCTTGTGAGGCCCCATCTGGAGTACTGTGTCCAGGTGTGGAGCCCCCAGTACAAAAAAGATACGGAGATTTTGGAAAGGGTCCAGAGGAGGGCAACGAAGATGATCAGGGGGCTGGAGCACCTCCCCTATGAGGACAGGCTGAGGGAGTTGGGTTTGTTCAGCCTGGAGAAGAGAAGGTTGCGGGGTGACCTCATTGCAGCCTTTCAATACCTGAAGGGAACTTACTCCCAGGAGGGGAGCAAACTCTTTGAAAGGGCTGATAATAGCAGGACTAGGGGAAATGGTTTTAAGTTAAAAGAGGGAAGATTTAGGTTGGATGTTAGGGGGAAGTTCTTTACTAGGAGAGTGGTTAGGTCCTGGAACAGGCTGCCCAGGGAGGTTGTGGATGCCCCGTCCTTGGAGGTGTTCAAGACCAGGTTGGACGGGGCTCTGGCAACCTGATCTAGTAAAGATGTATGTTTGGTGGCCCTGCTAGGCAGGGGGGTTGGAACTACATGATCCTTGAGGTCCCTTCCAACCCGGGTCATTCTGTGATTCTGTGATTCTGTGATTCTGTAAGACTGCAGTGCCTTGCCTGGGGGTGGCCAAGGTGCCAGCCTCAAGGTACGTTCACAGTGTGTAGTACAGAGAATCAAAACAGGTTTTCCAGCACTTTTCCCCTGATGATAGACTGCGTTATGCAAAATGAGCAGATTCTCAGTGTAAGCATCACATTGCTTTATTTGAGAAAGTGAAGCCATGTGCTGTTTCTAATCAACATTTTCACTGCATCCTTTCTATGGTATCGAGCTCCACTCAGCACTGCAGACTGACTTGCTCCCTGATTGCCTTCTTTTGCTGCTTTGATATTGCATGGGCATTGCCTCCTTCTTCCCTTGCTACCCGCTCCCTGAACCATCTTTCTCACCTTGCAGTAGTTACAGGCATTCTGTAAAAGGCTGTGTACTGCATTTCATGCATATGCTAATGGCTGGGTCCTTCTGGAGTGTGTAATTAAATCCCTAGCTACCAAAGCGGAACCACATCATGGAGTTATCTCTGGCTATATCAGTATTTCCAGGTCTGTAGGAACTGTTCTCTGTCTCCCGTACTTTCTCCCCAGGCTGCGGCCGTGACCTGATGAGCAGAGGTTTCTCTTCCAGGTGGTGTGCTGAGAAAGTAGAAAGGAGCAGAGTTGTCTGAGCAACAGCACACAGAATCATCTCTGAGATGAGGAGAGGGTGGGAATAGCAGCAGTGGGATACTGAGAAATTGGGAATGGAAGGCGCATTACATAAACAACTCTTTTGCCAGCTGCAAAGCCATCAGGATGATGATAAAGTGCACAATGTTTATTGATATCTGAATAAGTATTTGTTGCAAAATAAATAAATAAAAAGCATTTTAGAAGTTAGCATAAATTCAGTTATCTGATTCTAGCACAGTTTATTATTTATTAGGAAATCTATGGCTTTTTTATGGCCATTGTTCACCTTAGGGAGAAAATAAAGAAAGGGAGAAAGCCATTTTATTTTAATAGCACCGAGTTCCTAATCTAAGCACTCTATAGTAGCAGCTTGGTTGCAGAGTGGAAAGAAATGGTGGATATTACCATTTATCCTTTGTTATGGAACGCTATCACCTCTCTCTATCTCCATCAGCAGAGCCAGGCAATAATTTACCTCAGCAGACGCTGAGGGATCTCAGCTCCAGAGCTGCTCCGGTTCAGATACTTTGTCATCATGAGCTTTCAAGGAGGTAAATAAGTTGATCAAGGAGGAAGATTTGTCATGTCAGCCTTTTTGCCCACCCAGAAGGCAGTACTCTTTCCCTCTCTCCTTAACTGACCCCTGCCTTCCTTGCAGTGCGTTGCCTTGTGTATATCAGTAGCTTAGATAGGGACATATGTCCTTAGCTGTGTCTCAGAAGCAGCCAGTGTTAAATGTATGGAAATGTTACTGATGCTGATTAGCCAGGTGTTGTGGTTTGAGGAGGAAAGTTCAATCAGAGCATAAAGAACAGGAAGGATTTTTGGCAACCCCATGCACGATCAGCTTTTTAACAGCTGCTGGAGAGATTCTTACTCAGGGAGGGCAGTCAGTAAGTGCAAAAGATGAAGACGTGCAGCCAATGTAGCATCTTTTTGGTGTCTTGTGTTCATACTTCCTAACCTCATCTGGTAGCTTTTGCATTCTGTACTTTGTTTCTGTAAATTCATAAGCACACTGAACAGGGAAAGTGTTGGGAGCCGAGGAGCAGACAGCAATTCAGCACTCTTGTTGTCTACTGTTGACTCCTAATCAAGAGGAGTCTCGGGATGCTCCGTGCCTAAAGCTAGGGCTGCCATTCAGGCTCTTTCCAGGCTTACACCAAGAGACAAAGCAGGAAATGTTTCCAGACATGCAAGAGACTGCGGGTGGGTTCTGTAGGCACAAAATGCAAATCAATCTTGATATTAAAAAATGAAGGCTTAGGCATTTTTCTTTTCACTTACATCTTTCTTGTTGCCTGTTGGCAATATTAGGCTGTACCGTGGCGGTCTTCTGAGATGCTGGCCACCAAAATAGGAGCCAGCGGGAGCTTTGCATTAAGCATTATCATAAAGAAAGGCATCTCAAAGTTTTTACCCAAAGATTCTGTTTTGACTAAATCATTCTCCCTTCAAAATGCTTTTAGTCTGGGAACGCTGATGGAGTTTGACATGCTGACATCAGCCAAAGAGGGCATCCTGAGGCAGAAAAGAAGGCATTTCCATCTGCGTTACAACAGCAGCAGCTGTGTGGGGTTATGTATGACACAGAGAAGGGACGAGACCTGCATGGTTCGCAGCACATTCTTGAAGTCTGATCTGAACCCAAGCCCAGCACACCTTTTCATGGGCATGCATATATGCACACATGCAATCCCATTGTCCACTCAAACCTGTGCCACTCCTCTGGTATTCCACAGTGCTGAGCAGTGGTGGCTTGCTGGTGAAGATAAGAGTGGTGAAATATTTCCAGTTCTACGAAAGGATATAGCATGAAGCTAATTAATTAGAAATATTGGGAGTTCCTTTGAAGCAGCCTGTGATTAAACATAAGGATTTACTGTGGAACAATTAGGTAAATTTGGCCTCAGGTATCTCCCCTGACTTCTCGGTCCCTAGGGGAGCGATGATGAAATTCTGGCTTGGAGCTATGCTTTATTAGCTCTCTGTCTGTTTTAATTGATTCAGCTTTAGTTATATATCTCATTGAGAACAGTCGAAGCAAAGGACGTGTTAATTTGTAGGCATCCTGTGAATTTTCCTGCAAGGAAAAGGAAAATGTGTTTTGTCTTGTTGGAAAGTGCAGAAAGTGAAATGATGTGAAAACAAGCTGGAGGTTTAGCCTCCAGTGCCTTCACCATCTTCCTATTTCATCTGTATCTTCAGTCTAATATTTGCAATGAGAGTGGCAAAGACCTCTGTAGAGGAGTTTCTCCAGCAGATGTTACCCTTTAGATTACAGAGCTGTGTCAACAGCCTGAGGATCAGTTCTTTTTTCCTGAAGCTTGCTATGAATCCGGTCATTTGAGTTTCTGAAGTCCTATCTTACCACGTGTACCACTTTGAGAATATTTTTAGATGCTGATAAGACAGACTAATCACACTCTTTGGGCTTCATGTCAGCCCACCCCAAATTGCTGGAAAGACAAGGTGGAAAAGCCAATGATCTTCCACTAGAAATTGCAGGATTGCTGGTATTTGTAGTACAGGGTGTGCAGACATCATGATAGACTCTGTTTTAATGATTAAATTGAAAGAAATGCTTGTATGAACTGGTACTTTTCAGCTCATTTTACTAAGCCTTAAGCATTGACTTGCAAAGATCACGACCATTCTTCTGAAACTACTGATAATTTGTGCTTTACTCTTGACTTTGCAGCTTCCTTTCAGCTGAGAATTTCATTATGCAGTGTAGGGACATTGTATGACACAGATCTTTACAGTCTAAATGGACAAGAGAAGGGAAAAAAGAGGCAATTTTATAAAGGGAAGGACATATAATGATTTTTTTCTTTTTTTAATAGAAGGGGAACAGAGAAGCAGGGAGTTGAACTACTGGGCTGATGGAAGGTAATAGAGAGCCTCTCTAGGAGGAGGCTACAAGAGCTGAGCTGGGCTTGCTTAAGTTTAGCAGAACAAGATACCAAATGGTTTATTAATTGCTGCCTATACTTGGGAGCAGCTTGAACTAAAGGAAATTGGTGGCCCACAAGCAAATGTGAAGTGAAATAAAGAGCCTTTGGTTTTGGGAAGGTGTGAGCAGGTGATGGTTCCATTCTTTCTCAAGCTCTGGTTCAACAATAGGCAGTGCTGAGAGCTCTTGCAGTAACATTCATACTGACAAATGTATGTGAGGGCTGCGAGGGCTGCATCCTGTACAGAATTTCTCCCTTGGTTTGTAATGTTTTAATTTAGTATCAAATATTCATGGACTGGCAGGGTCAAACAGGGATAGGAAAGTAATGTAGCAGACATTGGGAAGGTGGGATGCCAAAGCATTCAGCCAAAATGTCGACCAGCATGGAAACTCATTAGGAAAAATACTGTGAATGCATCGCTGCATGTGGAGCTAAACATGAGCTGCTCCAGCCCCTGGTGTGTAGGACTTCCACAGTATCAAGTGCAACATGTGCGAGCTCGCACACTCCAACACACACATCTTCAGATGAGTGGACAGCCAAACATGCCAGCCTATAGTTAGATAAATTTACTTTGCCAAATGTTGGAGCACGGGGATTGCATTCTGCGCTCTGAGCAGCACAAGTGGTGGTCAGAGATAGAAAAGGCTGTTTTGAAGGCCTCCTGGAAATGCCTGTGCAAGGTTCTTATATGATTTTTGCGATAGTACCCTGACCAATTAAAGGCTGTGAAATGATGTTTATTGACTGCAAAGGAACAGGACCTACACTGTTGAACTTAATGTTCTCCAAATAAATGTAGCCAATAAATAAATGTATTGAATGAATTCACTTCGATAAAAAGAGATAGATTTATTCCTTCAGTAAGATTTTTACAAGACCTAAGAGCCTCCGTGGTGAATGTGGGGGGGAGTTTGAAGGGTGGTGAGGTGAGGGTTGGCCTCTTTTCATGTAAAACTACCGATAGGACCAGAGGCAATGGCCTCAAGTTGAGCTAGGGGAGATTCGGGTTGGATGTTAGGAAATGCTTCTTCTCTGAAAGAGTGGTGAGGTGCTGGAACGGGCTGCCCAGGGAGGTGGTGGAGCCACTGACCCTGGGAGTGTTCAGAAAATGTTTAGATGTTGTACTGAGGGACATGGTTTAGTGGGATCTACTGGTGATAACTGGGGAGACTGTGGAGAAATACAGAGAGAGCAGTTGTCTGGCTGCAACTTGTGGAAACTTAGGGTAACGCAGGAAGCAGCATGTATGGATGCTGAGGGCTCGTGCTGGGTGTACTGGATATTTGCTCTCATTGCATCACCAGCAGTAAACCAGTCTGGCCTACCACGCTCTTGATTTTCCAGCTGGCAGCTACAAGTAGATGAGGATTGGATAAAAAGGAAAAAATGAAGTCCTTTAGAACTAGAAATGCCTGCAACTTTAACCTGGCATTATACCTGTCTATCAAGCCTTCACGTCAGGCTGGGTGCTGTGAGAATGAGAGCTGGGTTTGCCTGACTGAGAAAAAACTGTCATTTTATCCAGGATTTTTCTCGTCTCACAGCAGTGTGCAGTTCAGTGAGGAAACTACCTACCAAAGGGCTGCATTTTTAGACACACACAAATGTGACGATAAGAAACCCTGCAGGAATGCAAACACATGCATGCTTTTTAAAAAGACACTTAAAATATATAAGTCTGAGTGCACACAAAAGCTGCGTATATATACGTACATGTATGTTGCTCTGAATTTTCTTAAAACTCTGGAGTAACAAAATTTAATTCTGCAAAGTCCTCAGGCACTTTTTGGAATGAAATCGATACTAATGCAATTAAAGTGGTAATACTGTTTATTAGGAGTACCTAAATCATTCATTTTCCTCTTGGCGCTATGGTATGTACTTAGGTTACATGTGAAGTGAAAGCAGCATCACCTGCAATGACTTCATGATAGTCTAACTTTTGATGGTCGTAACTCAAAACAGCTGGAACTTCCAATGTGTTACAGAGACTGTAAAGTAATTAACAGATATGAAATACCACTTCTGGCTTTCTGCCGTAGTCTTCCCTAGCTGTGCTCAGGCTTGAATGATCACTCAACCCCTAAAGTTTTCTTTCTGGGGAAGATACTGTCTGTGCTCTGCAGGGTGAAGGAATTGGGGGAGTAATGGCCAAAATCAGCCCGCTCAGCCCAGACTCAATTGGTTTTGTGGGACTTTTTTTTGGGGCTGGGATATGGTCGGACTTACTGGAAAGTTCAGCATCTCAGAGTTACAAGTGGGTGGTGAGTGGGCTCCTCCTGCCAAAGGGCATGTCCCAGCTGAGGGCTGCAGGGGAAGCAGACCTTGATGTAGAGACTGAGAAAGTGTATTTAATATTAGGTACAACAGTATGTCCGTCTTTGAGGGAGAGGTAATAAGAGTATTAATAAAAGGCAGGTGAAGAGAGAAGGTCCCTTTTTAGCTGCTGCATTGTTTCATCGTTGTCAATCAGCTGGGAACTCCTTGGAGATTATTAAGCTGCAGTTTAATAACATTGTTTCTGTGATGACTTTAATGACTGAGCCTTAGCTATGAGAATAACCCCTCTGTTTTTCCTCCTTCAACAAGCTATTGTGTGTGATTCAGTACATTAAAGAACATTATTAAATATAGAGGTTTCCTCTAATTAAGCCATTTGCAAAAGATTGCTTGTCCAATCATTTGCTGGTGATAAGTATTGAAAGAAATTGTATCTTAAGTTGAGTGGTACAATTTTCCTGCCATACTCCACAAAAAAAAAATAAAATAAAATAGAATAATAAAGCAGTAGGACTATAAACTCGTGCACTCAGAAATTAGATAATGCCAGAATTATGGTTGCATGAATCTTATTGTTACGAATAATGTATCTGTCCTTCGACGCTCCTGACCACGTGCAGTTCCCCTTCCCTCTCTGATTTTTTGCTCTGTTCTTCACCATTTATAAAATAACCATTTATTCTGGCATGTTCTCTTTTACAATGCTTCGAGTTTTCCTTTCAAGAGGTAAAAGCGTTTTCAGTTCTTTTTCCTAGAAGAGAGAGAAATCGTTTTACGTAGAAATTTTCCAACCTCTTCCATTGTCATAAACTCACCTGTAATTTAAACAAAAATGCTGTTCATGAATGTTGACGTAACTGCAGTTTCTTCCTTGTTTTGGTATGAGTGATGGTGTATTTGTGGTAAGGAATTATCTGGTTATTAAAAATCCTGGACACAGTTGCACCCATCTCTTGTAAGGCTGCACATCTTGTCTCATTCTGGAACCAGCTGTCGAGTTGGAGAAGCTTTTAATGTGCCCACCTGGAAGAGAAGTAGTGAAATTAGCACAGAGTATAGTCTGTATAGTTAGTTCAATCACTGCAGATTAGAGGCTGTTGTTCTGGTTTGTTGTCACCCATCATAATCTCAGTATGTGAAGTTTACACGTCCTTCCTGAAGAATACTTGAGAATTTAAATGCAGGTGTGATTATTAATTCCTTGTATCACATAAATTAGGGGTCTGTGCTTGAAGGAGACTTCAGCTATCTATTATTGCTTGGATAACAGAGCTATTCTCCAGCTTCCAGATAAACAAAAGGAAACCAAGTCGTTAAAAACAAGAAGCCTCTTCACTTTTTATCTTAATGGAAATAAACCTAATCAAAAGCCAGCGATTAATGGCTCTCTCTAGGGTTTCTATTCTTGAAGATCAGAGAATCACAGAGTCTGAAACAGTTTCCATTGGAAGGTGTGATACTGAGCTCAGATTGTGTATTTGTGTATGCTCAGCTAGGAATGGATCTGCTAAAATCCAATATTTGAATGAAGATTCTCCTCTTCAACAGAGAGAAACAAGCAGTAGCAGTACCAATATCTGCTAATTTATGTGTGCAAATATGTCCTACAGTGCCAATAAAGTTGTTTCTTCCCAGGAAATGCATTTAAAATACTCATTAGAGAGTGATTGTTGCACAAACGAAACAAGTTGGAAGGACTTCTTGTTTCTTCTTTTTTTTAAGAAAGGATTTTCTTGGTAAAGAAAAGCAAAGCTCTCCAAGAAAAAAATCCTGCTTTTTCAAAGAACCAGCCATTTGCTTCTTGAAAAAAAAACCAACAAAATCCAACAGCCCAAAAGCTCAGACTGAGGTTGTTTAGCTGGAATTTGACACGGTTGCCTCATTTTCTCTACATGCAGTTGCTTCTTGCAATGAGAGGTCAAAGCAGCCTTATGCATCAGGAGTGGCCTGGCATCTCTGCCTGCATTTTGAATGGGAAGGTGTAGTAGTCCTGTTGATAAGCTCTGTACCAGATCTTTGGGATGGTTAATTGACTGCATCTCTCCTGTTGCTTCCATGGTATACAGTGGAGAAATTTTAATAAACGTATTTAATTTATCAGGCTAACCATAGACTCGACAATAATTCATACCAAACAACCTGGCTCCATATGAGGAAATCTCAGTGTCAGATGCGCAAAGCCTGTCACTCATCGTTTATCAGGTGAATACATGAAACCTCTTTCTAGTGTTAAGTGCACATAAAACAATTCTTGTATCTCCGCAGGCAGCTTCCTCAAAGCGTTGTGTCATTCTGGACACCTTTCTCAGCCTGCACATCATTTGTTGGGTGTAATCTTCCACTTGACTTCTGGTCAGACACTTGACCTTTCAGTGCCGTCATGGGAAGGGCATCCTTTTTCACCTCTTCTTTTTGTTCCTTGTGTAAAATTTCGTCCGTTTGCTGTCTCAGGCTGCATTTAAGCTAGAGAAGCCAAGAGGGCTTCTGAGCTGGAAAAGGCTTTGTGAGCACCATTCATCCTCCTCCTCTTCTTCCTCTTTTGCCTTCCCTCTCTTTCCCTTGAAGGAAGCTTGGGCATGTCGGTTGGATGGATTCCCTGTTGTTCTCACACCTGTTTCCTTATCTGGAGTACCAAGTAATCAACCTCCCAACAGGTAGGTCAGCTTAGACACAAACAGAAATCTGACAGTGATTAACAGTGTCACAAGTAGTTAAGAACAACAAGGAACCAAAGACTCTTTTTTTTGTTTCATAGATGGTATCTTGTGCTAAAATAACTATATTGGCTTGGTTTAGCACACAGTCATCTCAGGGTGCCTGTAGCAGTGCAGTCATGTAACAGCCATGAAGTGTTGTACAGTGGAACTTAAAACTGGGGTCAAGGCCCCTTGTGTTATTAGGAAAATACCTCTGCTCCAATGGCTAACTGCAGGAAAGACCAGCACTGATTCAGATGCTGACTTACCAGGGTGCTAAAGCAGCTTCAGCCATCATTTAGTAAGCCAGCCATCACTTCATCTTTTCCCAGCGAAAGTGTCCCGAGACCCATGATCACTTCTCACAGGCTCTGGCTATCTGAGGCAAATTGATAAAAGGCAATGTGTTTTCCCATGGTTATTACTTTCCTAAAACCCTTCCAGACTGCTGGCATTATTTTGTTTATGAGGTGGTAGTTTGTGCACTTTTATGTCACCTGGAAAGCGAGATTTACTTGATGGAAGCTCCTAAATGCAGAGAAAGCAAAAGGCATTAATCTCTCCAATTGGAAATTCTGTGAGTGGGCAGCTGTAAGATGATATGCTTTGAGTTTCTGCAAAATGTAGCTACTGCTAAACAGCCCAAATGGTGAAGCATTCTCTAACAGCATAATGCTTTGATTTTAATCTTTCTGATCTAATTTATGACTAAATTTTCCCTTGGGAGATGATGCAATAAGCTCTCCTGGAAACCACTTTGCAAATATGTTGAAGGCCAATCAGGTATTGCAGTTATAATGTCAAAATCCTTACTGACTTGTTCAATACATAGTCATCCATACCTTTCCTCAGGGCAGTTTGTCGTGGAGATTGGGTTGTTACAGAGTGAAAGCTTTGTCTCCATCATAATGTAGCTCAGTTTAGCCAGCTTAGGATTCATTGCTTGTGCTCAGGCAGCCTGTGTACCTGAAAGTCACACCCTTCCTTAGCAAGTACCCTAGCAGAGGAATCATGTTTTAGGCAGGAAGCATAAGGGGACTCTCAGATATTGATGTAAGCCTGTTCAGTTTCTGTGTCCTATGCTTTTACTAGCTCAGAGCCTGCCTCACTTGCTTCAGGTATGCAGCAGGTAAATGTACAGCTACACAGTTAATTCTCTAGTCTTCCCATAGGACAAGGCCCCCTCCTGGAATAACACAATGTAAAGACCAGCCATTCCAAAAACATACCTTTGGTTCAACTGCTCCAAAGACAGTTTCTCTAAGTTGTGGGAAAACCTTCACTTGCAAAGTTCTGATCATGTAACAGAATATGTTTCTCACTGAATGCCACTTTAAATTTCAGGGAAGAAGTTGAGGTGTCTGTGAGGTCAAGAGTAATGTGAAGTTGCTAGTGGTTGTCTTAAGCATTCGGTCACAGCTCAGTTTTGCAGTCGTGGCACAAGGCTCCTCAGCTACAGGTGTTCACAAAATACAAACTGCTAAAAGTTTTTCTTCTTTTTTTTGTAACAAATCTGAGTCTAAACAAGTTCAGTGTTCTGGACAGCAAATTCTCTGTAGCTGCCAAGGCAGCTCCGGTTATGATACACTACTTGCTTCCAGATCAGGCACCAGAAAACTATTTTTCACAATCTGTGTTCTGATATTCATCAATGTGCTCATACTGGAGGGATTTTCATTGAAGCCTGCACCTCATACCTGAAAAAAACGGTGGTGCTCAGAGGGGCTTAACATCACGATTTCATGAACGCTGACGTAATTGAAGAATACTGAGTGTGGAAGGAGACAAGAGCTTGTTCTGGAACAGTATTCCTGACATGTGTGCTCCGCGTCAGTTTTGACATTGCCTCGAAGTGAAGCATCCTTTCAGACATGAGAAGCATCAGTATGTGCTAAATATTTCTCGTGGTTGCGAATGGGGCTTTAAAAGAAGCTTGCAGCAGCCACATGCTGGAATCCAGTGCAACACGTCTCCTGAACTCTTGAAAATCTCAGTTTATCTTGCCATTAAGAATTCATAATCATCAATGAGCAATGCATGCAACAGCTAATTGAGCTCCATAAAGTGCATCAGGCTGACGATTTCCACATGGCTACAGTATGGATATTATTGTTTCCCTTAGAATTAGCACCGTAAATGCAGTAGCTGCTTAGAGACCACTTTGTGCTAATTTAGCAAATGTTAATTTTTTAATTGTCACAGTGGAAGACGTAGCGTGTTTCATCAGTGAAAATGTATGCAAAAAATCATGGAAATGAATTGGTGGCATTTTAGATGATCAGCACACTCACTAGCATGCTTGGCTGCCTTTCATAAAGGTAAATATTACGGCTGCCCTGAGAACTTGTCTAAAGTTTCACCAGTGTTCCCCTTAAGGGCACCATTGGCGTTTATTGTAATAAAAACAGGAAACAGTTTTATCCAGATTGGTTTTGCTCTAACAAATACGACTGCTTAGCTTTTAACTGATGGAAAAGGAAAATGTGAAACGTGCTTTTCAGGTTAACTTGAGACGTGAGAAGCTTCTGGAACAGATGACACGGTGCTAACTATTCCTAGTGGTTGAGCTCCTGACTTCACTGTGACACACTGACCTTAACTGACATGAGGGAGGAAAAAAAAAAAGATTACGTACTTAGGAAATGCTTTCCCCTTTGTGTCACTTGGAAATCTGACTTTTTTGGGGATTTCATGTAACAAAACCCACGGGCCACAGTGCAGGGCTGCTGGAGCAACTTGGACCTGGCTCAGCAGATGTCTGTTGTCTGGTGGCAGCTGAAAGCGTGAGGAGCCTTGCCGGTGTGTCCTGAAATGGATATTCCCTCGAAACAGAGCTCACTGTAGTTGCAACAGATGGCGTTAAAAGTGGGCCCTTGGCTTCTTCCCAACACGTATCTCATTTACAGTTCTCCGCCTTTTCTATTTCTCTTGGTGGAAAAGCCTACAAAGCCTCCCTGATGGATCTTAACGGGACATGGCAGTGCTTATGAACAGCCCCAGGTTCCTCTGCCAGGCACTGAGCTGCATTCCTGGGCAGAACAACGAAGGTTTTGCTGTGGTTTTGCTGTGTTTCACTCAGGTTCCTTTGACTGAACCAGGTGATTTAAGATTGCTGGTAACAATCACATCTTTTATCCCTGCTGGCAGGATAGCTCTGGCTGTTAGGAGGTTAAAATGCTTTACCTTTGCTCAGCCAGTATTAGTTGTAATTAACGCTCCTATGTTTTTCCTTGCAAGGGAGCAGGCTGTCTGGAGTTCGTCTGTATAGATCATCCACTGGAAGGGAACCTCAGAAGAGAACACTGTACATTCCATTTTGGGGACTGGTTTCTCTGCTCACCTTGTGCATATATAATGCTGAGAAATGAAACACAGTGTGCAAGAGGAATTGTCTTTGAATAGAGCCATACTGTCCCTGATGAAAGGACCCAGATTCCAGATGATGACATCCATTGTTCACACCAAAAAGCTGCTTTGTTTCTGTCCCCTGAGCAATCTGTTTACTGATTGCTACGTTGGGATAGACTGTGAGGCCCAGCTTCTGCTATCTTGGGGTGGTTTCTGTCATGTCAAAGGTGCCGCATCAGCCACGGTAAGGTAAATTGTGAAGAACTGCTTCCGCCATTTTGAGGCGGCGCCCGAGGGGCAGCAGCCGCCATTTTGCGGCAGTTCCTGAAATCCGACACCTGCCATTTGGGCGTAGCCCAGAGGCGGAGCGGCCGCCATTTTAGGGCAGGTGGTGAGGCATGGTAGCCGCCACGTGGTGGTGGTTCCTGAGGCGTTTTCCAGGCCCTGCCGGAGCGGGGCTGGGCTCCTGCAAGGTGTGAGATGTTTCAGGACACACAACCTTTCCTGCGTTCGTTGTTGTGGGAGCAACCGTCGCAACTCTTTTGTGGGACACGTGGATTTTAACCAGGTGAGAGATAGCATTAGCATAGCTGACCAGCACGGTGTTTAGCCTTGTATACAAAGGATGGGAAATTCAAATCACACCTAAACTCAGCACGAGGTGTAGGGGTGGAGGTAGGATTGCATTCTGAGAATTTGCATGGGAGCCAGTGCTTGCTGTAGGAAGAAAGGTGGTGTATTGCTGATGGAAACCATGAGTCTGGAAAGAACCTTCTGGATCTTGACTGGTACTTACCATAGTTTGTCACTGCAGTTGGATGAACCAAATAAACAAAGTATAAGGCTTCTCAGGCTGCTAGTTTCAACAAAGCTTGATCCTTTATTATCTCTTTTTTTCCTCCCCTTCTTCTTCTTTTAATCTTTAGAAATAAATTTGCTGGTGTGTGTGTGTAGTGCATGTGTTAGCAGTGCTTTGCTGAATTATGGCCATCTTGGGTGTGCTTGCTTCATGGAAAGCAAAAGGCGTACCTTAAAAACAGAAAATGTGGCTGTAAGTGGCAAAAACTGGCAGGGAGGACTTGGTCACGTGCAGTTTTAGAGCTGCTTTTAATGTTTTTTTGACTCCACTCCAAGTTTAAAGCGTCCATTTAAATTAATTAGATTGGTAATGGTATCCTCAGAACATGAGTGGGGAAATTCTCATTACGAGATATGATTTCAACATTTCTATTTTACCAGTGAGAATCTGGAGCGGCCAGCTTAAGGAAATTTCTGTGTACAATGAAAAAGAAATTCCTGACCAAACTGACAAAGCTGAAATACCTAAAAGCAAAGAGCTATCATGAAAGTGCTGGAAAGCCTCTGATTATAATGGAATCAGCATCCCAGGGTATAATGCAGCTCTGCATTTAATATTGAGCCACTGAACCGTGCATCTCAACATAACTGAAGTCACTGGGTTCTCATCAAAGTCCTGTAATGACACTGTGCTCTGCTTAGATGCCAAGTGACTCTTGAAATAGCTCCAGAGATTTTTTAGCAGCTTCAGCTGTAGAGACATCAGAAGGACAGCTACTGCCATGGTGTAAATATATCTTTCGTTATATATACTGCCGCACTCGGCAATAAACTTATGAACTCCTGTAAACATAATTAAAAGGTTCTTGCATGCTTACAGGTGAAATCATGGCAGCAGTGCTGATGCAGTACAAGAAAAGCCTGTCCTTTGTGCTGCAAATCTGTTTTGTCTTTACTTACCAATGCATTACATGATGCATTTAATTCAGTGCCTCCTATTGTTTGCCTGTGTGGTTTTGTTTTTTTTATGGCATTGATTGGAGTTCCTGTCAAGTTCATTATAGTTTGGGCATGCTATTTTAAGCGGAGTTTTTCTTACAGTGTATTGTTTAAGGTGTTGACTTTGCCAAAGGGAAGAAAAAAAGTGTTCACTTAAGCAGACAAGTGGTTGTGAATTTCTGCCCGTTAAATATACATGCTCACATAAATGTACGTATATGCAGTGATTACAGGCTGATGCAGTTATAGAATGAGGTGAGATTTAAAAACTGTATTTCAGGAAACATTTCTAGCACAGAGCTGGGAGCAGCTGTGCACAGGAGCATTATTCAGCCAGTCTCCTCTCCTGCAGTAAGGCTCTTTTGAGTGCTGAGATGGCACCTTTCAAGTAAGTATTGTTAACCTTTTAGATATGAAAGAAGTATTCCTGGTTTGTTTGGCTTGGGGGTTTGTTTGTTTGTTCCTTTTCAACCCAGCCAACCTATTGCCAGGTATGAGCAGGAGAGTTGTTGCATAGCTCTTCTAAAGCAAACAAAGTTTTCAGCCAACCTGGAGAACCAGCAATCATTTAGGTAATAGTTTTGATGCCGCTTTTGCTTAATATCTGGAATACGTGTGGTTCCAGCACTTCAGAATGAAACTTGAAGTTGAATCTGTGCAAATATTCAATGAATATTGTCATTTATTTATAAGTATAAGGTGGTGATAGTGCTTAGGGGCTTTGTATTTGCTCTTCCAAACATGTTCTCCATTTCTGTCATCTGTTCCTGCTTGAGGGTGAGCTCTTCCAGTGGTTTCTCTCTTAACATGTGTTCTGACCTTCAGTCTCACTCTGTACAACGGAGAGTTACTTGCTAGCATCTCTCGTCAGTTACATTGAAACAGAAATGGGGTTAAATTCAAGAAGTTGAAGCTTTAATGTATTTGAGTGTTTGTTATACCCATATCTCACGCTGAAGCAGCTGATGCGTGAAAAGTTCAGAACAATTGTAAATGGTCTGTTCCTAATTTATTTGTTCCCTTTTTGTCTTTCAGTCTATCAGAGAAGTCACAGGCTACGTGTTGGTGGCTTTGAATCAGTTTGAATACCTGCCACTGGAGAACCTGCGCATCGTTCGTGGGACCAAGCTGTATGAAGACCGATATGCTCTGGCAATTTTTCTCAACTACAGAAAGGATGGTAATTTTGGACTCAGGGAACTTGGCTTGAGGAACTTGACAGGTAAGTGAAGCTTGTAAATGTATTCACTTACTTTTGTATTCAGCTGTAGATTCATGGTTAGATAATGATGTGGAGTATGTCAGTATTTCTTTTCTCCCAGCTCAGGGTCTATAGCAAATGGGAGCTTAAAAGTTGGCTAAATATTGTATAGTGTATCTTGGACTGGAACGTAATCAAGTGCAGGCAGTGGCAGATGCTTTTAGGGAATTAAATAGAAGTGAATTTATTTATATTTGGTTCCTCATAAAGGGAGAACATTTGCTATGATGAAAGTTTTGGTGTTTGTGAAATGGCCTTTTTTCTTTGAGTCTCTAAATGTTGAGAGCAAATCACTGGCCTGAGCTGGATGTAGAGCTTGTACAGAGAGATGGGAACTTGATGAACTACCTTTAGGCACCCTTCTCTCTTCACTTTTTTTTGTGTCCTTGTAGGCACTGGCACACAAGTGCCTGCAGTTCCCTGTTCATATCTCTGAGTTGTATGGTGATGCTTTCAAAACTGGGAAGGTAAAGGAGTCTTCAGCTGTTTTTGATGGAGTAAAACACAATTTTGGCAGGTTTTCTGAGCAAGTTCTTTCTCCTAGTCAGACTTGTAACACTTCTTTACTGAGGCCATCAGGCTGATACTGGAGTGCTTCCCAAGGTCTCTAAAGTCCTGCCATTCCTACTACGCTTCCCTCTGCTACTCTCATAATCTGTTTTTCTCCTACTCTGTTTCCTGTTTTTTCCCATTCTTCTGATGTAGGGTGTTCATTGTGGCTATCTATGCTTTCACATAACACAGAGCTATAGCATCATGCACAAGTAGAATTTTCTACTTAATATACCGTTTATTGTCTGTAGGTCTCAAAATGCTTTGTAAGACACTTAAGTCCAGAAAAAACTGAGGCAGAAAGGTCAAGGCTAGAGATGGGTGGTAACCCTTTCCTTTTGGGTTGGAGGCGGTTGTTCTGCCAGGAAGTAAGGATTGTGTTTTCAGTGATTATTTATCCATTGCTTTGCTGCTTGGTAACATGAGTAAACGTATCTTGTAGGCCTTGGCTTAAGATTTTGTTCTTGAACCAGCTGCCCTGTGCCTGGCTCCAGAGGCGCTCTCTGGACGCTGTTTTTCAGTGATAGGCACAGCACCAAGAATGTCCACTGAATAGCTAGTTTGTCTTCTCAAGTGTTGTGAGAAAGTCTGCCTTAGCTCAGTCTTTGAATCTTTCCTAACATGCGATCATCACAGCCACTTCATCTAATGTAGGTGCTGTTTAGAAAGTCCTTTGGGATTATTCGGCTCAAAATGTATTGTCTCTTGGTAGTGCCTAATAACAAGAGCTTGTCTCCCATGGATGTTTAAAATAGCTTTTGGTTGCTGAGTATGAGCCAGTATGTGCTTAAAAATGCTCTTAGTGTTTTCTAAATAGCATGTGCCAGGGCCTCATGAGTCCCTCCAGCAGCTGTTCTTTGACCATTTTCTGTACCGGTTAAGAAACACCTGACTGTTCTAACCCACAACTTGCTTCTTGATGCAGATAGTCTCCCTGGAGCGTACTACTACTTTATTCATTTTCCTAATACATCCTTAGCTTTAATAGCTGTGTAAAAACAAGCGGTGTTTGCAGCAGTCATAATGACACCAGGACACAGTAGATGAGCTGTGTCTGGATCTTCCCCATGTCTACCAACTGCTCTATGTTTATACTAGAAACAGCCAGTGATTTGTATTGTATTTAAGATGAAGCAGTTCCCACCAGCTTGCATCCATACAGCTTCTAGTCCACTACAGATTTAAAGGTATTAACATGGAATGATAAAGTGCAGAGGCTGTTCTCGCCTTCCGATCGCCCTGGGTCTCAACCAAAGGCAGGATTTCATTCTTCTGCGATGTACCATTGCATTATTTTTAGTGTGTTGTTAACAGCTGTGTTTTTATTGTCAGATATTTCTGACACGCTTACATTTCATCTTTAAATGCTTGATTTTTTTATTTTATTTATTTTTTTTCCCCTTAAGCTATATAAAAAAAGGCAACTGTGATGGCAGTATGTTTGATCTGACAGGGAAAACACAATCCTGTTCTCACTCATGATGTCTGTCAGCTTGAGAGGGAGTTGTGGTAGTATGGCGCAGGTCAGGAGTGGGCCTCAAAATTCATGTGGCACTTGCAGAAAGCTTTGCCTGTAAAAATCTATTTCTCACTTGTTATAAACACGTAGTCAGTGATTCCACAAAAGTGTCAAAAACAGACATTGAACCAACTAAGTGGCTGCTGCCACCTCAGCTGGACTCATCTCAGCTTGCAGATTCAGCTGCCAAGCAGCGTTAAAATAAAGTGCAGGTTTGACACACTGAATGTATTATTCAGCCTGAGATTAGCAGAATAACGGATGCTGAGGGAGAGGGAATGCCACCTTTTTCCATTTACTTCATATGAGCTAGTGCAAATCATTCCTGTCTCTCCCATGTAGCTAGGCAGTCAACCTTAACTTATGCAATGAAAGGGCATAATCATTGTTCACACTTTGAGTACTCCAAATATAGAGAATACCTGATGGCTGCATTTCATTATGGCATTTATCTTCATGAGCTGGGAAAGAGGGATAACTCACAAGCCAGAACCACTTATGAAGTATCCCATATTTTCCTCTGAGTGAAGATGAGTAACAGAGATCTACAGCAAATGCCGTATCCTTGAATAAGCTGGGATCAGCTAATCTCCCCTATTGGCCTTGGTAATAGAGTTTCCTCTGCATGTGTCCATGCAACTCTAGAATATCTTAAATATGTGAGAATAAAGCAGAGTTAGCAGTGATTAGTTTGAGAACACAAAATCAGCAGAATCTTTTATTTCTTCCTGCTTTGCATAAATGGAGATAAATACTGAATTAAAATAACTGAGGTTTGACTGACAGACAAATATTGTAGCCCAAAGGATTCGGTCAGTGATGCCCAAAGTAAGGGCATCTCATTTGACCAGCAGGGAAATCTCAGGGCAGGGAACAACTTAATTGTACACAGAAGGTGACTGCTGTAAATGGGCTGAGCTCGTTCAGTGCTGCGTTCCTGCAACAGAGACTAGGACTGTTCCCTTTCTGCTGCCTTTCCTTGGTCCACACGTGTTGCTTGTTGTGAGTTGCTGCTGAGATGCTGATGCCTGTGTGTGACACCCAGCCTGGGTGGGTGAGCCTGTGGTATGCTGGTTGTGATGCATCCCTTGGTCTCTGTGGCTTTCTACTATTGAGTGAGCTGGGAAGAAAGCAGTATGTATTTTGCCTCAGGCTTCCCATACAACAGGTGGGCAAGGCATCAGCATCTCTAACCTTGGAGAGGGGTTGCTAGGATACATGGAGGAATGAGGAATTTGTTTAAAAATCCCTTTGGTACCCTCTGCTATCAGGGCTGCTGCGGGAGTTAGAATGTAGTGCCTAGCAGAAGTGGGCACAGCACTCGGTGTCTGTCCAGGGACACTCCTTCCCTGTTAGTTTGGGATTGCCAGATAGCATTGGTATCCCAGCACAGCACCGCTGACCAGCTGGTGGGGAGAAAAAGGAGGGACATCATGAGTGCGGCTGGTCTTTCTTCAGGAAGGGAAGCTCCTCTGTGCTGTGGCACAGTCTCTGGAGCCAGCAGGAAAAGGGTCACAGGTGGTATAGCAAGGCCAAGAGGTGTATTGTGTATGGCCAGAAGACTAGTCCTCACTCCCAAGAGATGTATACTCACACATCGATTATGTTCAGTAGCAGTGGTTGGACTTTAATTGCACTGAGGCTGGGATATTACAGTCTCCGAAGGATTCAGGTATGCTTTTGTCATGCTAAATGCTGTTGACTAGTGTCTGATATTTTTGCAACTTGCAGATCACCCATTTATGCTCAGCTTTCTTTATTTCAAAGCACCTTCGTCTTTTTAGTTGTGTCTGTAGAGTTGGAAGTGTGCAACCTTGTTTGGAATGATTATGGCAAAAGGACATAAAAGAAGCAATTACTAACAATTTATTGGTAAATGTTTTCTGATTGGCTATTCAAAGGATTCAGCCTATCTTAAACTCCTGCATTTGGTCTCTGCAAGTTGTTTGCTGCTCCCTCTCCTACCAGTATTTTCACACAAACTATGAAATGCATGTTGTGTATTGGAAGTGGGCTGAGCCAGTTTGTCAGAAGCCATTTGCAGAATGTTCCACATGAGCCTTCAGTACTTCAGATCCAGGAGGTCTCCTCAACCAACTTATCCTGTGACCAAAGCAGAGCTTGCAACCACAGGGAGGAGAAGCTGGGCCAAACCCTTGGCCTTAGGGCTCTGACTTGATAATAAACTGGAATTCAAATTGGCCCATGTTGTCTTCCACTATATGCCCAGGTGTGCTGTCGTTGTCACCAAAAATGCCATGTAAAATAATGGTGTCATTTGCTCTCTCTTGCTTGGCAAGTTTCTCCTTCTAACCTCTCTGCAGTATTTTTCTCTTTCAGTACATTGTTCAATTACAAGGAAAGAAATTCTCTAAGTTTCAGATGCTTGAAACACCCTTTACCTTTTTAGATATATGGGTAATCAAGATAAATCCAGTAATGCTGAAACCTCTTAACAAAGCAGTAGCTTTACCTGACTTCAGCAACTCACAAGCTCCAGCAGCACGGGGATTTCTCTGGCCACATGCTTTGCAGAGAGTTAAATGTCTGAGCAGACTAATCCCTCCATTTCAATCGCATGGGTCAGGAATGGGTGGCACTGCAACATGTTTGAGTTTGGCAGAGGGATCTGTGCTGAGCTACTCTATAACTTCAGTAAAATGAAGTCAGTGTTACACTGGGGAAGAAATTGTACCTCTTGTAGTGACAGCACTGCTGAGAAATCCCAGCTCCTGCTTGGGACAGGAAGGGACTCTGCCTGTGCTGGTTGGGACTGGCTATTTTAGGATTGCAAATCCTTGTTACTCCAGTAGTGTATCTTCTTAGGTTCATGTGAATGAAAGAGGTGCTGATTTCAGTGTGTGTTTTTCTTTTTTCTCTCTCTACAGTCTTCTGATTTCATTGATTTTCTTATTTTCTTCTGGCAGGCAACAGCTGACAAGGAATTGGGAGCTTTTGTAAAATAATTAGTCTTGTGTTACATGGTGTATGTAACCCATCAGCCCTCCCTAGCAGAGGGAGGGTTCAGCTGCCATAGGTGGCGGGCTCTGTCAGCACAGTGAGGATGTGAGGTGTGAGCGCTGGTGTGGCAGTGGAGCTCGAAATGGGCATGAAACTCTGGGCAGCAGGTGTCAGATGAATGTCTTTAAGCACAGGCGCTTCAGTGGCATTGCAGCATGTGTCTACCAGGCAGCACAGGCCTATTGACCTCACTTAAAAACCAAAGCCAAGGGTGTGAGGTCCCTTCTTTAGCTTCACTATCTACAGGCTGAAAGAGTTAAGTCCTCCCACCTGCTGTTTGACCAGCTCCATCCCAGGCTGCTTGCTCCTCCCTTGCACATCAAATGTGGTCCTTGTGGTGCCACAAACTGCAGCCTGGTCAACTTTGGGACTGCTCTTGTCAAAACCACTATGGGAAGTTTGAATATAGGTGGTTTCACAGCAGTCCAATGGCTTTAGAAGCTAGAGTGAGTGATGGTCATAGGAAGCTTATCTAGCAGTTTGCTCACACTGCTGAGACAAATGCAGAGCTGTCCTGGCAGGAAAGGTAACCTTGAGGAGAACCAAAAAATAGAAACATGGACCAGCAGAGGAAGGGAAGGCACTGCAAACAGAGGTGACAAAGTGGGTAACACCCAAACACTGCAGACTAATAGCAAAGCAAAAGCACTCTCCAAAGCAGTAGCTGCACTGGGGATGAAGGAGCAGGCAGACTGCACAGGAGCGTGGCTGATACAGAGCTGCTGTAGTGCTCTGGTACTCCCCAGCTGGTTCCACCTGCTTTGCAAGAGCTTCTTTCCACGCAGAATGAACCTTGATTGCTCTGAAGTGACAGTGCCAGGTACTCAGAGCAGGAAGCAGGTGATGCACGTGGACATGGAGCTGTAGGTACCTGCCTGCAGGCAGGGAGGGGGAGCAAAGCTATCACAGGAGGAGAACACACTGGAGGCCTTTTTCTTTGATGTTTGGGAATTGCTCAAGGGGCTGTCTTCTCTGAAGCCCTTCAGCCTTCTCTGTTTTTTTTATTCTCCCCCCACCTCCACCTCTGTGGAACTTTTGTAGATGTACTTTGCATTTCTTTAAGGCTTAGAGGACGGAGGGTGTTGGTCTGTCAGGCCAGCTGTTGCTCAGAGACTGTGCTTATACCAGGCTCATGTTGATCCTTTGGGAGCCGATTTCTGCTTCTGCCCATCAGAAATAGCCCTGCTGCATAATTTGGCTTTGAAGCCACGCGTAGCCCTGATGTGGGAGCATGGAGCGAAGGGTGGAGTTGAAGATGATTCTTTCTGCCTAGCTGGAGAGATGAGATCATGTTAGCGGATTGGTTTTGTATTGGGTTTTTGGTTTGTGTTGAACGGATCAGCTAAGCAATGCGTTCAGGCTGTAAAAGCTCTGGGAGCTGGTTCTGTCATTGGGCTCTGGATGGAGTGCTGCAGAGTCAGCCTGCTTCAGGGATGGTAATGGGCAGCAGTGGGCAGGATGCCGAGGCTGAGCTTACCTGGAGCTGCTCACTGCAGTGCCTGAGCTGATCCCAACACAGCAGTGTTAGGGTATGCTGGGTGTCCCTGGAGCATGCTGTCATCACTTCTGGAGTTATGTTGGATGCACAGCCCTATTCTCTATGCATGTCACACTGAGCTCTCAGTATGTCTCTGGTTCTGGAATGGAGTGTGCATGGGGTTCTTGTTTGTTTTGTTGTTGTTTGTTTTGTTTGTTTAGTTTTAGTCGAATTAACATCCAAGAGGGACACTTGAAGTAGTGGCATACTTTGTGTTGGGTCATGGCTGACTTCATTTCCATGGCTTGACTACCCAGGCCATATCCTACTGAAATTTGCTCTTCTTACTAGAAGCAGTAGTGGAAGAAACGGAGTGTGGGTTTCTCCTCCATTGGAGTTAAAACAACTGTGCTTCATTTCCATGAAATAATAATGATTCTCTTTGCCTGATACTTTAATTCTTTACAAGCCTCAGCCGGTTACAAATCCATTATCCTGAGCACATTGTTGCAAACAATGATGATAATAATTAAATACGATGTAATGCACAAAAGGCTAAGCCCGCTGCTGGCTCTTTTTACAGACCGAAGTGCTGGTTATTATTCCTTTTCCAGGAGACTCTGCTGCTCTGCAGGAAGGTGTCAGAGCCCTGCTGCCACAGGGGCAGGCAGCCAGGGAGGGGCTGGGCCCTCTGTTCAGGGGTAGAAGAGCTGCTGTTCAGAAAACACTCGGTGCACGGTGGATTGAATGGATTGGGAGGATCAGGGCTCGTCTCCCTTTCCCCCCCCCTCCTTGCTCATGCAGGGTTGTGTGGGAGTTGTGATGATATGGCTGTGATTTTGTTCCCTCCTGCTGAGTTAACTATGGCTTGTGGTAGCTGTGCTTCTGGTGGTCACACGGATGCACTGACAGGCCAGCCCTGGTGTGTGCTGTAGTGTTGCTTTAGCAATGGCTGTGCTTGGAGGCTGATCTTTAAGCGAGACTTGATGTCTTAAAAGCGAGCACCCAGCTAAAATATGCATTAGGTAAGGTTGCAAGGGCAGTATCCTGCTCAGTGCACGTGGAAAGAAGAGCTGAGAGGGATGTTTTAATGGCTGTAACTACAGAATGGATTAATCCCAAGGGCTGTGCAGTTAGCCCCATGCGAGCTCAGTAAGTCTTGCCACAGCTCCAGTTTCATTCAGGAGTGAGACTTCTGGATGTAGAGAGCTGAATGGTTTTGATTTAATATTCAGAAGTGTTCAGCTTCCCAAATAAAGATAATATTTTTGCTAGCTGAGAGATTTATTAATATCTTAACGTGGCCTTGGCTTTAGCCTTTTATTCCTTGCTTTCTTTAAAAAAATAAAAAAGTATTAGCGCAAACCAGCCTTGAAGTTTGGAGAAGTAATCAAAGCTCTGCTGAGCAGATTTGACTGTACTGATGTGTTGAATGAGCTGTGACCTCTGCTGACCTCATTCTGCTCCATTTCCCCTTCAGGCTGGTAGAAGCGGTTGGATGTAAACATTAATCTGTTAATTTAACTTCTGATATAAATAGAAAAAAACATATAATTGCAATCGCTTTTTGTCAGTGGCCTGTTCAACCTTACTGCTTTGCTTCAGAGAGAAGTGGCCGTTCTGCTGCATGCTTCTGTACTCAGGGCACTTTCCATCCACAGTGGATGGGCCATCTAGGTTATGGCTTGCTGAGTACAGCAGGTGGATCAGAAGGGACATGAAGACTTTCCTGACCATGAAGTGCATTGTCCATCAGCCCTGCATGCTAACTCTTCTTTTTTCACATTCTTTCCTGGTGTCAGTAGTCCTCCAATGTATTTTTCTTTGGATGTTTCTGGAAGGAGATGAATCTCAGATAGGGATGTTATCTCACAGCGTCAGTCCTCAGGGAAACTGAAAAATAAGGAGAGAATGCTTTCATTCAGAAAAAAGGAGGGTTGGAAGGGATGAAGTTCAGTCTGGCCTGGTTCGTATCACTTTTATAACCTTGTCAGGGGCCAGTCATGGGTTTATAGAGGGGAGGAAGGAGCTGGGCATATGGAGTTGAAGCTTCCATCTCCCTTCCCCAGCACTAACATGGAGAGATCACGTGCTGTGTGACACTGGCAGTGTTGTGGCTGCAGAGGACTTTCAGGCTGGAGCTTAGTCTCCCTGTGAGTGCCAACTTGCAACCAGGTAGTGCACTGTTTGACCATGCCTTACAAAGCTGTGTCAAAAATCTGATTCCTGTCTGTTCTTGGTATCCATAGGAGGTCTTTTCAAGAGCAGCATGGGAAAGGTCTTCCAGAGCTGCTGAGCTTGCGCAGTTTGCTAGAAGGATGCTACCTAGTTTGCAGCATCTTGGAGGTTGCTGATTCCCTTTTTCTTCAGCATATGAGCTGGGGGTGGTGCCGATGTGCCTTGCAAGCACTACGTGATGGTGGTTTTGCTGCCCCAACAATGAGAGGTTGGTGACACCAGGTTCTGATGGCAGGTTTCATATCTATCTGATTTGGGATGTGCTGCAGACACCGGGTAGCCTGCTAAGAGATAGGCAAGTTACTTTCTGATATGGGTAATTAGTGTCATAATCTAGGATCTAACTGTAGCCTGCAAAGAAAACTTACTTGGGTTTAAGTAAAATTACCACCTAACAAAACTGGCTAAATTGAAGCAAACCCCACATGAATGTACTTCTATATCCATTTACAAGTGCCTTGTATTGATTTTTGCCTACTGCAGCAACTCAGATGAGCTAAATTGATGTCTGTGCACTAAGTTAAGTGGATTCACGTGGGATTTCATACCTGCTGAGCTGACTTGACTTCAAAACTGATTTTAGTGAAACCAGTGTAAGCCTTGTGTGAGACAGAGTCCTTTCTTGTTTGTTGCTACTGCTTTGACCAGGAGTTACATGACAAATTAGGGAGAAATGAGATGCAGCTGAAGGGGAAGATTGTGTCTCTTGCTTTGCTGGCTGTGGTGCCCTACTAGCCTTGTCCGTATTTTCAACTTGAAGTGGTACTAAGTTTGCCAACATGGCTTAGTATTCATTTTTACTGGAAGGCAGAGATTGGAAAAAGATGGTTTATTTAATCCTTTTGCTCTCCTATGCATTGCTGTCTATGTCTGGAGAGAGCAAAAGAAACAAATGCCTGTAAACTTACTTCTATACAGTCTTGTTTCATGCCCCTGAATACAGCAATTTGCTTAAGAGCTATTATTCTTGCCATGTAATATCCTTCAGTCTTGGCTGTGTTATCAGGCTGTTTTTCTGATGTACCAGAGTTCTTCCAACTCTAAGTTGTCAGGTTCATGTTGTCTTGGCCACCATGGGCTAATGTGAAGTGCCTGAATCAGTTCATCTGAAGACTGACCAAAACAGCTTCAGCAGAAGGGAACTGAAATCTAACCCATCATCTTTCTGAACTGGCCACTTGCCTGCAGTGAGGGCCACATTTCACCTTCAGGCTCCTTAAAGATAAGGTGTAGAAGTTGACTGCTGGTGTACAAATCTCCACAGGCTCACAGACTGCTGGTTCATAAGTTACTGTGGAGCAGTGGTAAGAGGATGTTTGTGTTCTTCTCTTTGCTCCCCAGATGGCCCACAGGAATGTGTTGTACCAAATTTTACTAAAGCTTGGTGATATTATAGTATCAAATCCCAACAGCACAACCTCTTGAAACTTCTTTGGATAAACATAGATATTTCTCTTAGCTGTTAAAAGTATTTCTGTCCCGACATTTCTATGTTGAGGACAGCGTTCATATTCTAAGTCATGAGTTTGTAAGCCTTTGTTAATCCATAGACTTCAGCTATATTTTTTCTCTGAAACATAGAGGTCATCGCTTATCTTTTTCATCTATAAGCAGCACTTAAATTCCTAGTCATGGCTTATAAATGCGTAGGAAAAGATTGGCAAAAATAGCCTCTGCCCTAAATAGCTCAGAATGTCTAAGGCAGGGAGCCACCAGTGGACTCAGCAGTGGGGAAAGCAAGTCTGCTACTTCTTATGGGTAATGTTGGCTCTGCACACCCACAGTTAGCAGGGATGCCGAGTTTCTCTTCTGTATGAAGGCAAAGAAGATTTGAGAGAAGTATTTGAGAGAGGTCAATGAGATAACTTGCTGGCTGTCCACGTCTTTGTGTGAGATACGGTACAGAAGAAAGAACAAAAGATGTTTGAAAATGTCTTGTGTATGATGAAAGGTGGCATGATGGGCTTATTGAAGGAGAGAGAAGGCATAAATAGTGCATGAGAGAGTGATTGGCCCTGGAAGATCTTGGGAATGAACAAAAGTTGCCTTTATTTGATGTGATAAGAAGGAAGCACAAAGTGTGGGGGTAAGAAAAAAGAGTAGAGTGATGAGTGAAGTGAAATTGGGAAGGAAACAGAAGGGTGAAGTGTGGTTGGTTTTCTTTTGTTTTTGAGGGAAAGGTGGTGTTGTCAGGGTATGAGAAGAGCCTGGGCAGGAGCTCCAGATGCAACGGTAGACAAAGAGGTCATAAGAGCAGAGGTGGTATCAGCAAGTTTGGTTTTGTGAGCCGAAGAGATGTCAGAGACGAAGAACTCCAGGGCACTGGAGGAAAGGATGGAGCAATTGGCAGTGCTGGTTGCTGCAGCCCAAAGGGTGATGAGAGAGAGTGCCATCGAGAGGGTGGTGCAGAGCTTGTTCACTGGAGCAAGCGTTTGTGGAGTATCTGCACACAGCAACTTCTTGTCCAGCTGTGATCTGTGAGCTCAGTCTCCAGGTCTATCTCCAAATGTGATGTACGTCCTGGTGGGCTGTGAGTGTTTGAGGAGTGTTGTCCAGTCTCACCTGCTGTCTGAATCTGCTTTGTCAACAAGCCATTGTGTTGACTGGTGTCAGTGGGAAATAAACACTGGCTTTTGTAGCACAGCTCCATTTCTGATGAGAGACACGTATCCCAGAAGGGAAAGCTCCAATAAATTCAGAGGGAAGCTGCGGCAGTTGAAGCTTATATTGTGTCTTTCCTGCTATCACATTTGTTGTGTTATCTGTAGCGATCTGTGAGTGAGGTGGTAAAACAGGGCTTTTTTAATTATACATCACCTAGCAAACTGATAAAGCAAACAAAGCAGGCAACCAAATAACGCAGGCATGAACCACTTCAAAATAATGATATAGCAAGAACAATAGGGGAGTAATTCACAGCTCCCTAAGACATTTTTGCAGTTCAGAGGGAGTGTGATAACAAGCAGCTATTGACTCTTCTTCTATCATGTTTTTCACCTCTCTGCTGTGTGATTGGGAAATGTATTACCTGCATCCTTGCCAGGGGTTTTTATGCTCTTGTCTTAAAAACCTTAAAACCCTAGCAGGGTTAAAGGTGAGAATGGCAGCCATGGTACCTGCAGGTGGTGAGCAGGAGGAGGGCGTTTGTTGATGTCCTTCATACATGAAAAATGTCATGTTTGCATGGCATGAAACTTGCAGGGTTGTTTTATTCTGTCTTTTCTGTGTAAGTGCTGTAGTGAATGCGGGCTCTGTGGGAGCCAGGGAGTTAAACCCAGCTCAGCTGCACTTGGCAGTGCAGGGAAGAAACCCGGCAGGCCACAAAGGCTTCCATAGATACTAAGTAAACATTTGGGCTGCAGGCCAAATGTCATCTCCACACCACCAGAGTCACACTGTTAGCCGTAAGAGATCTAAGTGGTATAAAGCCAACCCAAAACTTCTACTTGAGATCCTCTGACTGCAGTACAGACATAACCTTTTAAAATGAGAACAAGACATTATGAAATCCTAATGTGCCTCAGACTTCTGTAGCAATTCACATTTGATCTGCACTACAAGCCTGGGAAGAAAAGAAGGCTTTCACAAGCTTGTCTTTTGTCCTTTCAGCCTCAGGGTGAATGAGGTGCTGGAGTAATCAGCACCACAGCTAAATTTCTTCACCTTGGATTTTAGCATCATTTTAGAGAAGGGAGAGATACGTGCTGGAGAGGTTTTAATAGAGGTGTTAATTGCAAATTCACGAAGGGTGTATTTTAAAATGCCAGGTGCAGAGTTGTGTCCAGCTGTGTGTGTGAGGCAAGTACTGCTTGTTGTTCTGATCACTCACCATGCGGGATTGATTTCAAGACAAAGCTATGGCAGTTCAGGATTTGTAGGGGTAAGCTGTGCTGTTTGCCTTACTTCTTGCCATTCGCAGGAGCTAGGGTTGTCTCAGTGTCATTGCCATTGAAGAACTTAAAATTTACTGGCATTTAAAGGCCGGTAGCATTAAGTTGTTAAAGTGTTGGAGTTTAGTTTGATTCTGATAATCACTAGAGAGGCTTAGGGAAACATCCAGAACTTTCCTGAAGACGGTGCAGGTTGGTGTAGAAGATTCAGGAGAATCACTTCTGCCTGAAGTCCAAAACAGACACCAAGTCTGTTCCAGATGCACACACAAACATGATTACTCAGAGTAAAGAAAATGATGGGAAGAAGGTTTTCTGTTTTGATACTTTTCTAAGTAGGCTTATCTGTCAGTCCTCTCAGTTTGCCATCATTGTTCTGCTTTATTGCTAATGTTGCAGTATTTCAGATACAACTTTCTAAAGCCAAGTTAGGGTGCTGCATATTTAAAAGCAGAGAACCAGCTAAGTCCAAATATTAGGATTTAGCCATCTAAATGCGTTTTAAAATAGTATGTCCTGTAGGAGCATGAGTCTGGTTTGGAAGGGGTGGGACACAGTCCTGGACTCCCAGATTCCTAGGCTCATCTGTAGGGGTAAACAATTTAAACTACATGGTTTGAGAAAGTCAGTTTTGGACAATTCTTACCACCGTAGGTGCTCAAGTTTTATAATGACCTGAGAATTTCAACTTTCTGTCAGGAAAAATACCCATTTCCAGCCACCACAAGCCTGGATTTAGAACGAAAAGCATGAATCCTGAATTCTCAGAAGCTAGAATGGGTGCACAAAAAATAGCATTGATTATTTTTAACGCCTCAGCATTTTTTTGTCATGACTTTTTGAGGGTTGACTGAGATCCTGGAATGCTGGGGCTGGTTATCCCATGTTCTTAAAAATAGTGTATGTCGAGTAAAGGCAAGAACGCTAATGGACTTTCCATGCCACCTTTTGTGTGCTTGCAGGCTGGTGTAATGTAACAGACTGGTTCTTTACTTTTAGGAGGTCCAGGTAATTATTAGGACTTGCATAAGTCCCATCTATTTTATGTGAATGTTTCGTTGCTGATGAAATGTTCTGTTGTTGGTCACGTTCCAGTCAGTGCTATCTATTTTTTACAGGCCATGTGTGGGAATGGACTCATAAACAACCTCTGCGAAAGCAGAACGCTAATCACTTTTGTATTAGCACCTCTAAATCCTGAAAAAGTAAATGTTGTGGATTAAAAAGATGATAATGCGCTAATCCTTTCTGTGGTCACTGACCATTTTAAGCTTTTTCATCTCTCAACCCTGAAGGATAAATCTGGGCTCTTGATTATAAGTTAGATAATGAAGTGTGTATGCGCATCAAGCACCAGACTTGTTATCAACAGATACGTTTTTCTCACTACTGCGGATAATTTTTGATCTACTTTACCTTCAACCTGTGATCTGTTTTTCCTCCCCTCCCAAGACACTCCGTAGTCTTTTGTCACCAGGTCTCTTTACTGCATTGCTTTCAGAAGGACCTTCTGCAGCTCCTCGTTGGTAACAGTGGTTCAGAGAACTTTGTTCACAACCATATGAAATTCTTGTGGGACGATGAGACTGATAGGACTTGGAGTGGTCTCAGTAATGTGACTCATTCTATGGAATAGATGGATCAAGTAATGAACTGCAAGGATTTAACAAACGTGCTCTGACATGCACTGATGTCAAAGGAGAGGTTCTTCAGGCTTGGGATCAGACCTTGGTGGGGTGGGCTGGTTCATTTGGCAATAGAGGTATCCTACACCAAAGCGAGAAGAGGGGGAGAATGTAGTGATACAGCTGAAGACTTGGCTGTGATACAAAGAGCTTTCAGATTTACTTTGACCTTTGCAAAGAAACAATTAAAAAATCACAGCTAGAAAGCACTTCTGACTTAAGGAAATCATGCAGCTGGTTGTAGAAGTTGGCTCTGCGTGTGCCAAGGTGAAGGCTAAAGCCTTCAGATTAGTTTCTCCTACCCATTTGCAATAAATATTTTTAAGGTTTGTGTCAAGCAAAGCAGCAGCAAGTGCCAGCCCGCTCTGTATTTCTTACCTACAAGAGGAGTCGCTTTATAGAATGGTCAGCATGCTTGTTTTCATGGCTGCCAGTGGAAGAGGTGTTTTTCCTTTGCAAAGTGAGTATTGTTCTCACAGATGGAAGCTCAGGAGGTGCATAGTGTGAGGAACAAGCAGTTGATTAAAGATTAGAATAATGATGAATATCCTAAAGTGCAATGTACTTGGATAATAGATTAATTGATGCAGTCTAAGCTACTTGCAGAGCATTACATTCATTCTCCATTAAATCAATCTCTGTCTTCTGTCCACACCTTGCAACTAAGAGATGAAAGGCACGAATAATTCAGTAAAGTTATCCAGATCAGTGGTTCTGGGACAGAGGGAGCTGGACTGTGTCCAAGATCCCAAACGTGTTGCTGTTGTTTATGCCTATTGCTTGTGCTGGACCTCGTGCCTGCATTTCAGCATTATCATGGTATTGCAGGCAGGTGATAAGTGTAATTAGCAGTGCTCTTATTATCCCGTAGTCCACTTCTGCTTTTCACCCACCTTGTTGCTTCCTTCTTAAAAACAAAACTGTGATCTCATGTAGAAAGACATGTCACGATGATGTTTTAATTAATGTGTTTGTCCAAGGGCTTGCTGTGAGAAACCGTGGTTTGGGGTAGGAACTGTACATTCCTTAGCTACAAAGGAGTGACAAAAAGGACCCCTTTTTAAGATTAAAATTGCATAGCAAGTGAAAGGTGCAGACTCGTTGCTCTGCGACAGTGAGTCTGTAGGGCAGCACCATGTCTATATTGGGGGAAAAATGAGATGGGGTAGGACTGACTTCCTGAAGAGTCTGCTTTATGAGAAGCTTCTGTTTTATCATTTTAGTAACTGTTTTGCTGTTTCTGAGAATGACGTTTTAGCTCTTTACAGGACCCACTGGAAGGCAAGAATACAAGGTCAGTGAACTGATGGAGGTCTGTAAAATGAATGGCACATTTGACACTGTTTATGAGCTTTCTCTAAGGCTTTTCAAAGTCCCTGCTGTCTTCTGCTTTTCTGCTACTGTGCCATTTCTGCTACCATCTAGTGACTGATGTGGAGCCAAAGAAACAAAACTGCACTGCATGTGCAAGTATACTGCTTGTTTAAAGGGTGTCGGATAGTTCCCAGCTGCTCAGATAACACTCTGATCTGTCAGATATCCTGGAGAGGTAGGAAAAGCTCTCTTCCGGGAGCGCTTCTCTTCTGATCTTCTGACTGCTGTGAAGAGCTGCAGGTCTTTGCTCTGTGTGCCATCATTTTCCTTGATGACTCTGTCCCAAATAGACATTTCAGGCATCAAATCTTATTTATCCTGCTTACAGTTTGTTTAAAACAGTGATTGAATGTTTTCAGGGCATTTAACAAACACAATCTGGAGGAAGGTGGACCTTACTGTTTGTATACAGGCCTTAGAACCTTCCCCAGAGTAAACAGCATCCTCTTCTTTTGTTTATGTTATTTGTTTAGGTGTAGGAAGCAGAGTGCTGAAAAGGAGGCGCTGAGATACAGTGGGAGTTTCCCAACTATTTGGTTTGTTGGTTTTTAAACCCTACCAACATACAGTTTGTGTGCATGGAGATACTATGTTGGTACCCAAACACGACCTGCTGGGTGGCTGGCTTTCAGTTACTGTTATAGAAATGGATCGTGTATGTGGCTTTTTATTTCTCAGACACCCTAAAGCACTGCCAAAACCCAGAGGTGCTCAGCAGCAACTACTGTTAGCTTCCAAAAAATATGGTTTAATTTCTGACTATGAATATTCAGAGTTGAGAGCCTGTAACACTGTAATATGATAAACACTGCGGCTGGAGGCTGCAGCATCCACTTGCATAGGAACAGTTGATTATTGGCAAACATAATTTTGACAACCACTTTGAGGCAATGCTGCTCTATATCAAATATCAACAGAATTAGCATGTGTTTTTGCATTAATTACTGCAATGCACCGTGCTGTGTGACAGCCAGGGAATGCAGCAGGGAGGACTGAGCTTTGCCAGTCACTTGCGATGTAGGATTCAGCTAATGCGTGTTTATTAGCTCTGAGGAGCAGCATTTAATGAGCTGCTAACCCCACGGTAGGCCTGCCTTCTAAGTGGGTAACAGGGCCTGCCAGACCACAAGTGATGGATGAGGGGGAAGGAGGACATGGCTGTGGGTCTCCGGTGTTCATTGAGAGGCAAAGGTGGGTGACCCTGTGGTAAACCCTTAGGAATGGAAATGAAATGCGTATTGCACTGCCTTGCTCTTAGGTAATTACATTTATGACACTTAACCAAGAGAATGGGAGAACAGTATAAACATACCTTGTTTTTAAACACTGGGTTTTTGAGCACTCTTTGGAAACTTTTTGAAGGTGTTGCACATTAACAGAAATGTGCCATCGTGGGCGTTTCTGGGGGAGGATGCTTTTTGGTGGCAGAAGGGTAATTGAAAAGTAATAAATCAAGTGGCTCGGGCTTTTATTGAATGTAACTGGGGGAAAGAATACCCTTGATAGCATGTTTTTCCTCATCAGTATGGTCTATAAGTGCTTAATAGTGCTGCTGCAAAGCATACATGTCAGAATACGTGGTACATCATCCAGGTTAAACTGTTCCTTTCTCAGTACTGCCATTACTTGGATTTATTTTGGCAGCACGGCTGCAGGCGTTGTCTGGCAAACGTGTTTCTCCACTCTCTAAATTGATCGTTGTATTGGTTTATTATTTTAATCCAGGCTTAAAGCTGCACTGAAAAATAAAAGAGAACCTATTGCGCAGGCACAGGCGGTCACATCTTTTCTCTCTGGTTTCTTTAGGTAAATTTGTTTAACAATCTCTGTTACTGATTGGGAAAATAATGTCCTACCCTAAGTACAAGGAGAAATGTCATAAAAAAAAAAAAGTCAGCAGACGCTGCTCATTTGCAGCTGTTTGGCTAAAAAATAGGCTTCATGAAACTCGGGTGAACTTGGAAATCACCTGAGCACATTGCTGTGCAGATTTATGGCTCAATATGCTGCATATATGCTCATGGCCACTTGAGAGTCCATTCCCAGTTCACTTTGCCTGCAGTGAGAACATTGCAGGGGCTTGAGCTCAGGTGTGCCAGGCTGGAGGCTTGGCTGCTGCTGTGGGTGCACGCACCCAGTTTCTCTACAGCCTTTGGCAAGGTGCATCTCTGCACTGGGCTTTGTGTTTAGTCAGTAGAGCAATGTTAGCCTGTGCATTATTAAAAGCAACTTTTGCTGTGAGGCTGCCAGGGCACAGCATATAATGACCACCTATCTGTAGGGGAAGTATTTAATGACAGTGATGTTTCTTGTAAACTCATGTGGGCCGTGCAGGTGTTACGTGTGGTGGGAGGGTGCTGATTCCTGCAAACAGTTTTCCCAAAAATATGCAATGGGATACTAAGTGTTTCTCAGTTCCCACAGCAGCAGTGAAGGTGGAGTGAGTATTGCTCAGAGGGATTACGAAGTCACAAATGACTCAGAACTGGTGTAATCCAGTGCAGTCCGATGGCCAGCCCAATGTGTTTTACTGCTGGTATTTCAGAGTTGAGACCCCTCTTCCAAAGAGGGACAATCAAAGTATCCCCATGCAAGCAGCTGTCTAGGGTTACTGCCATGGGAGTTATTTCCTGCCTGTCTCCAGTGCTATTGCTGAGCACCATGCTTCGTCCCAGAATAGCGCTGGAGTTGCATGGGAGAAATGAAGTCCCTTGCTCACACTGCAGTGTCAGACACCTGTAGTAGCACTGTCTGCTGATGGCAAGAATGTGCCTTTCCCTTTTCTCTTCTGCCCTGAAGTACCAGCTCCTCCAGCAGGAGCAAGGCAGGGCAGTGCCTAGGTTGTATGCCAGTGTAGAAAATGGTCAGTAGTCAAAGATATTTCAGTATCGTTGCTGATTGTTGAGTCCATGCTTATGAAGAGGAGCTTGCTCTTACATCCGCTCGCTAAACAGACAGAGCAGGCTGCTCACTTGCTTCTGGCCTAGTGTCAGAGATATGTTAGAAATGGAGACCTTGGAGTATTTGAACCATTCGGTGACTGGAGGTACGAGTTTCTTCTGATACTGTCAGTATGACCATTAGTGCTTCTTTGCCTAGGTTAATAAAGCTGTGTCCTGCTGAATGCATTCATATGTGCAAAGGCCTTTCTAGCTTTCATCTGTTCTTGTTCTCTTGCATCTATTATGGAGACCACTGTGGTATTCCCCCAGCAGGTGTGGGCTGCAGCAGTGCTGCTGTGTTCGTGGCAGGGCTGTGGGACCTGCAGCAGTGACTCACTGAGATAAATTCTTTGCAAAGGGAAATCAGTTGACTCTTTCCATTGACTTTGGATGAGACCTTTCATCATTAAGCTATTACGTTTTGAGTTTCATAAATTGTTTTACATTTCCCCTGAGAAAAGCATGATTCAAAAGAAGGAAGAAGGATGTCCTTATACAACATCACATCCTTCATTGATTTGCTCTCTGGAAATTGTATGTTATTACCATGTGAATCAAGAAGAACGAACGCTTCCCCAAAAGAAAGGTTTGGGTATATGTGCCTGTGCACAGACATATGAAATGTGAAGGCTGTAATTAAAGATGAAGTAGTATCCAGGAAAGATGCATGCTGAATCTCCCAAAGTTTGACTGCCAGTGTCCCAGGGCTTTTAGTGCATGTGCTGCGCTGCAGCACAGTGCCTCCTACAGCTTTTAAACTCACGGTTCTTGAAGACCTTCTAGCTTCTGATCACAGCAAGGAAAGGATTTATTTCAGACTTCCTGAGAAGGTATTTTAAGTAGTCCCTCAGCTTGCAGTTCCATTATATTTAATGTAAAGAGCAAGAAGAGGAGAGAAGGCTGTGTGCTGGCTTCAGATGCAGGCTCACGTTGCTCACCCAGCAAGCGGAGAGATAGGGTTTAACTGTTTGGCCAACAGCAGCATGTGGGTCTGGCAGGAATTCCGGGAGCGTGGGGCTGGGCAGTGCTTCCTTTTGGTTCCCAACCCTGCGGATGTCCTTGTGTGTGTGAGCACGCACAGTGCACAGCCCACCATGCTTGTGAGCTTGGTACTTGACACCAAGCTCGGAAGTAGGGCTGTGCCACACCACCGTGACCAGTGTCACTTAGAGAAGCCTTTAAATTCCTGGGCGTAGAGTTGTGTAAGACTGTACAATCACTTGAATTCCAATAGGAGGGGGGCTTATTTAGCAGGTGAAAGTGACCATGCTTTGCTCTGATGGTATCCCCTTCCCACTCTAAGTGGCGCCAGCTCAGTGTGCACAGCCCTTGGTCAGGGTGCTGCCTTTGCTGATGTATCCAGGTGAGTGCAAGGTACAGTGGGCTCCAAACACAAGGAGCTTCTCCTACATTACCTTATATTTACATACATATTAAGTGTGAATGGTGGAGTGCTGCATTAAGCATAGCTGCAGCCTTGTTATGAGCTGAGGATGTGGTTGTTGGCTCAGTGCTGGGCCTGTCATTTGGACACTGGCTCAGGGTTATGTGGGGTGAGAATCTCCTGCAGGAATCTCACATGGAGATGTTTCTGAGCCATTTATCCCTCTGTAAGATCCGCTAAATAATTGCCTTTTTGATCTAGGAGTAGCACTTGGAAATTGCTACTGGCTAGGGAAAGGTTAAACCTTCCTCTGGGGCTATTTTTAAATGTGATAACAACTGTCCTTGCTGTTTGTAATCTGTTCAGAAATAGATACCTCTTAACAAGAGCTCTAAGCAAAGAGAAGGGCCTTTTTCAGGAATTCCCACTCTTGAGTTTGGCGCTTGCTTTCAGCCCAAGGACACTTGTGGCTGCTGTGATTGGGCCAGTGACCCTGGCCCTGCCAGAGCTGCAGATGCAGAGCAGCACCTAATGGAGCATGGGCTGAGCCGCAGGGACTGCAGCACAGAGCTGCATGCACACGAACCTGGCGCTGCACTGAGGTCGGGGGAGACTGCTCTCCAGGCCAGCTGGAGTGAGGCTGTATGTCTGCATTTATGTGGACTCCTCTGTGTGCATGCTATCGCTGGTGACATGGTAAGCTCAGACGCTTATCAGGCCATCCGAGTGCAAACAGTAGTTCTGTACTTTGTTGACAGGTCCTGCACAGTTCAAACTGGCCGAGCCACATGCATTGTGTGAGGGAGAGGGAAGTATCTCCACACTGTAATGCTTCCCCAGGTTTCAGACCTATTTCAGAAGTGTTCATCCTGGTACATTACTGTCTGTCTATTCCAAAAGCAGTTTAGGCAGCTCCTTAATGGCATAGCTCCCTTCCAAGAGATCAGCCTCGTGTTCCTTTTCCTTGTATGTGTTCATTTCGTACTGCTTTTTTTTCCACTTCACAGGCTGGAAAGTCCCATTGTGCGTTCTGAGAATAGGATCAGGATAGGTTAAGGTGCTCTTTGTCACCTGTTTCCTCTCTCCTTGCTAGCTTGCAGGGACAGAATTTCAGCCATGCCCTTTGCATAGTTCAAACTGGGATGTTCACAGATGCTGCATGAAGGTAAGAGACCCTTCAGAGGACCCAAATACAACATAGACTCAGAGGCTCTCTCTCTACTGCACTAAGTCCAATATACGTTTGCTTTATTTGTGCAGGATCGAGCCTTTAAGGTGTTGTTTTCCTCAAACATAGTAAGCTGGCAGGTTTGTGTTTTAAAATAGGTTAGAAAACAACTTGGTAAATGCAAGGCTGTCAGGTTCTACAGCCACAACTAGCATACGGGCAAGCAGTACTTTTAGCAGGAATTGAAAATGTGTTTTTCTCTGCCAGGGACTGAAGATTATGGTTGGCTGTGATTTCTGAGTCTGATAGTTCTGAGCTGTGAAGGGAACAGTTCATTCTCAGCCAGCTCTGATATGTGAGAAACCTGGGATCTGGGTTTAGAATATCTCTGACAGCTTCATGTGCAACGCCAAAGTCGCAACCGCTTGAGAGCAGCTCAGCAGATAGAGCTGGATTTGCATTACATGGATCATGGTCCATGGCTGGCATAGCCGCTCTGCTTTTAGCAGGGCGTCAGGGATGTCACTTAGCAAAAACTGATCTTGGTCTACATAAGAAGCAGATAAATAATAGAAAATGGATGGTGAGTTTTTAGCAGCTTTTTTCTTTTTTTTTTCTTTTTTTTTTTTTTGCTTTAATTTTGTATGTTAGCATTCATCTCAGAGTTTCTTAATGTGACAAACAAATGGAAAGATTGACTTTCCAATTGACTGGACTTCAAAACGAAGTACTTTTTTTTACTAATAAGACATCTATAACTTAGTATATCTCCTCATTGAGACAGTGATTAAGAGAACCTGGACTTAGTTTCATTCTTCTGTTGAGGGCAGAGATTTAAATCCCTGCTCCGCAGGTGTGTGATGACAATACAAGTCACTGGCAGTGTGACGAAAAAGTAAAGCAGAAGAGAAACGGAGAAGTAGTAGTTATAGTTCCAATCCTGTTAGTAGATAACTATAAACTGGATATAATCTACTTTTCTCACACTTAGTGTTTCATAATTTAATAATAAAAAAAAAGGTTTGGGGACGGGGAAGGGAGGAGAGCATCAGTGTAGCAAAAGAGACACAATTTTATGCCCTGTCTTGCCACTCCCCATTCAGGGTATGTGTCTGTGCCTAGGGACAATGTGGAGAGGTGAGATTGAGCTGAAGTTAAAGAAACAGCCCTCACTCCATCCTGCCCTGCATCTGGGGAAAGGGGCGAGTGATTTTTCTGTCTTGCTTCCTTGCACTTGTCCTTACTGCTTGTAGTCATGCATACAGCAGGGAAAAAGGACACACACGGGGGTTTCACAGGGTTTTCCTGCCTTGCACATTAGCAGACTTAGCCAATTTGGTGTTGAGGGGGTTGTGTGAGTTTAAAAAGGGGATGTTGGTTGCCAGAATTTAGGTAGAAACAACATTCTTATTTGTACTGGCTGGAGAAACTGCTTCCAAATAACGCGGGGTAAATTGCTTTTGACAACCATACGTAATTCAATTTCCATTTATAATAATGAATAGACGCTGTGGAGGTGATCTGTTATCCCTCAGCTGGGATAGATGAAGTATTGATCCTTGGCTGAGGTAAAGTCCTCATTCTGGAGTGCTGCAGGCTCATTCAGTAGCTGTCTGATGGACAGACCAAGTGTTGCTCCCATTGGAAGATACGTTACATTCAGTTTACACGTGGAAGTTTTAACCAAGTATGAGGATTGTTGAAGGTGAAAAATTGGCACCCCAAAGCTGCTGGCTGTTAGAGGGAGTTGGGTTGGATGTTCTACCCTGGCTGCGGCCAAAGAGCTGGTAAGGAGGGGAGAGAAGTAAGCTGAAATGAAGAAATTACTGTTGTTAGGTCAATATGCTGCACTATTAGTTTTTAATTAGGCCACGACAGTGAGTTTCTGCCTGTGTTGCACTTATCATACATTCAAAGATCATCTGGAATATGCTAATGCCAGACTTTTAGTATCCTTTTAGGGATCCATTTAGCATATTAAAAGCATATTTTGAGCATTAGCAAGTCATACTGTACTGATGGTTCATTCTCAGTCAGACCTGGAGTTTACTTAGGCCATGGTGTGCTCTGTGTCCTGTATATTATTAATATGCATATATTTTAAATTGAAAGCAGGTCACTGTTTTCCTTTCTGATTAAGATTGGAAGCTTATTCCATTATGTCCATCTACGGTAATGTGCTGCTCAGTAAAATCACCATTCTTAACTGATTTATTCAGAACATATGAAAGCTGCTTACGTGCTCTGAGGTCTTTTCCATCAAGGCAGTAACAAAGTAGTTATAATACAGTGAGTTCATCATTGAACCGCTGTTAATTACAAATTGGACTTCATAGAAATCAAGGCCGAGGGGAATGGTCTCTGGCCACTGGTTGTGGAGACAACCATTCAGTGTTACAGCAGGCTGGGAAATCCCTTTCATTCCTTCTCCTTTGCTAAAGGCAGGTAGAAGTTTCTCCTCCTCTCTGAGTGAGTGGCATAGAATCATAGAATTACCGAGTTGGTTGGGTTGGAGGGACGTTGAAGTCCATCTAGTCCAACTCCCCTGCAGTGAACAGGGACTTCTCCAGCTAGAACAGGTGCTCATAGTCTGGGGAAGCATTCCCTTGGGGCAATGTGATCCTATTTATGATCCTATGTTCCATTGCATAGTGTTAGCACATTTCCTAACACACCTGCTTCTGGAAGTGTACCTATCTTGGAGGGGACTGCAAGAGAAAGAGCAGAAACAAGCTTTTGTTATTTACTTACTTCAGATGAAGTAAACAAGTGGTGAGTTTAGTTTTGTTTTTTTCCAGTAGAGGTAGGAAATCAATGGGAAGTGGTGCAGAAAAAGAAATTTCTCCTGTTAGAGAAATAACTGGCAACACATGCCACCCCAGTGGGGTACTTGCTGTGCAGGGATGACAATCACTGAACCCCGAGCACTTATGCTTGTAGCGCCTGTACTGTGGCTCTTCAGCTCCCTCACACTGTGGGACCCGAATAATCAGCTGCCATTTCTTCTCTGTTGGAAATGCTTTGGGCCTTTCTCTTGGAGTATGTGTTGAACCTGGTTCCTTCCCTCCTTGCTTCTGCAATGTGCGTGAGATACTGTGCTGCAGGGTTGCACACACACACACCTTGGCTTGTTCACTCCTGTGAAGGAGTATTTCAAGAGCCAGCTCAGAGCAGGACACGGGGAACTCCAGGCATTTTAGAGAATTAAGTGATTTCAAAATTAACATAGCAATCTGCATAAATTACTGTTTAATCGCTCCAATATTTTTTCAGGCTCTCTGAGGTAATGTTTTTAAGGCATGTTGCTTAGTAAAATTGGGATGAAACCAATTAACATTCATGTGTGATTTGCTAAACGTGTCTTGTGTCGGTGTCACACTGGCAGGATTTTGCTTCATTGAAGTCTCAGATGAAAATCTCACTGTGTCCCCACTATAAACCCCACCACTAGGATGGGGGTGCTCAGCTCTTGCAGGACTCACCTTCCAGCCACATATCCGTGTGGCAGGTGGTTACCTAACATCCTTTCCAGTCAGGGGGAAGAACTGGTGTTGTAAAGGTCAAAGCTAAAGTACATTCCATGATGTTTTGCTCTCCTGACTCCAAAAGAAGCCTGTATTTCTCTCTCTAGTGTAGATACAAGCACTTGCACAGTGATTGCAATGGAGAAAAGAAAGGGACTTCTTGCTGTTTTTATACTTTACAGGCACGGCAGTTTCTGTGAGAACATAATGGAGGCTGCAGGAGTGTGAGGTTTTTCCCTTTGTCATGACCCCTCAGCAACTTTATACCATAGCGAGTCCTGCTCAGCAATCATCTCGCTTTGCAATCATGGTGATATGGGTCAGTCCCTAAAATACTGCTGTTAGAAAAATAATTATTGTATCTTTAGCTTCTTATGGCAGTGAATTTGCTGGAAATGGAGGATTTACTTGCTGGTCCCAGCGAGTCTTGCAGGGTATGAACAGAGACTAACAACACGTTTGCTTCTAGGACCAGGTCTGTTGATTCCTGTGTTATTTGCAGACTTCATTTCAAATGCTGGAGGATTTGAAGTATCACATGACCCTGTGATTTTCAAAGATTATCATGTCTTGAGGCCTGAAAAGAATATTTGATTATGTAGTTATATTTCCTGAATAAGCAGTCCAGTAAATGTCCAGAGATGGGTGTGTACTGGGAATTGCCTGCATTTACTTGTGTCCAGGATATTTGTACCTTATTCTGTCCACCTGTACTTCGATTTGCTCACCAAAAATGGGCACAGAGCTCCTGGGTCCCACTGGGGCCAAGCTGAGCACCTCATTAGCTGTAATGGCCAAAGCCCTCAGTGGAGAACTTGCGTTTGGCTCCTGTGTGAGGATTTGGTCACACTGAGTGAGAGCCTGGCTTCCTGAAGCCGCTTTTGTGCTTGGAGCCTGGCTTTTTAATGCTCTGACACCTTTGACTATCCTGGAGTTACTTAATGAGAGCAATGTGACGGGTTTTAAAGTGTGCTAAACCGGTGGTTGTCCAGGGGCACTGTGTGGCTGTGTGGTCACTGTGCTCTTCTGGGCTGAGCACAAATTGAACTAAACGTTGTCAGAAGAACAAAGAATTACTCGGTGGTGCGTCTCTTTGCACTTCTTGGTGCCACTTCTGTAGTTTTTTTGCTCTCTTCTTTATTATTCTTTTTTTCTAACTTAAAGCATTTTGAGAGACGCAAAAGAAGTTCCTGCATGCAAATCTGTTTCGGTACTGATTCTGCTTTGCATCAGAAGAGTTATTGAAGATAATCAAAGTCATGCTAAACACTGGAGAAGATTACAACAATTATTTCTTTATTTCATCTGTCAGTCTCGTGTTGTTGCTTGTTGTTTTAACTGCCTCTATTTAAGTCGCTACTATTTCAAACTGGGTTCACCATTCTGTCACTAAAGTTCCAGCTTTTTTAGTGAAGCATCAAAGAATCAGCTATTGACTTACTTTCCGTCTTGGCAGGAGAAGTGCTTACCTTTCAGCCTTCTCTGTGTATAACAAATGTACTTCATTTTTCCTTTGCTAAGCTTAAATAGGATACCTCTTGGTAGGGACAACTGTGTGCTGAATTTGTTCCAGTCTGAAACAGGGAACGCTTCCAACAGGAGAGAAAGGATAAGAGAAATCCATATATGTGTATGTACTTCCATTTTTCTTTCCTTTCTCCTTTTCTTTTGCTCTTTCCTTTTCCTCCCTCTTCGTTTTGATAAACAGAATTAAGGCAGGCGTGAATTAATCTCAGTTATGTGATTAGTTCTGATTCAGCAGAACTTTCTATAAAACCAGATTCTAACACACCCAGGTGTGTGCACACAAAACATGTATTGTTTATGTATGCCTAAAACCAGTCATGTTTATGTTGAGAAGGAATTGGAGTCGATGTATGAAATACATTTTTCTTGACTATTTTCCTCACAAAAGGAGTAAGCATTAGAATCATAGAATCACCAGGGTTGGAAAAGACCTCAGAGACCATCCAGTTGTGTTACTCTTCTCTGGACTCACTCTAGGACCTCCATGCCTTTCTTGTAGTGAAGTGCCCAATGCTGAACACAGTACTTGAGCTGCGGCCTCACCAGAGCTGAGTACAGAGGGACAGTCTGTTCTATGATGATCCATCTCTGATGGAGCTCAAAAAGAAAAAGGTGAAAATATTCATAGAAGAGACATAGAAATAATACAAAGTAAGTAATTTGTGTGAGATAAGATGTTGTTCATTGCTGAAGCATGGAGCAGTGTTGGGGAAGGAAACCTGGGAAAATCTTCTAAATTAAATGGGAGCATTTAAAAGTGTTTCCAAATGTACTGGACTGGTTTTAATCAAGATTGTTCTTACATTCTGTAGTCGAAAGCCTGCCTGAAGGAGCAGATTCAATAGGCAACATTCATTTGAATGTGGTAGGAGTGTTTCAGTAGGCATGCAGTGACATGTAGTACTGCTGCTTCTTGCCTATGTTTTTTAAGAAGCAGTAATTGCCCTTTTTATTTGTGCTGTAGTGCTTTGTGGAGCTCTTGCTACTTTCTGGTCAGTTGCCATGTCATTTCTGTCAGGAGGCCTCAGAAATGTTGCTTGCTGTTGCAGTCAGGTTATTTATAAATCCGATACCAGCTACCAGCAGAATTTATATTCTAATCTTAGGGGAAATAGAGTTTAGGTCATTGATCAGTTGCATCTTTCTCTCTGTCCCTGTAAGAATTGCTGCTTGGCGCTGCACTGAGCTGACGGGGAGGTTTGTGTATGGGTGAGGTGGCAACATGGTCAGCATTTTGGGCCAGGGAAGTTTTGCTCAGCTCCTCCCAACGAACCCCCATGAATTTACAGGGGCATTCCCATTCTTCTTCCAAACAAAACAGGGGAAGTGGGGGAAAGCTGAAGGCAGCATGTCATCGCTATCAAAGCTTCAGTTTATATAATTATTCAAATTAAAACCAGTGCTTGAGAAGGTTTAACACCAAGGTAATTAAGGTTGTTTTGTAGTTTGGTCACTCTGCCTGCTATCTTGCTGATATGGGTGGTATTTTATTAATGATCTCTCAAGGGGAAACTACTGTAGCTGGGAAATTAATGAAATATTAATAACAACCAAAGTGATGTGCGTGGTTCTGCTTTGGAAAACCTGACCTGAATTGGTTCTTCACTTACAGCGCTCCACAAGCAGAGAAGTCAGGGCAGAGCCCATGTGCCCCACATTGCCAGAAGCGTGCCACACACAGGGCCCCGGGGAGGGACTGCTTGGGCTTAGTGAGTACGAATCCATAGGTAAGTCAGGGTCAGCTGTGGGCAGTGGAGCACGATGTGCAAACCTGCTGAGCCGAAAATGAACCTGAAAGAGCATACCCAGCAAGAATAAACCTACGTGAACAAAATCTCCTTGGAGGTCTGGGGAAAAAGAGAATAGGGAGAGAACTGTAAACAGGATTTGAAGAGCTGTAACTGCTGGAGAAATCCATTTTGGTCCTGAGAGAACACAGGCCCACGAGTTCAGAAACTTCTCCTTGAAGCGCATCGCTTAGTTTTTAGACTTCTTTCTGGGAACTCAAGCAGTCATGCAGTCAGGCAAATATTCATTTATAGTTCTGTTCCCCTCACCCTTACATTTTTGGGCTCTGCCTTCTTTATCTGCTTTTTTAGTATTTTCCACCTTTTGAAAATTCATGGAGGCTGTTATGCATACAAGTATTATAGCTGAGGGTGCCCTAGGCTGCAGTTACAGCATGGGATCAGTTGCAGCTGTAGGATTTGGAAGGTACAAAGATAGTTTTTGCAGGGCCCGGATGTGGTCTGTTGCTGCAGAGGATCTGCCTCCCAGTGCTGTGCAGGCAAACAGTGGCTGTACCACAAGCAGTGCCAAAGCTTTCTCTCATAGGCACGTTTATCACAGTGCTTCTTTGGCCTTGGACTCACTTCAGGTCAAAAGAGTGTCTTGGAGTTCATTTGCCCTGGTCATGGTAAATACACTGAAGTTTCCCAGAGGCTTCAGTTGGCATGAGACAAGCAATATAGTACAGTAACAGTTCCAGTAGCCTAAACGGGGTTTGTGAAACCTCTCAGTTAATTTTTTTCTAAGCCTCTGGCGAAGCAGGAAAGTTTGGAGTCATTCAGCCTTATTAGCTCTGTGAGCTCCACGTATGTAAAACACGCGCTGTTTAAAAATAACCGCGTTCAGAGGATGGCCCAGATTTTTGAAGAATAACGAGTCATTTCCAATTCCTCTGAACCCTTCTTCTCTTTAAATGAGGATGCAGCATTTTCTTAGTTTAGAAGCTTTTTGATCATTTAGGAAATTAACATTGCAGAGGTTCTGAAGAGATGTATTCATCAAGGAAAGCAATTCAGATAACAAAAAGGCGCAACTGTTAGCTGTCATTGCCTTTACAAGGAAAAATAGACGCTGCAAGCTGATCAGCCCTCTCTAGCTGCTGACTCTCAGGTACTGCTTCTCACCCTCTTCTCCCTGCCCTTCCCTTCCCAGTAGCTGTGTGACTTAACACCACCACAAAGATGCCCTCTTATCGTAATGTGGTATGCAACAAGACAGGTGACAGCGGTTGTTACAGAGCCATCTTGGGTTCCCTCGTGGCAAAATGAGGCTTCTTGCTGTGGATATACTTCTATGGATAGCAGTCTGGGGAGGTCAGACAGGCAATGAATGTGCACGTTATGGAGAGTTTTCCTGTGCTGATCTGTATGTATAGGAAGAATATGAAAGGAGTTGTTTCTAGGAAGATCTGGGCTCAGACTTTATTTCTGACTTGGTTAGGTTCTCTACTGTAGTCACGTTGTTTCTCTAATAGGTAAAATGGTGGTACTCTTGCTTTTGCTTTTCTTTTTCTTGTGTCCACTTAAATTTGGGGACAAAGTTTGTCTTTGCTTCAGGGTTCTTATAGTGGCTGAAGCCTTATGTAGCTGTGAAACCAGGAATAACCACAAGGGTGAGTTGTTGGGTTTTACCCAATTTGGAATATGAAGTCACAAAACAAAGGGCGTTTTAGCAACAAGTACATCTGTGCAGGTCTTAGCACACGCACCTATTAGCGTAGTCAGTGATCGAAGCTGCTGCAAAGCAAGTCAGAGCCAGTACTGCCTCTGTATGTATCTTACACCCAAGTGCACACATCAGTGTTATTGACTGCTGCTGATGTGGAAATGTTCTTTCAAACTAGGCATTCATAATTAAACTGAGATCAAATAGCCAGCCTTTACACCAGTGCTAATGATGTGGAATATCTTCCTTTTCTTGTATTATTTTTTCATGTTTGTGTGCGCGCGTGTGTACTTTTGCAGCAAGCTGGAAATGATATTTTTAGTCAAGAGGACTAATTAATAATTCATTCATGAATAATGATGAAAGTGGCTGATTAAAATGTATGTCTAGCTTCAAAAGGAATAATCTTTAGAAGTTATAAGTGTTTATAAAGTCCAACTCGCCCCCTTTCCCCCTCCCTTTTCTCTTCCCAGCCTCTGTGCAACAGCTGTTGTTATTGCCATTCATAGGTATCAGGTAGTGTTGTTTGGGAGCGTGACGCTCAGTGATGAAGGAGGTGGGCAGCCCCCACTGGCTGAGCTTTGCCAGTGACAGTGCAGCAGTCAGAAGTGGCTGTACACAGATGTGCACCCAGAGCTCCCTCAACTAAAAGGCTTGGCTGGAGGCTTCCTAAAGATGGCAGAGCTGTCCTGCTCTTGTGGTCAGGTACCCTGGCACAACCCCGGGAGAAAAACTGAAGAGAAGATCCAGGTCTTTAGTGAATGGAGCGTGTGTAAAAGCACCTGCAGGGACAGATCTGTCATGGTGTGCTTTCTCAGGAATCATTAGTTTGTTATGACAGAATGGAAAAAGTAATAAAACAACAGTAAAAACAAGTTAAATTCTGAGCCTGTAGAATCAGCTTGGCTCAGTGGCACTTTTTAGGGGTCAGCTCTTACCATCTCCAGTGCTCTGTGACCATCACCCTTTTCCTTTTAGCTTAGCCCTTTTCCAGGCCTCAGCATTCCTGCAGTATCTTATAGTTGACATGTTAAGCAACACTCAGTGTTACCCTTTCCCCTTTAAACGGCAATTATTTTTTTTATCCTGATGATAAAGTAATTCTGTTGTGGTGACATTACATGAAATTAGAGTGAAATTAGATCTGGTCCTTTCTGCTGCCCTCAGCTTACAGGCTGTACTTGGAGTTGAGGCAAAAAAAGTTCCTTCACATTTTTAGGCAAAAGAGCACTTGCTCGTTAGATTGCTTGATTCCCTTCCATTGTATCTTGTCTTTCTGAACTGCAAGTCCTTATTTTTGTTGGGGTGTATATGCTTATTACTCATTGTGGAACAAAGTCACATTACATGCACTGTTGGAAATGTTCAGCTCCTAATAAGTCATCTGTGTTTGTGTTGTGAACTTAACTGACCTGAAAAATTGTAGGTTAAAATGGAAGTGGGGTGGGAGGAACAATAGAAAGAAGAGAGATTCAGGAGTGCATTTAGAACTGAAAAATCTTAATTTTCCAGCCCATCTGAAACTGGAAAGGTACTGAATGTGTAGGACTAGGTATTCATCCAGTGTAAATTGACACAGTTAGCTGATCATAGGGGAGCTGTGCAAATGTGTATGTGCTGAGGATGCAGCAAAGGAAGGATGAGAGAGCTGTTCGTCTCTCAACAGCTAGGCCAGGTTCTCCCAGGTCAGCAGTGAGCTGCTCGGTCTCTGTGCTGGTGCCTGTGTCCCGAGGGCCTGTACAGCCTGACATCCCTGCTAGCTCATGTTGTAGGCTGGCTGATGATGTGGGTCACGAGTTACTGTTTCTCTTGTTTATTAATTGGCATTTATTTTACATACTAAAAAAAATGCTAGTGGTGAGAGAGCAGGAAGCAGGTGGTGCGGTACAATGGCAGAGTTGTTAACAAACTCCCAGGCCCACAAACATTTAGATGCACAAAATTTTGTAAGCAAACACATTTCTCTATTCTTTTACTAACATTTGGCCCAGAGGTGAAGCTCCAGGATGTAATCTTGAACACAGCAATTCCACGTCCCTTGAAATTCAATTGCAGTACTCCCCGTCACTGCTGGAGGATCAAATGCTACTCCAGCATTCCTGCATTTAGATCCTGTGATACACGACATTTCTGACATGCTTTGCGCTGTGTGAGTGATTTGAGAGGTTGGCTGGTATTTGAAAATACTGTATGGTCCCAGGGAGCGTGGAATATTAAAAAAGCTTTTGGAAGATCTTGGGAACAAGAGAAATTTTATGCTGGTGTATGGGGTTTTGGTAGTTAACGTAGAGTGGTTTTCTTTGAAGCAATGGCCTTTTCCTCATGGTGCTGCTGTTCACAGGTGGCTGTCACAGCACAGAGGCAGGGCCAAGTCTTTGTCTTTAAATAGAGGTGATACGGTCCAAAAACTGATTTAGAGTGACTTCACTGTTGGGATTCTGGACTTTAGAGTTCTGGAGTAAACCCTTAACTCTTGAGAACAACACTTTATTAGAAGCAGTAGGCTAATGTTTGACATTCATGTTAAGTGGCTTTTTCTCCTCCTACCTTAATTGCTTTCATTTTTTCCTTTCAGTTATTAGTCCTGGCTTCAATCCTCAGCAACCTCCTGCTCCTGAAGCCCTCTTAGCCATTTTTCTGTAAGCACAGGAATGTGTTCGGTTCTAATGCAGGTTTGCTTTGGCTTTAGCACCTCCTGCCCTGTCAGGTAGGCATATAAGCTTTCATTTTCATCTCTTTTCTTGGTGTCTCTACCAAAATAGTCTTTGTTGCTGTAACAGTCCAGTGGTCAGGTGCAGTTTTGATACCTGTCAGTCCATCTGCTTTCTTAGTTAAACCTGTAGTCTGCAATATATTGCTTTTTCTCTTACCTTGAGAAAGAAAGCTTTTGGAGCCATACCAAAAGAAAGCATGCTACTGCCTTACGGTGTTTAAAGCAAAACCGAAACACACGTGAAATTAACTTTTGTGTTACTTCTTCAATCACAGTCAGATTTTTCTGTTATTATCTTGGATCAGTTTTCTCCTCTTTCTCAACACTGCCACATTCTGATTTCCCAGCTTTGCTTCTATTGAAGCTCATATGACTACCAAACTTGCTTTCTGTTCAGTGTTGATCCTTAGGCAGCTATAATGTGGGAAATACTGCTGTTGCTTGGCAATAGTTCAGTTGTTAATATTCAATAGTGACTCGTCATGCCAAGTGTTTATCATCCTGAACAACCACAGCTTTAGTAGGGTTCAAAGCACCAGAGGTTTCTTTAGAGAAAATAAAAATTTATGATATTTACTGTCAGTAAACTTTAATTGTATCAGCAAGGGGGCAGAAAAAGCAGAAAATTGCAGACTAAGGCTGTGAGAAGCTTACAGAAGAGAAAGGCTGGTTAATTATTTATCTGAGAAGGGTAGGATGATGCGAAATCCACAGATAACAATAATTGGGGTGACTCATTCTGGGTTTGATTTCTTGATGCTTAAGAAGAGTGGTCTTTTTTTTGTTGTTGTTAATGGGAAATTTAACACCAATAAATTGCTTCCTGTAATTTTCTTCTACGTTAAATTAAAAACAATGAGCTTGGCTCTTCCCCTCCAGGAGAACACCGGGTTAACGCCTCCTCTCAAAGTTGAGAGGGCTTCGTTCTGTTCTTGATTGGGTCACAAGGATATCAGGGCATCCCCCAGCGGTCTTGGTAAGACCTGTGGCTGGTTGCTAGGCCAGGTGGTGATTTGGGTAGCTGAAGAAAAGAGCGTGATGTTTGTCAAGCCAGGGAGAAGCTGGGAAGAGACCTGATGCTTTTGTCTGCAGTGAATCCCCCAGCCTTTCATTCTTATCATCACATGGGGCCTCTTTTGAGAAGGCTGTGACATACAGCAACAGTTGGTGGCTCCACGTTTGCGGGAATGGGAATCCAAACTGCTTTTTGACAAATCCTTAGGAGGGCTGCCAGGAGCCTTCTGGCGTATGTTAGCAACCAGCTTATGATTCTGCACAAATACACAAACTCTGACAGAGGTTAAATGTGCCACATTGTCAACTGTATTCTGTTTTATCATATGACAAGAGATGTTGTGATGAATTAGTAGTTCACTTAAGAACAGTTTGAAAACACTACTAGCTTGACAGATGGCAAAAAGATAGCTTAGCAATGTCGCATTATTCTTCCTGTGTTTTAATTTTTCTCACCTTTACTCATTCCATATTGAAAACGCAAGGAGCTGACTAACACTTGGGTTTTTTTCTGGTGGATTTATCAAGTACAGAGCTTTGCAGGTAGGCGGTTCTTACCTTCATTGCCATACTAGAAATCACAATGTTGTTTTTCCAAAACAATAGAGAAAACAGTCTCAGGCTCTTTCTGGGATCTCTCATCTATTTCTACAAGTGCTGCTCTTCATATCAGAGGCAGAAAAGAAGAGAATCCAGCCTCTGCAGTCACCAAGCAAAGCCTCATTCTTTGTCCTCTCAATCATGGATAAAAGAAAAAAAACAAAAAGAACAGCAGGGGTAAAACTAATTCCCGTGGTAAGTTGTTTGCACCCCACAGCACGTGTGTTACGGCAGGGGTGGGGATGTTGAAGATTAAACTTCAGGGAAGTGGTGTTTGCTCTTATTTGCTCCCTGCCCACTGTGTGGGTGGTAAGATGCCTTGTAGCTCGTTGACGTACCTCTTGCTGCACTTATTTAGCAGTTGTGGTTTTCTCAGACCCAACAAGTCCACGCCAACTGTTTCTGAACTCTTTGTTCGTGGGTGTGAGCCAGTGGAGACTCCTGGCAGTTTCCCGTTCCCGAAGCTAATGGTTTCCGTAAGCTATGTCACCATGCCTATCACACTGCATTCTGAGATCTGCCATTCATCTTTCCCTTGCTGTTTGCACTTACCCTTTGGTTTTGCCAAAGGAAATATTTTCCTTTTTTCTGTTTTTGTCAGTTTTTGCTCTCTTTTCCCATACTTAGTTCTTTGTCCATATATGAGGCAATGTTGGTAGTCCTCTCCATTTAAATCCTAAAAAGGGAGGGGAAAAAAAGCATCTTTTGACACTTTATGTCATGCAGACTTATTCCTCAAGACAAACTGAGTTTATCCAGTAAGGAAGAAGATAACTTCATTTTACGCTGTGACTCGCAGGCTGCTGCGGGATGATGGAACAAGCAGTTTTCAGATACGGTAAAATCATCAGTGCAGAAAACCAAGATTGTTAAATGTTCCAGAAGAGATAGCTTTTCCAAGCCCTGACCTGCAGACTAGTAAATAACCAGTCCTTCTGTGACCAGGGATTGTTCTATTGAAGAAACGACTACAGCACCCTGTGTTGCCCTGAAGGAACACAGGGTCACAGAGATGTCACCAGCCCCTGTGCTGGGGGCCTGTGAGCGCCTGAGCTCTGATTAAGATAGTCTGCATAATTCAAACTGCAGCTGCTAGCCAAGAGACCAAAGCAAAAGAAAGCTGCGGCTCAGGTGAGAGCTTCCCAAGCTGCAGAGCTGGTGTCTCAGAGGCATTGCAGCACACAGAGCCCCCTTGGGCTTGGCCCTCAGCATCTCAAGTGCAGTGAGTTGAAGCGTGGTTGGGTGTGCAGATGTCTGCAGTGTAAGGCTGGGTGAGGAGTGCCAGCAGGAAGAGTAGCTCCCTTCTCTTTCCATCCTGGCCTAAGGCAGTGATGTGCCTTTTGGAGGAGAATGGCCTCTTCTTTTTCTGCTCACTGTTTTGGCTAGAGAGAGTTAATCAGACTTGACTCCTCTGGAGGGGATCTGCTTACACTGCTAACTGCAGGGTAGCTGAAGTTATGTCCGCAGTCTTTCACAGGTCAGTATGAGTTTGTTTTGCTCATGCCTACAGCTGACTCCGAGCTGTCTCTCTTCAGTAACACCACGCTGAGCTGTATGTCAGAATATATTAGCCCAGGTCTGGCCCTGCACTGCTTTTAGGAGACCTGGAACATGAGTAATGCTGGCTCATCTCTATCGGAGTAGTACCTACTCAGAAAGGTGTTGAAGCTAACTCTAAATGGACCGGCTGAGCTGCCGAGCATAGCGAAGCTGTTGCAGAGCAGTCAATTATCCCATCAGAAATTACTGTGTGCACAACAGCCTGCCTCTGCACAGTGTCCTGAGCTGTTCCTTCACCCTGCCCCAGGGAGGCATGGGTAGACCACTCAGTCTTTGCTGATGGTAGGTAATGGTTTGAGAAGGTGATGGTTTTCTGTCTGTGCAGGAATCGGGCCCTTTTGCAACACAGAGGAGCAGTGTTATTACTCTGTTATTAATGATAAACACCATTACAACACAGCAACAAATTGATTATTATTTTTTTAATTATTTCATCTTTTTCTCTTATTATCGAATGGGATAATTCTGTCTCTTAACCTTTAAAGCTGTGGTACTAATTTGCTTTATTGTTTAAAATTGAATGTGTATTTCCCTGAGGCTCGTTCAGAAATCACTTGCTTTGTTATCAGAGGCTCAACAATTCAATGATGACATCCGTATGCTTTTTGTTGTTTTTTTTTTTAACCCAAGGCTGTTCTGAGAGAAGAATGTTGGGATGAGTATAAAAACCAGCAACTGAAGTAGTTCAGAAAATACAGCAGCTCTGGTGACAAGCTGTGTACAGTTATGACAGGCACTCGTACAATCCCAAGCTGGCCATTCTTACCTGGGATAGTGTGTGTTGGGCTAGACTATACTTACAGACCTGTATGTAGTCTGATGGAGGCTGAAGGCTTGCATTTTGCTTTATAAGCTTTACTTCTCTCTTCATATAATGCTCTGTTTTGTACTGTAAGCTGAGTGGACCCAAGAAAGTCACCCAGGGCGAGGTTTGCAATTGATGTACTGCGGTAACTATTCAATTTAGTGATCAACCAAGTAGACGGACTGTTGCTCTCTATAAAAGTCCTACTCACTGTTTTTTTTGTTTTTTTTTTTTTTTTCACAACACAGATGGGAAGGAATTACACAGCAAACATGAAGCAGGGGGTAATGAATACTTTAGTATACCACTCGTTGATTTGTGAACTAACTGCCGCAATAGTTGCTGTGGTCAAGTGTAGTGGGTTTAAGTAGTGGGGCAGCAGTTGGTGTCAGTAATCCCAGTTTTCACTGTTAAAGGGCTCTTCAGATTGTGGAACTCCCCATCCATTTTCCTTCAAAACAACTCTTTCTTTGAAACCAGTTCAACAGCAAAAGAGGGAGGGACGTAGAAGAAAACCCAGTCTGGTGCAAGCTACTTTTGTGTATGCCCGCTTCTTATACTCTGCGTCCAAGTTTTTACATTTGCATCCCTTTGACCTTCTGAGGGCGTACCTTTGGCTCTGAAGGAGGGTTGTTTTCCAGAGGTAGCTGCAGGAATGGTGTTGTAGTTATAAAATGTTCTTTCTGCCTTGAGATTTATGTTGGAGCTGTGTTTTTTTCTGCCGTGAAATACTGTCCCAGCTTCACTGAAGTCATGCTGTAATTAGTTCCTTTATTTGACATGATACTTTTAAACTGCCTTCCTGTGATAGCTCCCGTCTGCAGTTATCACCTGCTCGGGTCTGCTTTGGTTATGTTGCTCTTCCTTCTGTTCTCACTCATTTTTATGATTTAATTGGCATTCTGCAATGACCCTGGCGGAAATGGAGAGAGAGATTTAGGCAGGAGAAAGCAAGGTATGTAAAAATGAAGCACAGTAGAAAGGAAGTTCAGTAAATTGGGTGCCACAGAAGGTGAAATGTAAGCTGGGTGCTTTGCCAGGGAGCGTCTGATGTAATTCTTCAGCTGCTTACTGTACTTAACGAATGTGTTTTTCATTAACGCTAAAGATATTTAACATGGCCCCTTGTGTCTGTCATAATACCTGTGATTGGTACAGACTTGTCTGTTGGAGAAATGGAACTGTTGGAGACCAGCTTTCAAGAGCGTGGCAGAATCACCCTCACAGTTTGGGCGCCATGGCAAGAGCAACTTGTTGGGTCAGGACCACGGCTGTCCTGCATCTTGGCAGTGATTTTCAGTGGCAGTGAATTAGGTTAATTTGTGTTCTACCTACCAGGTTTAAGAACATTTTCCAATTTGCAGGGGCTGTGAAGGAGCAAAGGGCAGCGTGCAGCTGAGCTGTGATGTGTGTGAAAGCTGACCTTGGGTGCATTTGGACCTCACTAAAGTAGCATGAAGTGGGCCTGAAGTGCTGCCCAATTGCTTACTCTGCCGTCATTGTGGAAACACTTACTTAAAGGTTAGGAAAGTGGAGTGGCTGACCTCTTGATGGACCTTGATTGCCTTCTTATTGATGGAACTGTAAATCAACAGAGAAGGGAATGGCACAGGCAATGGTAAAATGAAGCAAAGGGAACTTGCTGCACATTGTAATGTTATGCAAGTGAGCAGCTGAAGCTGCACTGTGAGAAACATGCATATTGAAATCATTAGTATTATCTGGCTCTGTGAGGCAGGCGGGTTAGCAAAGTAAGTGCTGGTTCGTCACCTCTCCCTGAACCCAGAGGAAGATTTCCCCTTGACATCTACCTCCTTCCATTCTTGTCTGAGGCTGGCCTGAAACCCGCTGCATGGATTCCCATCAGTTTGGAACATAAGCTGTTCTAGGGCATCCTTAACTCTCTTCACGAGGTAATGAAGCTTTGCAGTTTGTTCTGTCATACCAGTGATCCACCAACCTCTAATCTAAGGGCCTTAATGTGATAGTTGTGTTTCTGACAGGTTGTTTTACATATGGTTTTCCAAAGTCTACAATCTTCTTCAGCTAAACTCATTGACTATTTTAATTTCTTTATTTAAAGCATGAACTATTTTTTCAAGGCAGTTTTGATAAGCAGTAGGTGTACTGGGTCTGTACTGTGTCCCATATGTGAAAGTGGTAACCTAGCAGCTGAAAGAGTGGTCAGATTTTCTTCATTAGAGAAACAAGTCAAACTCTGAGCTGTTGGTTTTAGCTGAGTTCCCTGTATGTCTACTAGCAACCAGTTTATCAAAGAACTCCATCCTTATTTAACTGATTGAACATGTTACCCTATATACTTATTCTCCAACAGATTTCGAATTAATACTGTTTTGACAGTGTTTCACACTGTTACTGATCTCCAATTATCTGTGCTGGAAAGCAGGCATTTTCTAACGTCTGTATAGATGAGTTCAGCTATGAAAAGAGAAAAGCATCTTTATTGTGCTCCTTGCAGAGTTATTTGCTTGGAGGCCCAGGTTCCTTTTCTTTCAGTGTCTTTGCATCTTCTGGAACAAAGAAAAGGAAACTGAAGATAAACAGAGGAGAATTACAGAACAGCAGTAGTTTCTTTAACTGGAAGCGACGTGCAGATCGTTCCATCTGGCTACGCTGACACCTTTTTATAGTTTATTGCTCATTTGGAAATGAGCTTTACAATTCCCTGGTACAAAACGCTCTCATCTTTCTTGACAGAATAGCTGACAAGGAAGCCTGGATCTCCCAGGGCTTCAGGACAGCTTCGGGCTGTACCAGGATGTTGCATCCCTTCAGTGTCTCCCTCAGAATCATCTGTGGGATCAAATCAAAAATCTTGTATAGATTGGAGTGGATTTTGGTGGATTTCCCTCACATAATTGTTGTGAATGGGTATTATAAATGAAGAAAATTGCCTTTGCCTTTCTGTTTTGAGTGGTAAGTTACTGAAGTAGATGAACTGGAAATCCCAATGATCTTAATGAAGCTAACTAAAGAGTTTGTATCGTTTCAAAATAATGTCTTTCAAAATTGGTCTTCTGGTTAGCACAGAACCTTGAACTTTTAATCATTGCACTGATAGAGTTTTGGGAAACCTTTAAAATCTTCCACAGAGATCTTTATTCCACTTTTCTCTGCCAACACTGAGTGTTGTGACTGTAGGCAGTTGTGAAGTGCAGGCTGTTTCAGATGTGAGAGGATACTCCGGTGTGTATCTGTAGAGTTTAAAATAGGACTCTCCAGCTTTTTGAAGGACCTTTGAGGATGCTGCTATCTTTTGCCTCAGAAGTGGCTTTGGGAACAGTGCTGGTTGGTGGCTCGTGCAGAGGATGGAGGCAACCCGTTGAAGTGTACTCCAACACAACACCTTGGAGATCCCTGTCCCCTCCACAGTGCCAAGCTGAGTTGTTGCAGACGCTGGACTATGACAGCTGTCAGTCCAACTCAGATGAATGTCAGCTAGCAAAATACCATTGTGCTTTGCTGTGTCGCTGTATTGAATTTTGCCCAGTTGTCATAAAAGACAGCACATGTCAGGGATCTGACAGCATCATAGTGTAATTTTGTATGGAAGCAGTTGGAGGGCCGTATGCAAAGCTTCCTGCCAAGGCTGTTTCTGTTATTGCCTCTAACTTTTGGGTTTGTGCACCACTGAAATCATAATGGACTTCTTTATGTAATTGCAGGGAGAATTCCACCCACACCTTGCTTGATGTTGTCTAATCCAATCATAAAACACCAACCCAGCCCGTCTCAAAGCATTAAAAAGACCAATTCAATGTTAATGAGATTAATTTCCAAGCCCTAATTTGCAGGTTCTGAAGTCTTTAAGCCAGCATCATCTCTAGCCTTCTCTTCCTGTGCACAGTAAGCTACTGACTGCTTGAACCGCTTTGTTGTTGCACTGAGGTGAGAAGAACTGTGAAAGGTCTGTGAGCTGACATCTGAATAGCAGTGGGATGTCTTCTACAAGTGTTCTCCAATGGTTTAGTTGTAGGCTCTGCTAAATTACTTCTGAAATGCTCCCTTCTGGAAGGGGAAGGGAGGGCAGGAGGGGAAGTGAAGTTGGATATTCCCAGAATGGCTGTAACTCCATATCCCAGTTTTGGAGCTGAACGTGGGAGAACTAAATGCAAGTCCTTGCTCCGCCTTCAGAAGAAGGGGCTGAGTACTCCTACACTCAAGCCTGAGCCCAGGCTGCTTGGGAAGACGGACTGAATAGGGACAGACTGCAGAAAAGCTTTCTGATAGGTCTGAAGTGTCAGGGCAGAATGACTTAGACTAAGTTGTATTTTCACATGTAGCTTTGGTTCCAGCAGGTTGATGTTTCCCCACCGGGTTGGAACATTTCCAAACAGCTCTAGTGCCAAAACAATGTGATGAAATTGCAGAACTGCTTTAAAACCATGAGGTGAGGGAAATGCTCATGGAGAGAAGGAAGCAGGAGTACAGATTTGCTTTAAAAGTGAAGTTAAAGAAGGGTCTCATTTGACAACTACTTATTAAAGCTGTAACTGCAGGATCTTGAATTGTGAAATTAGCCTCCCTGCTTCAGTAGCAGTGTCTTTCTCACTGTTTTAGTGCCTGATTTCTGATGTTTGCACTGAACTGGTCTTGTGCAGGAATTTCCGAGCTGTGCCTTTTCTATTTTGTTTTATTTTTCCCAGCTATTTTTTACATATGTTGTGGGTGAAGCGGACTTTAGCCTAGGGATCAGATGATTTACAGTGAAAAAATATTGCATTATAATAAAAGGAGGATATTGAATAAAACCCAGACTTAATACCCAACCTAACAGAACACCCTGATGAATGTAATTGTATTTTAAGCATTCTGATTGAATTTTTGATCCATATTGCATTTGTTTTGCTTGTGAATCTTTTATGGGAGGAAAAAAAAAGTGTCTGGAGATTAAAGGATTACTGAGTTCTTAAGAAGCTCGGGCAGCCGCTAAAGCATCTGAATATTCTTGCCTAAATTTGGTAGGAAAGCTATATTAATCTTGTCTGTTCTAGCAAGTGATATGTCTTAAGCCAAAATAGCCCAGGGGATAGGGGACAAGGGGGAAGAGATCTAAGGGACAATTGCTTCTGCAGGTGAACAAACTGCAGGGTATTAGCAGGAGCTGGTACAGCGCTGAAACAAGAGTTCATCTGCAAGGCTTATGGGGGAGGACAGATGATTTCCTTTGGTGTTGTTTATTTATTTATTTTTTCCTCTCTTAATTTTCTGATGAGACTAAAAATGTGAGCAGTGACTTGGATGCACTTGTACCTGGAGAATCATTTCGTTTCTGTTCTTAGCAGTGAGATGCTTCTCACTGGAGCCTTTTTAACTCCTTACAGTGGGGCTTGTGCAGGAGCCAGGGAGACAGCAACTCTGCTTACAACCCAGGTTTCAGCAGGGACCCCAGTAAGTGCATTCTGTGCAGTGCAGAGAGGAAGTGCTGCGTTTAGCCAAGGAGGGGACCATCCTCTTTTAGGATCAGGGTGCATGTCTGGGGACTGCCTGGCCTGGGGATGGACATGGCAGCCTCCAGCACTGCCAGCTTATTAGCTTCTCCTTCCCTGTGAGTAGGTGGTAATTGGTTGTAATTGATTTCCGTTTACCATCCACACATACTGCTGACACTGCCCTTCCCTACACTCCCACCTGAACTGCCTGACAGCTGGTGCCCAGCTGTCTGGCCCATTGCTGGTGTCAGGCAGCAGCAAGCAGCTGTGCTATGTGCATACACAAACACAGCAGTGAAACTCCAGAAATGACTGCAAAGCACTGTCTGTGCAAAATACGTATTACTCTGTCCGAATCACTCTTGTATCTCCAAATAACAAAGGAGTAAGTAAATTTGGTAAAGTTAGAGATGCAAAGCTTTTCAGCCCTGAAGGACAGCAGGTCAAGGCAGGTCTTTCAGTCTTTAATGGACTGTGTCAGACCTGTGGATGTTTTGCCACCAGCACCTAGCTGGTTTTCTCCTAGCTGGAAAAACAATCTAACAAATGACTTCCAGTCTGATCAGAGTCAATGAGAGCAAAAAGTTTTGGCTAATATAGTTTGATCTGAATAAGCAGCAGATTATCACGCGTTGTTATGGCTGAAATGTGTGACTCAGCCCTTTGCAAAATGAAGTGATAATTGTTTTGTTGTTCCCAAGTGATACAGACTGTTTATTTCCAGTGTTCAAAACTGTAAATAGAATATTTTATAGGTAACGCCACTTTAATGTGTACTTAGTGGAATTTCTATGCTAGTCAAAGCTTCACAAACCATTCAAAGTGAGAGCAGAACTAAAGAGCTCAACAACAAAAGCAACACTGGAAAAAATGCCCAGGGAAAGAACTTTGAAATTTCTTTTTATTTCTATCTAGTGATTTTGCTTAGATACGCAATGTGAGGTGGGAAGGAGGCTCTTGTTTTCAAGTCTGAGTAGGTGAACATGGCTTTCTGCTATGTCTAAGCAGCAGCTTTCCCTAAATGCACAGCAGGCAAGTGAATTCCTCCTGGAATGCTGCTGTGTCCAAAGAGGTTTTGTTCAGGATGAAGAATCCCTAAAGACCACAGGACGTGGAGGTGGAAATCCACTGCATTGGGTCTAGACAGATTCCCATTGCAGGGGATGAACTGATGCCTGTGCAAAACCTCCGGCTTAGACCTAAACCAAGTTAGAATGAAACATTTGTAACTGGTTGTACAGCACAAGTTAGGCAGCTCTGTAACTGTTGCTCATTTGTTTCTTATGAATTCTGTGAGGTGCTTTGATTTGTATTGAAATGTGAGGTTTTATGTATGATAGAGACATCATAACTAGTTGCTGCATATATACTCGACTTAAGGGAAGTCTCATGCCTTAGGCTATGCTACTTGAGCTTGTTTGTTGATTTCTAGCAGCAGAATAACAGATACAGCCAGGAAAAAGGGGCTGCTTTGGTTGTATCCAGAATCTCTAACGCTACAGTCATGTGAAGGTCTTTCTGTGGGCTTCCCAAGTGAGCTGGGGGAGTTTAAAATGGATTTCTGTGTGGCCTCTTAGTCTTGCGGCTGGGTTTTTTTTTGTCTGTCGTTCTATCTGGTCAGATGTCTTCTGTTTGATGAAGTGCACTGTCGCTTGGAATCTTTCTGTTCTTTTTATTCGTGTACTGTAGGATGTGGTGGATGCCTTTGAAACTGTTCACATGGAGCTCTGCATGAAAGGAGAGGGATAAAAAGGCCCGGGTCCATCTGCCAGTCTCACCCCAGCACTTACAGCCTGGCTTCAGAGCTGCCATCTTCGCTAAGCACAGTGCTGCCAGCTGGGCTGCTGGGGCAGGCCTTTTCAGCCCCCTTTGGGGGTACACAGGGATCCTGGTTGACGGCACTCATAGGTGCAGTGATGATTTTCACTTTTGAGGCTGTTGATGGATGCAAGGAATGAGATTGGAAAACTCCAGGCATCGCATGCAAAGACCAACAATTTCCTTGTTTCTAGAGTGCAAGAATGTAGCATGCATTCAAGCCAGTGGTAACACCTGTACAAGCCCCCTTTCTAGACTCCTTCACAGGGACCAAATGGTAACATCTTTCATCTCTTCTTTCCCCGCATCAATATATATTCTTCTTGCACCACAGGGCTGAAACTGTGACCAGTGTGCGAGGATAGGGCAGTGTGGGATCAAAGCTCTACAGGTCTCTGAGATTGCATTTGTGGGTAGCTGTGCTTCTCTCGTGGGCTCTAATAATTCATCTTTGGATTTGTTTGTATCTGTCATTGCTCTGCTTAAAGTAATAGTGCTTATGGAGATGGAGCTTAGCAATATCTTTTTGTGAAAAGAAGAAGATCCTTAAGCCTCTTGTATTTAAATGAACTCATGTAATTCACAGGAGCTAAAGAATGAAAAAAGTATAGGATCATAATTATATTTGCCCAGGAAAAAATCCATTAATCCTGCCACCCCTTCCTTGCTAGCAGCAGTTATAAAAGCAAATCACTGAGGTCCTTGGACAGTGATTTCCAGACTTTTTGCATTTTCTTGACCTCTTTTCTACTGTGATTGGAAAGAGTGGGCAGAAACAGGAGCTAAATGCAAGTTTTGCTGCGTGCCGGGCAGTCAGTGCGTGTGATGGGCCGTCATGGGGCTCAGCCCAGAGTGACCCAGTGGTGTCCTGCTTCTGGGGCTGGAGGGGTGGCCCGCTCTCAGACTTCGCTCTGCTTGCAGCAGCTGCTTGTAGCAAACAACATCAACTAATTGCCTGATTCTGATGGGTCAGATAGGTTTGAGTTTGAAACAGCCAATTCCCTTAGTGTCAATTTGCTGGTAATAAGCAATTTAACGTATATGGTGGTCAAATGTTAAAACTGTGCTGCTTTTCAGTGCGTTCAGGATAATACTGCAGATCCTGCTGCAGATATTAATGCTGTGTGAAATAATCATTAATAGGGTCAGAATGCACAGCTGGCACCGTGGCACGCATTAAAAATTAAGATTTGCCTGGGCTAATGTTAAACTTTTCCCAAATATAATTAGATGCTTGCATTAAACCAACAAGTAAACCCAGTGTATGATTGGGAGTTGCAGATCGTTGAAGTCAGTGGAAGCGTTCTGTGAATTTTGTATGGAAATTTGATGTGGGGGGGACATGGGAAGACAAAAGAGAACAAAGCAAAACCCTCCTAAATTTTGAACCATATCTGGGAGCTCGGGGGCCTTTTTCTGCTGAAGAGTCAAGCTTGGCCTTGCTAACCCTGCTAATGGATATTGTTGCTCCCTGGGCTTATCTCGTTTAGCAGCAATGGAGGAAATGAAGCGGGCCAAGGGAGAATAGCTCTCTCCAAGGAGAAGCGAAGGGAGCTGCGGGCTCACTGGGGAAGGCAGGAGGTAGTGGTGCCTATCAGTTCTCTGCAGATCCCATGCCTAGCCTGAAATTTACACTGAAATCTTCACAACATCACCTTGGTAAATAGCCTTTCTCAACTCGCCTTCTCCTCAGCTGTGACAGGTGATGCGGTATTTGTCCTTTTCCTGACGTTTTATTTCACGATTTGTAACACAATTAGGGTGAAAAGAAGGAAGAACATTTAATTACTGGCAAATAATGAATTTTCAGGAATCAAGAGTACTTTCAGAGTTCTGGAGGCTGTTTTACAGGAAACCAGCTTCTCTTTGAAAGCTTCTGTCGGTGCAATAGATCTGATTACTCAGACATCTTACTTACGTGCAGGTTCCTTTTGCTTCTATTATTTGCTTCAGTATAAAAATATAACAGCTCCACAGGTAGTATATTTCAGTCCTAAATGCAGGTTGGTTTGCCAGAAGGATAAAAGCCTGCTGCTGGGAGAGGAGGCGTTGGCGCTGAGCCCACGTTGCTGAGGGGCCAGCCTTGATCCCCTAAAAGGGTTCATTACAAACTGCTGAAATGACATTAGGAGTGGGAAGAGAGGAATGTGAGTTGTTTGTTTACCCCTGCTATTGAATGAGAACCGCACCATGTGAAAGCACTGCAGTCCCTTTGGACAGGGAGCGGTCAGGAGGGGGGCAGGCAGTAATTCTAGGTTAAGGAAATGTGCTGGGGTTCAGGCTTTGTGGTGAGTACATTTGCCTGGGCCTCAGCTTTCCAAATCATTCCGAGAGCTTTGTATTTCATGCTTCATGCTAATACTTCTTGTAGCTGTTGATGATGGGTTTGGTCATAAACATTGAACAGCAGAAGGGAACTAGAATGACTTTTTAGTAGTCCTCTGTGATCTATGTCAGTCACTATGCCTGAACGGTGTTGGGATACTGCTGTGCTTTGTCCCCACTTACCTCGGGCATGCTTATTTAAAGCATTGGTTGCACAAGCGTGTTATTTGAAATGGTTTTGTGTGGAATATAGGTCATTCGTCATTCAGAACTGAAGCGAGGTTTTCAGAAGATTTCCTGTCTTGTTTAGGCATACAAATAACAGTATTCTTTTCAGAAACACTCAGCAAGCATCTCCTGCTATGAAACAGAAAGTAGGTCTTTTCAGATAGCTCCGCACACTGACCTGCTTTGGGCTCTTGTTTCCGTAGGTCCTTCTGGCTTTGCAGGTGTGAGCTGCCACTTCTCCAAGTAACCTGTTGCTCCACCAGCACTGGTGATGTTCCCTGCTAAAACCCATTCCCCACTCAGTACATCAGCTTTGCCCCTTCCCTTCTTATCTTCTGAGTCTTGGCCCAGTGGCACAAACAAGAATCCTTGCAAAACCTTGGCTTTTATTAGGGACACTAAACAATAGCAGAAATTTGGCTTTCAGCACCTCTGATTTCAGAAGGGTTTCAGGGAAAACAATTAACCAGGCAAGTAATAACTAATGTAAACTTGATTAAAGTTTGAGGAAGGAAAAAAACAACAACATTACTATCTGTGGCTTTAAGAAGTACTTTTACATCAGGAGCTCATGACAGCCCCTTTTCTGTTCAGTTGGAAGTCTCTGACAAAGCACCTATAAAGATCTGTTTCAGTTACATGTGTATTGCTTTTCCTTGGTGGTTTATGTTGTTTTGCAAATATAGAAGATTCAAAATGGGACATCAGGCTTTGCCAGTCAGCTTTGTACTCTTTTTATCTACAGATGACATAATTCAGTGAATATCAGAGTCTTGAACGGTGAAGCTTCTTATATGAAAAGCACTGTTTTCAGTTAGTTTTGCTTCAGTTTAAGAGGATGGGAAGAGAAATGTAATGATCTGCAGAGCACATCCCTTAGCCAGGCACATGTCTCCTCGCCTGGGAGCTCTGGGAAGCGGAGGTGGTCAGTGGTCTGGGGAGCACCTAACACAAGCAGCCAAGTGGTTCCCCCCATTCCTGGGGGAAATGGCCACGTCAGTGGTACGCACACAACTCATAGATTCCTGATGGTTCCCCAGGGGAGTCTGAAGATCGTCCCCATGCTTTGCTCTCTGTGAACCTTTCTTCACTCTGCCGTAGCCTATTGCTCTATGCCTGATCATCAAGAGAGATTATTTTCTCCCTCTGTACAGGCTTCATAGATTTATCAGCATCTTCAGTCACCTTTGCCTTAGACTAAACAGGCCCCTTGCTTCCTACCTATCCTTGTAGTGCTCCATTCGTTTCCGTGTTCTCTTGATAAGCCCACCTTGTTCTGAAGTGCAGGCTCAGCCTTTGAGCTGGAGCCTTACTGGAGCCAAGCAGCAGAAGAGGATTGACTCAGAACACTGCAGACCCTGTGCGTCTCTGCGTTGCAGCCTGCTGTACGCTATTCCTTTTTGTGAAGAACTTTCTGTCCGCTTTTCTTGCCCAGTATTTGTACAGTGGATGACTGCTCTCTCAGCACAGCCTCCAGCACTTGTCCCTCTAAGTTTTATTCTTTTCAGCCTGTTTTTTTCAATTTGTTAGGAGTATTCAAATTCTAATTTGATTCCCCTATTTATTTGAAGTCCCTCACAGCTTGATATTTGAAAACACATAAGCAGGCGTTCTTGTCCTTCACTCAGGCTGAAATTGTAGGGAATCAGACAGGCTTCAGACATCACTCCCTGTATCACTGTTTTGTCCTGACACCACTGGCACTAACCAGCTTTCACCCACCTCCAGATGTTCCCACGGCTTTGTTTCTCTAGCTTGCATACTAAAATATTATGCAGAGAAACTTATGTTCTTTCTTGAGTAAAGCAATGTATGCTTTGTAAAAAAGATGCTTATGTTTTATAAAGCTTCAGCCCTCCAAAAGGAGGCAGTGACTCCTGAGGTGAGCACCCCGGAGGTATTCTGCTCCATGCTGTCTGGTGGAGGCAGAACTCCAGGCACACAGCCCTTCTCCTGTATATTTGCAGGGATCAGGAAGCTTTCATCGAGGTGGAAGGAAGGAGTGTATTGGTGCAGAGCTGGTCTGGAATCAGACCACAGAGCAGCGATCCTAATTGAGGTGGTAAGCCTGATTTGACAGATCTAATGGTGCTCAGAAGCTTTGATCTGTGTAAGAAGTCTGTGTAAGGTGTCTGTGCAGGGAAGACAGTGTTGACAACAGGCTGTTCCAAATGGCTTTTATTGAGAATTTGAGGTATCTCTTCCCACAGTCAACAGAACTTCAGATCGGAGCAGCCAGGGCACTGTGAGCAGAGCTGATTTTGTCCCAGCAAGGGGCATGGTGGCTACTTTTCCATGGTAAATTTGTGTCATAAAGACTTTTGCACGGTGAGAAACAAAAGATGAGAAACTAGCCAGTCTCATAGTCAGCGTGAAGCCTGCTATCCCATAGTTCCACAGAATAATAGGATTGGAAAGGCCACAGGGATCATCTAGTCTAACCATCAGCCTGGCACCACTGTGCTCACCAGATCTGTGTGTTTCTTGGACACCTCCACAGACAGTGACCCCACCACCTCCCTGGGTACCTGTGCCAGTGCCTCACCACTCTATCTGGGAAGTTGTTCTTCATATCCAACCTTGAGCCTCCCCTGGTGCAATGTAAGGCCTCTTGTCCTGTTGCTGTTGCATGGGAGCAGAGACTGACCCACACCTCGCCACAGCTTCCTTCCAGGCAGCTGTAGAGAGTGATAAGGTCTCCCCTGAGCCTCCTTTTCACCTAACTGAGCTGCTCCAGCTCCCTCAGCCACTCCACACAATTCTTGTGCTTCAAACCATCGCAGCTTCATTGCCCTTCTCTGGACTTGTTCCAGGGCCTCCATGTCTTTCTTGTAGGGAGGTGCCCAATGCTGAACATAATACTCAAAGTGCAGCCTAATCAGAGCTGAGTACAGAACATCGAGGAACTGGGACTGCTCAGATACTGTACTGCAAGCTTTGTAAGCAATAGGGAAGTAGACTTCATTTAGCCTTTGCAGGACAAGCAGACTTTGTAAAGTACAGTGCTGCTATACCAGCTGGGTACAAGTGTTTGAAGAAGGCATGGTTAGTTGAAAATGTTAGGTCTGTGACATCCCTACTTTTGTTTGCTTACTTTGATGGTGAATTGTAGTTGGTGATGCTGAATTCCTCTGGGAAGGAAAAATATTTTCCCACCTCAAAACACTGTTGAGAGAACTTTGTGTTCTGCCTTCTGAAGCAGGTTTCTGAACTTATGTTGTCTTATCCCAGTCCATCCAGGCTGAAGTACACTCATAAATAGTAAGATACGATTACTGGTTCTTTATGTATCTGTATGCTGCGATCCTTTGTCTTGCTGACATGGGAGCATACCTCCTATTACCTATTAGTTTGCAGCTTTTTATACTTTCTGTGCTTCCTGGGATGCAGTGTTTCCACAGACACTATATGTATATGTATTTCTGCTCTATGCACCATGCTTCTGTCCTCAGTTTCATTCTGTACATGCTTTCAGTCCCACAGCCTGATGTCTTGGGCTCAGTTTTGCTCCATCGCAGTGCGGTTGCAGCTCAGACACCCAGTCTTGTGCCAAGCAGCCCGGTAGGAGTGGTGCCACTTCCACTAGAGGTGGTCAGGGTGCTGTAAGGAAGAAACAGCCCATTCCAGAAGCAGTGAGCTTTTCTTCTCTATGAAAACAACGGGTTAAAGAAGCAGAATTCTTAGGCAGCTGCTGAGCATGGAAGAAGCAGAAAGCAAGTAAGACGGACCAGCTGCTATCCAGTGTTTACTGCCCAAAGTGGTTCTCTGCTCTGCTACTGCCACTGTAAAGTGTTTGTTTGTTTGTTTGTTTTTTCTGCATAGAGTGCTGTAATTCTTTGCATTTTTAATCCTTAGGCCAGTAATTCCAAGGCCTGTGAAGTCACATCTTTGACCTGAGAAGCAGTAGCTGTGCTTCCAGACAGATGCTGCTGAAGCTCGTGTGGCTGGATTTGTGCAGCTGTGTGGAGTGGGGCATGCAGCAGTCACCATGCGGAGCTGTACCGCCTGGAGCACAGGGCCTTTAGCCAGCTGGATTTATTGTCCTGCCATATCCATTTCTGTCTGTGACATTCTCATGTGTCTATCTGATGATTAAACTTAACTGCAGGTGCTTTTTCCTTTGGAGGGTCATCTTCTGGGTCTTGCTTATGGGGTTGGTTAGAGGTGGGGAAAAACAGAGCCTGTGGCTGTACAGTCTCCAGCTCTTCTCAGCATCCAGACCTCTTCAGTACTTGAGTTGCAGTTTCAGCTGTTTCTGGTGTGTATGCTGGCATGGCAGGTACAGTGTTGTACGTGAATGTGGCTAGGCAGGCTCTGGCAAGGCAGTAGAAGAGAAGTAGTGGGATTTTGTATTTGGAAGGGACTTCATGTCCATTACCAACTTGTATTACCAAGTGGTGTTGGTAAATAGGTGGAATGCTACAGGAGCAGACTTCTGAAGCACCAGGCTTTTACTAGTGCAGCTGATGTACTGAGCTACAGCAGCCAGAGTGCAGATGTTGAGCTTTGGGGTTTTGTATGGGAAATGCTTTTTTTTTTTTCCACTTCATTGTTCTGTTACTGAATATTCTTGATCTTGTGTTAAAGCATCAGGGAATTAATTCCTTGTGTACAGCACCAAAGTGAAAGCAATCAAGACACTTAGTAAGGTTTAAGTACCGGTTGGCCAGTCAGTGATGTAATACGTAACACACATATAGGATGAGCAGCAGTTTTTATTTATTTACACGTATTCTTTGTTGACCTGTCTGGAAGGGGAAGGTATTCCTGTGTCCAAGTTCCATGTTAGCCCAGTGATTGCAAACCTCACTGCTTTTAATTGGAGATGGTACCTCTGTAGTACTTACTCTCTTTCTTTTTATATAGGCTTGATTATAATACTAATAAAAGCATTTTGGATTTACAATTGTTAGGAGTATTGGTTCATGTCTCCTGTGAGAAGCAGGGAAAGAAAGACAGCAGCATTAATTTCAAGCTGTAGCCTGAAGGGTAGGTACAGAATATTGTCTTCAAATAAAGAAGTTGTGAAATTCCCAAGGGGAGTTCCTTGATTCTGGGGCTGAATCACTGAATTGGGATACTGAGAACTACGAACCAGCAAAAACACACAGCAAAGAGCTGAAAGCCTCTAACTAAATAAAGATCCTGCTAAGTGTGGAAAGGAGTTGGGCATCCCAGGAAACACAGTAGTGCTAATGTAAATCCTGCTTTATAAAAGCACTCATTTCTGGTGTATTTTTATTTCGTTACCACTTGCTACAGTAAATAAGGTGCATTTCCACACTGCCTGGAAGGAGGTCTTCACAAACGGAGTGCCTGTGCAGGCTGCAGCTGCTTAGAGGTGGAAATCAGACTTTGAGCAAAGCTGTGTGCAAAACTTGGGGTGCTTATATGGCAGGGGATGCTGCCTGTTAGCTGGAAGTGTGAGAGGGGGGGCATTAGTTCTCTCTTTTGTACTGGGAAACAACTAGCTGGAATGCTGCTTTTGAAAGGCAGTGGCTGCCTTTTGTGCTTTGATAGTTGAAATTTGATAAGCCCTTTAATGGAGAGTAAATAGAAGGTTCTAAAAGACCTCTCTGTGGCACCCTTTATAGGCTGTGTGCTCAGACGAGTCATCAGCATATCTAAAAAAAAGAGCAGTGATTTTCCTGCGATGGTAGTTAGCGTTAATCAAAACTTCATAACGCTGATGTTATATTAAAAGCAATCACATTTTCCTTCCCAGAACAATGCAGGGATGAATAAAGCAGTTTCTTAGGGAACTGAAGAAAGCAAGAACCCTTTGGGGGGGAAGGAGCCAAAGTGCACATTAGTTGTTTAGCCATTCAGCCAGCTCGCAAGTTAATCAGATCACTTAATAATTCTGTTTTAGAGCTGAACCTCTGTTGCACTTGTGGGAGCTGTGAGGTCTCAAGACACTGCGGTACTAAAGCCCCTGTCCTCAGAGGAATATACAACACTGAAGATGAAAGATCTTCCCCAGAGCCACTGTGACGTGCAGTTCCAGAATGGAAACCATAAATAATTAGTAGGTGCTTGGTATACAGATAGGCAAGGTCCTTCATGAAACCTGCGGACAGATTTTGCTTCCCCTGACTGTCACACACTCAGTGAAGCGTATTTCTTCTTCCAGATCTTCAGCAGCCCGTGGTACGGCCTTCCTGCAGCCAGAATGTATGGGAGCACTCTGTGCTTTGGGGTTAGGGTGATGCGCCTTGTTCTCTTTGGTCCCAGAGAGCAGCCTTGCACATCTGACAAAGGGTATAAATGGGAGCCTCTTCCTAGGCAGGAGGTGACGCCTTGCTTCTCACATAGAGTGGCTGCTGTGTTTTTATTTTTTATGTACTTGTATGGTTTTGGCAGATGGAGGATCTCACAGCTGTTAACATCTGTGGCTTTACAGTATCTTGTAAAGGGGAATTTGCTGCTCTCCATTGTGTCAGACAGGGGCTCTTGGTCAAGCTCATGGACAGCAGGCGTGTGGACAGGCAGACAGGGGCTTGGTGTCCCTCAGACAGCTGCCGTGGGTGCTGAAGGTGCTGTCAGGCCTCCTCCTTTCCCTACGCACCAGCCATTCTCTGTGCTGAGGGGCAGGCTGGGCTGGTTTGGGTGCCTGGTAGACATGTTGGCAGCCTCTTGCAAGTGCCCAGTTCATGTGGAGTATCACAAATACACACATTGCTTTCCATTGCATTTTCTTCAGGAGGTTGTGCTATTGGTTTTACACTGGGAAGGGAACAGAAGCTGCTCGTGAATGCTGAAGGTGTCATGATTTGCTGTGTGATTTTTCACTCTAGACTTTACCCAGGAAGCGTGCTGTCCATTGGCCTCCTTTGGTGGAAGGGTTCAGTCACCCACTCAGGGAGCAGGAATTGCTGGCAGGGCTCTCAGGTGACGAAGCTGTCTGGTGTGGGGGCTGCAGCTCCTCTTTTCCTACTGACGTGGAGATGAATGTACTGCTAGGGAGAGCAAGTCGCTCTGCAGTTTTTTAGGGCCCAGAAGGCATCGTCACATTAGGAACTCTTCTCAGGTGTCTCGACAGCTATTTTGGCTTTCCTCCTCGCTTCAGGGATAATGAAGACGTAGTAACGTACTGAAAATGGTATCTTCTTGAAAACATGAAACCTTGCTGAGCCAAATTGTTGTGTATTACCTGTAACTGGAGGCTTGGAATTTACCCCGAGTGAACGTGCCTAACCTTGTGAAGGTGCAAAAGTTTCAGGTAAATATCCCGAGCAACATCTTGGAAATAGGAATTTCTCACTGAGCACTGTCAGCCCTTTCCTTAAAGGCTTTGGAAAGCTCCTTCATGACCTCTCTTGTGAAGGTGATGAGGTAAACATTTCTGGGCTCTTTATGTATTTCCAATTGATCCCAGTAATGTGAAAAATGATTTGTCTCTCTTATAGTATGATTTACTTCAGTCATCTTTGCTACTCCTGTGTGTCTGCTGATATCCAGTTGTCAGGATTTCAGGGCAGGAGGGAGCTCTCTGACAGTGCAACTTTACTATTGCCTGGGGAGGTTTATTTTTAGTTTCCCCAGATAATGCATGTTTTCTTCTTAGATTCTGCATATCTGGAGACAAGATATTAATTAGAATTAGTTCTGGACATGATGAAAATACAGAGCCGATTCATTTCAGATGTCATACATTGCAGCAATATGCAAGATGTTTTGAATACTGAAAAACTAGTAACAAATAGTAGGAAATCCTTCTCTATTTAAGTAATATATTTAGTACTTAGTTTACAGCAGTACAGTTTAGAAGTTACCTCTAATATTTGGTCTTAGTTGGGATGGGTATATAAAGATGAATATTCACCTATTCCTCATTCTGCTTTGGAGGATGTTTTTAGTCTAGATTTTAGAAGTACCAACTCTCAGAGCCGTCCCCTGGACTTTTTTATTGCTTGCACATGTCTAAGGGAGGCCTGGTTGGCAGAGCTGCAGGTGAACCACAGTCGGGGGGAGGAGGTGCCTCCATCAGAGCCTCAATGGTTTGGTGAAGGAGGGTGCTTCAGCAAAAATAACTTCTGGGATCTCCCGACTCTCCTGAGATGGTTTTGATGATGTTCTGTTTCAGCTTCTCATTTTAAAAATACATTTAGCTGTGAATATTTTCATTCATTATATATATTACATTTTTTCTGAGGGCAAATGAAAAAGAAATATTTACATTTTCTGAAGTGAAATGCTTTAAGTAATGTAAGAAAGAGATCGTTCTGCCAGAGGAATTTGAAGTTTTGACTTGCGTCTTAAAAGGCAATGAAGTCAGACTTCAGAATTCCAGCTCCTCTGAAAACAGGTCTTGTAGTTTTCACATAACATGGTTACAGAGCAATTGATTTTGCATGTTTTGTCTCTTGCAGCTCTACAGCTGGGTTGTTTGCTGATCTGAAACAGCATCTTTTCCCTTAATGGCTCAGGAAACCAGGCCAGATAATGCTGATGATTTAAGTCCAAATCAAAATATCATTGAAAGATTTATCTCGATCCTGCAGCGTTTCAGTCCCATGCAGTGGAAATATTTCATTATCCAAACGAGTTAGAGTAGAAAACAGTAACAGGCAAATAGAATTAACAGAGTATTTTTGGCATTGTGTGAGTGCAGCAGGATTTGTCAAATGAGCTTGTAAATTAAATACGTGATGATAATGATACAATGATAAATAATCTCCCTTTCCTTGGAGCTCTGGAGCTCATACTGTACCACTGGAGTTTGCTGGGTCTTTGACCAAGGCTGAATCTCTCAGTGTTTTTAAGTCAGTTGTACCTTACGTGATTACACAGTGTTGGTAGTAGGAAAACTGGCAGAAGATCCCTGTTCCTGCTAGGAATCTAGTCACGATACTCTGTGTGTGTCATCAGATACATTTCCTGCTCTGGTTGAAGTCTTGGGTCAGATCCTCTGAAGTGTTTGTGTACCTCCCTGCTGTCTGGTCCTGTGCTGTGGGATCCAGCAGTCAGTGCTGAGCATTGTCTGGCTGTACAGATGTATGGAGGTATAGATCTTTTGTTAGAACTTTGCTGGTTTTGCTGTAAAGCATCCAGAAAAATATGGTGATTTCTTGATTAGTACTGCGGTAGTAGCAGAGATTTACCTCACAGTGAATATTGGTATGCTGCTGGTGGATAATTTACATACCACTTATCAGCAGTGCTTTTATCAAAATTCACTTGTGTAGTGGCAGTGCTCAGTCACAGCCTGAAGCAGTGATTGAGCACCTGGTGGAAGGCAGGGCCAATTTGGGTGAGCTCAGGTGCATGCAATGCTGCTGATTGACCAGAAGGGCTGGAGCCAGGATCCACCCATTCTCAGACCTCATTTAAGAGTTGGCAGTGGAGGCGAGAGGGGTTTTTCTGGAGATCCCTGAGGCCTTCTGAAGGTAAGCTGCTTGTTTCCTTTGTTTCTGTACGGGTAGCTGTTGCATTTGAGCAAATTCTTCCTTTCTGCAGCCCAGGACTTTGTTACTCTGCTGTCATTGCTGTGCTTTCTGTTGTACTACAGCATGACAACTTTTCCACTGCAAATGAGTCCAGCCTACTTTGCAGTTTGTGGTGAGGGGTTGAGTTGAGCAAGAGCAGTGCCTGGCCTCTGTGTGGTCTTGTGTTATGGTTTTATGATTTTTGGTTACTGATATTCCACATCATAACACCACATAATGCACTGGGGCTCACCAGCCCATAAGCGGTTGATATCTTTATGGGTTTTTTTGTTTCACCAGTTTCATACTGTATTGACCTGCCAGTCAGGTCTTGTATGGTAAGGACTTGTCACCTTTGTCGTCTTGAACTGGAGCACACTCCAGTGGCACAGCTTTCACTCTGGTTGGTCCGAGGACTTGTTAGAGCTGAAACATCCCACAGCACTAAGATTAGGTATTTGTGATTACTTGACAGGAGCAATCTCTCTGCTGGTTTATTTCTGATGCCGTGTCGTCAAAGCTCTTCTGAAACAGTAGGCGCTTATGTGGGAACAGCGGCATGTTTTCAGTGCAGGGGCATCACTTCTAGTCCTGATGTGCTGTGGTTTTGTTCTGGCTTGTTACAAAGAAACTACAAAGGAAGGAAGCCTGCCATTGCAGAAGTGGGATGGCAGCAGGGAATATTACAGAATGCTTCATGTTGGTAGAACTTTCCCAGCTCTAAAAGAATTTGTGTTTGGAAGGTCTTCAATTTTGCATGAATGACTGTGGAGGGCTGTGAGTGCTGTGGCAATGAAATTTTAGCTTGTTTCTTTGCTTACTTTCAGAAGGGTAAAGCCTGGGCACAGCAGTAACTAGAATTCATAGAATCAACTGGCCACAGAAGAGATGCAGTAGGAAGAATTTCCTGTCTGTGAAGCCCGTTAGGCTGATACAGACTTCACAAGCATCAGTTCTTTGTCAAGATGTACTTGAAGTTAACCCAGAGAAAGCTTTTGGGGAATGAGTTGATAGGAATGGGTTTCCAGTGGTAGCGTGCTGCAACATCCAGCTCCTGAACAGCCTTTATGTGAAGCCCAGTGGATGGAGCCTGCAGGCACGCGGATGGCATGCAGGAGCTCCTTGCTTTTTCAGTCGTGATAAACCATGAACGTTCCTCCTCTAGAAAAGTGATTTTTATGAACCTTTCGGTTGGCACGTATTCAGCGTAGCACACTGAATTGTGAAGGAAACAGAAATCAAATGCACTGTTTGAAGCATATCATACTGGAAAATGTAACAGTAAATTGTGCTCAGAGCTGCTCGTGCTGTGCTTGTGTAATGCCAAGCTGAGTCAGAGACCACTTCTGGAACAGATATGGGGAACAGCCAGCAGGAAAGCTGCTTTATTACAAACATCTCTAAAGGGCAGTTGACATTTATCCTCACCGAGCATCATCTTCATCAGTGGTAGCATGTGAGCTGTCACAGAGAAGGGTGTTGGAAGGCAGAAGTGAGCTTGAAAGGCACAGAAAAAGCTGTAAGGCAGAGTATGGTAAAACATTTTACAAATCAGCGGGGCTCCTCAGACTGCAGTGTGACCCTCAGCCACGCAAAGGCTCCAGCACCAAGAAAGGGGAGGCACGCAGGTCCCCCTGCTTTCCAAGGTGCTCTGATTAAGGCTGTGTGCTGATGACCTCCAGGGAGCTGGTGGTAGCCCCAGCAGCCTCCCCACAGGCCTTGTTCCTGGTACTCATCCTCAGCCCCAACACAGAGGTATGGGGCAGGGTTGCCCCGGGCTCTTAAGATCCATGAGGAGTCCCTGGGAAACAGGAATCTGTTAGGAGATAACAGGCACCGGCCCTGGTAGCCGCAAGTGCTTGAGGGTGGCCTGGACACAGAGCAGGAAGCCTTAAAATAACCCTCCAGGCTTTGTGTGTGCCCAAGTGCAGCACTTCCCAGCCCCAGTGTGGCAAACCTGCTAACTGTCAACTGTAAGTGCAGCACAAAGCCTGTGGTGAGGTGTGCATAAAGAGCCTTTTTATTACTGCCACTGAATGATCTCCATCCAGTTCCACCAGTAGTACCAGCTCTGGGGCAGGCGGCGATGGAGATTGTGACAGGGGTCTTTGTGTTATTTTCTTTAATCCATACTTTACATTAGAAAATGTCATTACTGAATGAGGGCATCGTTTCTGGAAGAAACTTAACACCCCAAGACCCTCAGAGGAGCAGAAACCTCAGTTAGAAGCAGTGATATCAAGAGAGGAAATTGAGAATGCAAAATCGTATCTTCCAAGTGGCAAAGCACCGAGAGCAGATGGCTTCGGCTCAGTCTTACAAGTACTTTCAAGAACATCTGGTTCCTTGAATGCATCAGCTGCTTCACCTCTTCCTGAGCTGCAGGAAGTTTCTTGCTTCTCGCGTTGCCACCTTTCCTATGCCGAGTCCTCAAGAAAGAGCAAAATCAGCGTGCCAGCCATAATTGCTTATGCCTCTGATTAATCAAGGAATTACATCAGTGCCAATTACAACCAGCTTTATTTATGGTAGTCAGCCATAGCTTTAGGAAACACTTTGTCTGGTACAGGTTGAACTGGCCAAGATGGCTTTGTTTTGAGTCTGGGTGGTGAGGAGAAGGCTTCTTTGCTGCGTGCCCATCGGTAGTCGTGGCATTCCAGATGTGTCAGGAGGCTACTGGGGTTGCTTCAGAGTTTCAAGTAGTCTGAATTTTAGAGGAAGAAGGAAATCCCACATGGAATCTACTTCGATTTTTAGTGTCATCTTCTCAAGCCTACAGCTTTAACTTCTTCTGGTGCTCATGGCTGCGTACGATGAAAGGCAACAACACTGAAAAGAGGCAGTAATGTTAGAAGTTGTTTTCCAGTGGTTCTTTTCACCAGAAGTTGCTCTCTGGCCTTTGCACCATACCTATCACAAGTAAATGGCCCCTCATTTTGTTTTCTGGACTAGACACTTGGAAAATGTGCCCAAAATAGTCTTAAGGAAAAAAGCCTTAGACTGCCAAATACTGTAGCTGTAGCTTTCCTGTTTTAAATGTACTGACGTAGTTGGTGCTTTGGGGAATGGATTTCAGGTCTCCCTGGGCTGTTTGCTAAGTGTGTGTGTATAAGGGAGAAGGAGAAAAGAGGATATTTTGTGTTGGGTGTGTTGTTTTTTTTTTTTGTTGTTGTTTGAGCTTTGCTTTGCTTTGCTTTATTACCTACAAACCTTTGGTCATACTTAAGTAGGTACAGTGTTTGATCCAGCAGCCCATAGGAATCAATGGGAGCTTCGTTCTTGCAGCGCATCTGCGAGAGGAAGCGGCAGCACCTGCCCGGAGAGGTGAGAGTGCTGCTGTTATGAAGGGGAGCTGCTTCTCTCCTTATTGATTGAGTTATTGATTCCAGCCTCTGTGATGTCTTTTGGGTGGGTCAGATTTTATCTCAGCCTTTTGAAGCTAATGCTCCGCACCTGTAGAAGGAATGGGAGCTTTTCCAAAGTATGGAGCCTGTGCACAGCAGTGCTACTGCACTAGCTTGTACCACCTGGGTGCAGGCACTGGTGTGTTTGCTCCTGCTGCTGGAAGCAGGGGGCAGAGATGGGATGTGAGCTACAGGGCAATACTAATGGGATGCTGTGTCTCTTAGGTGGCCTCTGGTAGCCGAGGGATGGCAGGAGAAAAGGCAAGATGGGTCGTACAGCTAATGAGACTGTGTTACGGTGTGTTGGTTGTATCATCTGCCTGGATTACAGGGAGGGGGGAGTGGTAGAGTTTGAAACCGTAGGGTTTCTCCTGTCTGTAACATAAAAGCAGAACATTTCCAAGATCTGAATGCCTGTGCAACTACTCTTTTGTAGCTTATTTTTTGGGGAAATGCGTTGCTGTTTATGCTTTTGGTTATAGAATAAAAAGAAGTGTGACATTTGATTTTAAAAGCTTACATGATACGCTTGGTTTACATGCTTTGATAAAGGTATGAATTTGCATCCTTTGAGCTTTTAGCGGGGACTGTGAAGCATAGGGTGAAGTTGAGCAGTAACATTTAATCTAGAAATGCAGCAGAGACAGTTTATTAGCAGGTTTATAGTAAAACCAGGAACTGATCCAGCAGCTTATGGAGGCAGCAAAACTGGAATATCTAAGCATTTCATCTGGTCCTTTTGTTACAGCACTAGTAGCATCTTAAGGTGGAGAGCTCTTGACTGAGGTTCCCAACAGTAAGTGCTTTGTGGTTTCTCCATTTGTCTTTCATGACAACCCCTGGCACTGTGACAGGTGCCTTGTGTTTGCTGCTGCATGCCCCTCGAGAGCTTGGCAAGACAATAAAGTGGAGCTTTGACAGGTGCTAGAATAAAAGGACATCGTATCTATAACGAGGTTATCTCTATAATGTGAATCCCAGGCAGGAGCAAAGCTTTGGAAAAGACCACTTGCCTTGCATGTACCAGAGATGGGCATTTAAGCATGCGCAACAGGCTGCTGTCCTAAATGAACTAAGACCTGTGTCGTCTTGTGTCATTTTACGTTTTCAACAGCTTTTAAATTAAACCAAATCCATTAATCTTTTTTACTTGCTGAGACTTTGTAAAAGAATGACTCTTCATTCTTCTCTGATAGCTCAGCTGGAAATGGACTTTTGAAGGATGATGGTCCTGCGAGTGATAGGGAAATATGAAGTGACGGGGCCTGGTGACTTATCTTCCAGTTAGCCCTGCATTCTTTGTGGGGGGCTGGCAAAAGGCCAGTTGCAGTAAGTGCTGAAATACTGCTCAGCAAGAGCCCACGGCTCTGCCAGCCTGTATTGCAAGTTCAGAAACACTTGAGAATGGAATTTGAAGTCATTGAGGAAAGGGCACGGTTTCTAGAGGAATCAATCAGTTCATTTGCTGCCTATAGCAGATTGAAGCGTCTCTGAAATTGTGGCCTGTGAGCGTACTGCCCTCAGCTAGCCAGCAGTGGGCTTTAGGGTGAGGCAGCTGAAAGTTTCTGCAGGCTTCACACCCCATAAGCTTGCAGTCTATCTGGGATTTATCGTTAACTAAGTTGGCATTTTAATGGGAACTTCCGTGTGGGTAAAGAGATGGAAGTCCCTATAAAATGAAGCACATTTAGTAAACATACTGAGGCACAGCTGAAATGAAAACAAATCAACTCTTTTGTGGTGTAATAACATGCTACCTACACCCTTTTGAGGTTTTTCTCCTTGATTATAGGCGTTATCTGCTTCATTAATTTAAGTACTGCTGTTGTATCAATCAAGTGCTTTGCCAATTTCTAATTGCCAGTCTGGGAGCTGAGTCACTAAGTTGTCTTGGCTAGGAAGGAGTTGAGGAATGACAGTTTGGGTATTAATTTGTTTTCCTGAATGCCTTGATTATTTAAAAAACTGACACGGGATCCTTGTGCTTTAGTTGGTCGTGGTGCATTTTATTGGCCTCTTTTATTAGCCTTTAGGTGCATTTGGTACTAAGTAACTTCCGAATAGAACGTATAGCCAGAGATGCATTGCAGACCATAAAGGCTTCAGTAGTGGTAGAAATGCCGTGAGGTTACCTGTGTGTTTTTGGAATATCTTTTCAATTCAAAACACAAAGGGCTTTTAAAATGGTGAGGGTGGTGGTTGGTGGAAGGATCACAAGGCCCATCGGTAGGAATAGGCAGCCAGAGTCATTTCGAGTCGGCTGTGTGGATTTCTCTGGCTTAAACTGATAGGTAACCTCTTCTGTGTGCATCTCTGTGAGACTTTCTAGTTTACTCTCTAGCACAGTCATGGCAAATGAATGAAAGCATTGGGGAGCTGCAGCAAATCATGTTTGTAGCCTTTCACAAGTCTTATTTGTAGGGGGACTGAAGGACCTCTCAGCCTAAAAGCTGACTTTCCTTTCAAGAGGATGGGCAGGGTTCATTACAAATGTCTTCCACCACTTAGTACCATGTAAGTGCTATACACAGTCCTAAATATTTATTGTAATAATTTGTGTAATTAGAGCAGGCTTTGGATTCCACTCATACAGTAGCATTTAAGAACACAGAGTGTGTTTTAGTTTCAAGGGCACTGACATATATGCTGGAGTTTCTTGCAGTTCAGTGATTTGCAAGCAGAAGATGAAATACACAGTGGATAAACAAGCAGAAAGTTCTTAAGCTGGCACCTCCTACTATGAGATTAGAAGTTAGATTCCTTTTTTTTTAATGTATTTCCAAGCAGCAAGGGAGGAGCACAGAAGAAACACTTGTTAGCATCCCATCCCAGTTCTGCCTCACCAACTGCCTAGCCCACAGTGCTCTTCCATAGAGCTCCTCCTTGGCAAGTCCTCGCTGTAGCCCCTTAGCATCGTGAAGCACGGGACAGGTCTGCACCGTTTCACTTCAGGGTATCCTTTAGTTCAGTGCCTTACTTTCTCAGGCAAAGAGCGTTGGCTATTTAGGGAGCAATTCAGCATTACTGAAAAAAATTCAGAGGTAAAGAACATCGTGTTTCGGTATCCCTTATGTACTGAGTGCTATCTACTCCTCTTTTCATGCATCAGGGTGGTTGCAATGAATTAATTTCAGAGATAGCTATTACTGGAATAATAATATGGCATAGGAAGAGGACCTGAGAGAAAAAAGATCTCATCCTCAAATTTGCCTGTCTGGAGCAAGGTTCTGTACTACGTGGCAATAACGACACGTGCTGCTGATAAGCAAAACATTCCTCCATCAGCAGGGGGGCTTTTATCATTTTCTGATAGGCGCAGTCAGTTTGTGTATCTGCGCTCATAGCAAATTGATTGACTTCTGTAACGCTTACACCAAGGGAAATGCTTTTGCCTACTGTGGCTTCTTCTTTATTGGATTTTTAAGTTACAAATTTAATAAATCTCATTTTTAATTAACAAAGTAAATATAAAACTGAGTTGTGTGTTTAAAGGGAAAATGTGCAAGAACCCCATGGCTGAACAAAAGCATTGGAGCCTTTTTTTTTTTTTTAGCTTTGAGACATGTTCAGCCTCCTTCTTGTTCTCGACTGTCGAGAAGTATTTGATATGCTGGGAAAGGTTAATTCCTGAAAGGTATCAAAATAACAACAGTAAAAAAGTTGGAATTTCGTACTTAGAGGCGGCTGTTTTATCAGTGTCGGTTGTTCTCCTGTGTATGTGATGTGTGGCTGTGTTTTCCTTCTGCCTTCTCATAAACAAGTGCAGTAAGTACCTGTACGTTTTTAGGGGCTGTGATTGCTTTAAGCTCCTTCCAAGTATCCATGTGCCATATGGTAGGTTTCATTTGCAGGATGGGGTGCAGCCTGCTGGCACTGCCCTTTTGAAGGAGACGAGTTTAAGTCCCAGCAGGGCATGCTGCGAATGAGATGCTGCCAGCACTTCCATGTCTGCCTGCTCTGCCACTGAGGTAGAACGGGGGGTTTGGCTCCTGAATAAGAGGCAGCTACCAGTGAGCTATGTGGTGCACAGAGCTGGGCAGTGCTCTGGAGAGGTCAGCCTGTTAGATTAAGTGGTATGGCATGCACTGGACTTGGGAGGAGCAGATGGTGCTTTAGCAGCTGTTTCTCTATTGAACCAGATCTCATCTCTTGTCAGATATAGGGAAATGCAAACAAGGTTCAGGCTTGCTTGGACTCAGTCCCTTCTTCCATAACTCAGAAGCAGACTAAGAACAGCGGTCCCAAGGAGAGGTGTCAGTGCTGCTGCTGTGGTGTCCTGATGATGCTGGCACCTGCTTGGAGGGTTGGTTGGGTTTTGCAACCCAGAGCAGTAAATGTGTGAGTGCCGAGATCTCAGAGTGCCTGCTGGAGCCCTGCGTACTTTATCCCTCTTCTGACCAGTGCTGTTGAGGGTGCTGTCTCCTATCTCTTACATTGTGGGAAGGAGCAAGGTTGGAGACAGCTCTGGCTGTACTGACACTCAGGTGGGGTGCTTTACAGGCTGGAGGTAGGACAAATCTGGGCTGAGATTGCTTTCCAAGTTCCCGTTCTGGTCAGCTCTTGCTTTGCCAGCTGTCCAGCCTATCCCCTCAAGAGTCAGCTTTACACAAGGCAGCCTTGTGGGAGTCAGGGATGCACTGGAGGTGCTACTCTTCCCCTTCTGTGTGTTCTCTGCTTTGGTTCTGACCTGCACAGCGATGCTGTACTAATGCTGAGCTGCCGTGCAAAGCACGTGTTTCTCATCAGATCATGTTAAGTCCTTGAGAAGGTGGAGTGGGGCAATATTGGTTCTTGCTTTCAGGAATTCCTTTTACTCTTCCAAGCAATCCTGAACTCCCCTGGGAAGCACCAGGCAGCTTTTGAGTGAAAAAACAACCTAACATTAAAAACTGTAGAGCGGTGATGGCACTGCATGTGTATCCCACTGAGTCCAGAATGCCGCTATGGTTATAAGCAGATCTTGGTCTCACTCATCTGAGAGTAACCGGTCTTTGCAGAATGTGCATATACAGCAGCGTGCTTTCCAGAGGTCACTTGGATGCGCACTTGCCTTTGTGCCTCTCTTTGGTACAACCCAAGAGGTTCCTGCATGTTACACACTTGAGGAATTTCCCCTCTTACTGTTTGCAAGATGTTTTTATGTGGACTGTGGTTTGTGCTAATGGTTCAGCCCAGATCACTAACGTTAAATCCTTTTGGAACCTTCTTTTCCTCAGCTGCCCTGCAGTGGGGATGCGTTGCCCATATGTAAGGAGATGGTGGTGGTGCTGTGCCATTGGTTTACCATAGGCTTGGTTTCTCTGCAGCTGCTTATGTCTGAAGAGATGTCGGGGCTCAGGGGACTGTTGATCCACACGGGTCCCTCTGATGCATGGATTGCTCATACGAGTCTCTTCTGAGAATTTAGTTCTCAAACGATGTAAAGCAGGGAAAATGGAAGGGTAAGATCTTCCCACAAGCTAAAATGTGAAAGCCAGTGACAGAACGATCAAATGTAAAGCTCTGCTGAGATTTGCTGAGATCACAGTGTTCAGCCTCACTACTCTTGCCCATTCCTCCTCTGACTTTGGTCAGAGGTGCTTTGCAGTGCTGGGGTTTCAGAAGGCCCCTCATGTGCAGGAGTAGGAACCCTCACTAGAGACTGTGCTGGGAAAACAGCAGCTCTTAGATCAGTGATGGCTTTTACCCAACTCCTTTTGTGTCTGCAGTTGGTTTTCCACTGTCTTCCTCACCCAGTGGAATGTGACCTGAAAGATGATTTGGGATGGGAAGATGGATTATTTCTTCCTATGAAAATAAGAGTGCTCCAGGATGCAGCGTGTTGTAAACACCAAAATTAGTTAGACTTAGAAATGCACTGAAAGAGAAGACCTTCTTCATTGGGAGCCTTACAAGGGAGGTGCTTTGGGAGGTACATCAGCACTGGGCATGCTGTGGGGCTCTGCCTGCCTCTGCAGGCTACTCAACAAGACAATCCCTGCTGTAGGTCTGAGGGACTGGCTGCTAACTTTGACAAGCTTTTTATTTTAGTTATTTTCATTCAAACATTTACATCACATCTCATTACCTTCTCTGAGCTGTAATTAGAAATCCTGTGGAATTAAGAACCATTAAATTCATTGAGATTTCAGCCTTGGGAATTTGCCCAGAGGCACACAGCTTACGGGCCTTCATGAGGCTTGACTTTCTTGGAGCTGTCTCCCCCTCCTCTGCTTCATCCAAGCCTTTGTGAAATGGAACCATATTTTCAGTTTCACTAATTAATTGCTCTTGCCAACCAACAGATGTTTTTTAGCCTTTGAAGGCCAGGAACAGCCAGGTATGTCACTTCTGCAGCCTCATACCGACTTTGTATGCAATTTGAGCAAGAAGTTTTCAAACATTTAGGATCTCTCTTCTACTAATTTATTTACTTCTCAGTTGTGTCGATGACGATGGATTGACCTTAAAAAGCAGTGGTAAGAAAAGCCACAAAACTGAGCATGGGCAGTGTGGTGTGCAAAGAGTCAAGCTTGAATGCAAAGGAGCACTGGGAAAGCAGCTGCTTTGTTCTTCCCTCTGCTACTCTGCACTCAGCACATTGTCTGTTGTGTGCTGGGAAGCTCTTGGGCAAAAAAATATTCAGACTTGTCCTCAATACTGAGGATAGCAGCTGTAATGACAGGATCAGTGGGTCCGGGTGCTTGTGCTTCCCTCCTGTTGTCTACATTATTAAAAATGATCTCATTGAAATAGATGTCATTAATCAGTGCCAAACACAGTTTAGCTAGGATGCAGACAAGGACAAACTGCACTACTACAGCCTGCTGATAGAAAATGTTTGGGCTAGTTTAATGGCACAGTGGTGAAATGCTGGAGGCAAACCCATCCTTCTGGAATAGCGCTCTTCCACCAGCTATGGCAATGGAGTTAGCCTTGTTACTTCCCAGGTTGCCCAAGTACAGGGCAAAATCTGCCCACCATGCAATGAGCAGAGTTGTACTGTGTGCATGAGGTACACATCTCACTGCACTCCTGGTCTACTGCATTGTAATGGATAGCAGATGGAGTTCAGGGCAGTTCATCTGCTGGGGAAAGGAAGGAGGTGTGTGCTGGGAGTGTTTGCGGCTGTGTTGGTAGCAGTATTGCTATTAAGAAAGAAAGAAGAGGTGTTTTCATGACAGCTTTTAAGAAGGGAGGTAGGATGAGGCCTTCATGGAATGAAGACTGGTGGGAGGTGAGAAGACTTGTTTAACAGCAAGCAGAAGAACTAGAGAAGGCTCAAAGAGAGAGATGGTGGTCCTAAAAATGTGAATAGAGCAACTCTGAGCTGTGCTCTGTGATTAATACTGTGTCACTGTTGCTCTAGTGCCTGCTGATCCAAATGGTTGTATGGGCATGATTAAGGTGCTTATTTGCCCCTGTAAATATCTGGTTTGAGGTAATATCTTAAAATTAACCTGAATTCTGCATTTACAAAAACTATTTTTTGTAATAGCCGCAGTTTGTTTGTTGACACTGTTTCTTATATTTTATTAGGTATGCAGAACTGGGGTGTAACTAAGGCCAAGTGGTCTGTGGCCAGATGTGATGGTTGTGGATTGTGTGAGATTTGGGGCTGGAGAGCAGGTAGCAGGCGCATGTTGGCTGTGTGCCTGTGGTGTCAGTGCTTGGCAGTGTGAGCACGCTCCCCAACATCCCATCAGATCCCAAGCCTGAATGTAGTGTGTGCAGAAGAGTAAAGCAGGACTGACAGTGACCTATTTGCCATTATAGAAGAAAAGGGGGAAAAAAAAAAAAAGCTAGTTGGAATACAAGCGGCTCAGACCTTAGCAAACTTGTTAACTAACAAGAAAGGAGTGTTGATTAGAATAATCAGGTAGGCTGTTACTCAGTTTATAGGCCCTCTTCTGGCTGTGTTCAGAGGGCAGACAGTCCCAGCCCTGTGCTCTGAGGAGCTGTAGCAGAGCTGCTGGGCAGCCCCTGTGCAGGAGGCAGGCTGGCAGTTTGTCATGCACACACCTCAGCACAGCAAAGCCAGGGAGAAGCATGGGTGCTTCCCACCTCAGACAGCTTTCCATTAAAGTTCCTTTCGAAAGAGTCAGTGTTGTATCTCAGGACAGGTTGACCACGGGGCCTGGAAATGTGCGGCTGTTCTTGAACAGATCCCATATAGGGGTTTTAATATCAGCACACAGAGACTCTTTCGAGCCCAGAAAAAAAGATGAGCTGAGTTATGCAATTGCTGTATCTGGCATCCAGCTAGCTGCGTGCCAATTACCAGCCCGCATGCAAATGCTTGTACTGAAGCGCAGGATGCAGCTGGACGCAGCTCTGGGCACCCTTCCCAGAGTATTCCAAGCCACATTATGACAGTTTTGAAAGAGAAGGGCTCTGTGGAGCCAGTAATTTTTTACAGCCTTCCAGAGAATGGTAGAAATTACCACCGCATACAGATCTTAACTATTTTATTGAAGGGAGAAGGAATTTCTGCACGCTAATGCCAATCAGGATGTACTTGAGGTACTTGCACTCCAAGACAGAAGGCCATCAGTCTGTTTGCCAAGTGCACGGCCTGAGTGCCAGATGTGCTTAGGCTAGAAAGCAGGCTTCTTGAATTTGTCTGGCTGCGTGAAAAGAATCAAAAAATACACTGCCAAGTAATGTCGGAGTTGAAGCTTCCAGGGGTGCTGCAGGGAAGCCCTGCTGCGGTCAGATGCCCCCGGCCCTGATGAGGTTTGTGTTCATGCTGCAGCTTGGCTTCCCATATGAAAGGAGCACTTGGGAAGGATGCAGCAGTGGCATATAAACTGTCATGCAACATTGACTTGCACGATGCCTCCCATAACGAGCTGATTCCAGGAGGACAGGGACGTGTTAGTCTCCCTGTTTTATATCGCTGCAGATGGGAAAGATAAATTGAGAGCTGCCATTAGCAGACATGAAACATTTCAGGTTTGATCAAAATATTATTTATCAAGTGCCCTGCCAAGGAGAGGCATTTAAACGCTTGTCTGACTTAGCAGTACAGAAGTGAATCAGTCAAGGTACGTGTCCTTATCGTGAGTGAAGAAATGAACATTTTATGAAGAGAATTTTGTAATAAGTTTAGGGAAGGAAAATATAACTGTTTTGAGTGCTATTTCTCAAATTTAGTTCTCATGGTTGATGCTAAATGAAAGATGATGCTCTGAGCACCAGCTACAATGTTCCTGTCCTGAAATGGGAGGTTCTCAGCCCTGCCTGGCATTCCTTTAGGCTGCCTCTCAGGAGCAGAAACCATCCATCTGGAGAGATGCTTCCATGGCAGCACAAGCTCTGAGGGAAAATGAACCAATGCAGTGAGCCAGAAGGAGTGGCCTGGCTGTGTGTTGTCGCTGCACTGTTGCAGCATCAGATTGGTGTGACAGGTGGAGGAGCCGATGCAGATGTACAACCTCTGGGCACGGGTAACATTTCACAGGGCAGAATAAGCAGCACTGGGATCTGCTAAGTCTTCACTGAGAAATTTGGAGGTTGTCTGACACAGAGAGCAGAGTCTGTGTCATGAAAGACTGAAAGGCAAGCCTTGGGACAGCTGCTTTGGGTCATTCCATTAGATCATATCACACAGGATGCTCGCTGTTAAAGCTGATCAGACAGCAGAAATAAATGCCAGTACTGCGATATCTGTCAGAGTGTCTAGACGAGGCCTCTGGGATACTGGTGTGCTCTGTGCCCTGCAGGTGCGCCCAGCACACTGTGCATCATCTCCCCTGGCTGTACATCATCTCTGCTGGCTTTCTGCTGAGGAGTAAGGACAGGGTGGAAGGGAGGATTGTTTGGGATCAGCAGGTTTTGAGCATTTTGAATCATTGCACGCCCATGGCTGTAGCACTTCTTGACACACATGGGTGACATGTTTTTAGGTAAATGGTTTATTCTGCTTGGGTGTTTTTCATCATGAAAGTGCTTTTTCATCAGTTTGCATGTAGAACACTGTAAGGACTGTGCAGTAGGTGGTTGGCCATCATAGAATGACAAAATAACTCAGGTTGCAAGGGACATCCAAGAATCATCTGCTCCCTCTGCTCTTGCTCACGCAGCACACTGTGTGGTGACCTGCCAGCACTGCATGGGTGCATAGCAGGGGATGTCCATCTCGATGTCTGCAGTGCTTCGCTCCTAATTTGGTGACACCACAGGAAACTGTATTGTTACAGTGTTATGTTTTATACCTGTTAATCTGCCTGTCCTCCCTGGAAATTAGATAGAGAAAGCAGTAAATCATATAGTTGGCTGCTAACACCAGGACTAACATTTGACTTTAGTGATGCAATTATAATCTCCTGGAAATTAATATCCCTGTAACAGAGTCTGTGTGTTACTGTAAAGCTCCTCACCTGCAAAGTCAACAGGGTCAAACAGCTTTCAGAGGCTAGTGATGTGAGTGGGACCAAACGAATGAGGTGGGGAGCATGGTAAACAGTTACTGCTGCTTCTGCAGGTAACATCTGAAGAGAAAATGCCAGACCTAGGGCTGATCATACGGCTTTAGGCGTCTCTCCTTGTTAATTAGAACCAAGGGTACCGTGCTGCTGATGGCAGGTACCTGGTTAAGGAAAGTTGTGCTGGTTGGAGTCAGTGCATCCTTTTATTCTCCTTTACCAAGGTGGAGTAATGACTGGAGTAGGAAAACTCCATCTGAATTGGAGGGGAAGGAGATGGGATGAGTTTAAACCTGGGCTTAAATGTGTAGGGGGAGTTGAGATCTAAGTAGGCCAAAGCTGCAGTGATCATTGCAAAATGCATTTAGTCGAGCAGCCACTGGTACAATTCAATCTGTCTGGATTATGGAGACGTACTCCTTACTTTAGTACAAGCTAAGTGTATTTAGTAAAGTATATTACACTGAAGAACAGGACTGTTTCTTGTGGAAAGAAGCACATCTTAAGTTGATTGTTTTCTTTCAGATAGATGGGATGTTTTTCTGTTACTTGTTTCATTTAGCTGTTTCTACTGTATTCCGTTCTGGATGACTTTCTCCATATGCTGAAGCTCTTGGGGCCCATGCAGGTGTGCTCTGTGTGCCCTGAGGTCTCAGTAGCTGCTCAGAGCACAAGTTAAAATGGGACCCGTTAGCCTGATGCTAAGTTATGTGCTGTATGTGGTTCTCTGCAAATGGGGTAGGTGTGGAATGTGTGTTGTGTATCTGGCACATTTACCCCAAAGGGCAGGGAGATTTTGCAGCGCTATTTCTTCTTACAAAGTAAAATAAATATCATGTTAAATGATATGATGCCTTAAAATTAATAAGGTATGTTAATAAGGAGAACTCGAGGCATGCACAGAGTCAGGAATTATCTGAGCAGGTCCATGTCTCCTCTTTGAGTTTCTTTAATGTGACTTAAACTGTTAATGAAGCTGAAGATCCTTTTGGTGAGGTTGCTGAAGACAGCTTGGCCAGAGCCTGTTGTCCGTAGCTAAGTGACTCACAGGGACTATGCAGATCCATCCTCACACAGTACTGCGGTGAAATGGTGAAAAGGTAGCCCATCCAACTCAGTGAAAAGTAAGGAAATTGCTCATTCTCATTTAGGGAGCAACACAGATTTTGAAGATTTATGCTCAGTTGCTACAGCCAGCTTTCTTAGTTATTGAGCAATTGGACATACGGGCTCAGAGCCTGTGCATAACATTGAGTGCTTGTGATAGAAATAAAGAATATTTTGCTGTTGCTGTCGAGCCTTGAAACTGACTTCCAGCTAATGACCCAAGTAATCTTTACTTGAAATTGTGTAATTGAGATCGAAGGCTGCGCGGGGCTTCTAGCTGGTACACAGATTCCACATCCGTGAGCTTCTCAGTATGGTCATTGAGCTGAAATGGAGAAGGTTAAAACTCTCATTTTCATTATCAAGCTCCCCCTATCTCCCAATACAAATGTGACATTTCAATTTTACACAGCCCAATTCTTCTTAAATCATCTGTATAAAAACTTCAAACCTTGATTGATGATGGATGAGCTATTGTCTCCTAAAGCACACAGTTCTCATTACCCTTAAGACATAGCTTATTAATGATGGACCTGAAGTGCTTTCCCAGTGGGTCATGAGCAATCTACTGTGCTAAGAGATCAAAAGACTTGGTTTGGTATGAAATTTCCAGGCCAAAGCCATTTTCACAAACAGCATCTCAAGTGTTGACAGTGTTTTGAGGGTGATACGGTATCTGACAACAAACCCCTGTCATCTGGGTGGTAGTGGCAAAGCTGCAGCACTGTCAGCGTGCAGAGATGCTTTGGCTCTAGTGGAGGCTGACCTTGCAAAGTAAGTGTCATTAATATGCACTGTATGATAAGTCTGTGCAGAGAATGTTGGTATGTGGTGTAGTGTAAGAGGCAGCTGCTTCATTATAGTGGATAATTACCGTGCAAGGTATAAGGTGTCTTCTGTTTTGCTTTTGAGGTTGTTAGTGGATGTACCTAACAGTTATCTAACTAAATCCTTTCTGTTTCTCTGTCCACCATAGAGCTAGTTCTTTTCCCTCTCGTTGTGCTTCCTTCCAGTTAAGCGTGGCAGCTGGCTTCATGGGACCAGAAAGGAGCTTTTCATTCGTAACCCTCAATAAAAGTAGCAGTTTTATAACCAATTTTATAACTATTTTAGAAGTAGATCCTACTGCAAAGTAATTGCCAACAGCTCCCAGTGCATATCAACACACAAGTTATTTGCGCTTAAGGGTACAGAGCGGAATGTGAGTGTGTTTTGGCAATTGAATTCACTTCAGGAGTTGGGTAGCAGACCATGGGGGATTTAAATGTACACAAGAAAAAAGCAGCTGAAGAAAATGCCCTTTTGGTGGATGGATGAGAAGTTCTTTCCATCTCCAGTGTAACCAGATGATGTATGTGCAGAGCTACTGTCCATTTGTGTCTGAAGCTTCTGGTGGCTGGTAACGCATTTCCAATGACCCCACTCAAACGTAGAGCAAATGCTTGGATTTTAGCCCCTTTTTGAACATAGCAGACCAAGTATAAGCTGTACATGTTGTATGTCTCTGTGCCTCTATGCAAGTAGATGTTTGTGTTTCATGGCTGCCAGAGTCTTGTATGTGTTGTTGCTCTGCTGTTGGCATTGTAAGGTAGGTTACCAGAGTACCTGGTAATCATTCTGCTTCATCTCCTGGCTAATGGAAGCCAGAAAGTAGTAGATAACACAGATAATACATTTCTGATTGCAGTCCCTGGATAAATAACCATTTAACAGAATTTTAATAATAAGTAGATGTAAGCTCCCCACAATCATTTGGCAGCTCTCCACACAATAAGCAAAATAATGACAGCAGTCAGTGGTGAGTGTGATCACTGCTTTATTTTCATGTATCTTGGATGACAGCATCATACTGCTTTTAAGCCTGAAGAGTAGCTCTAATAAAGAAGATTTTTTATTATTATTATTCACCTCAGAATCAACTGGCAAAAGGCCGTGGAGCTGCTCCTTTGCTCAGAGCACCAGCTGCAGCCCTGGTGCCAAAAGTGCCAATGGTGAGGCTCACACGTGGCTCTTGGCAGCTTGCAGGAGGGCTTGCAGGATCACCTGCCCCTCATTTCCTGGAGAGAGCTGGCAGGGCACATGCTTCCAAATCCCCTCTTCGGGCTCTGTGTCTTAAAACAGTGTGGGAACACACATAGTTCCATGCAGCTCCATTTCAGGTAGCAGGGTTGGGTCTGGATTAATCGTGTTCTGGTGTTACACAAAAGTTGCAAGTTGCATTACCTCTGTAATGTATTTAAAGTGGATGCTGCTGTAAGTGGTGCTTGTTCATGCATCTTCAGCAGCCTTCAGCTTCATTCTTTGCGGGAGAAATCAAGCCCATGGGTGGATGTGTTGTTCTGGCCACTGTCTGTCCTTGGCAGGGCTCAGCAGGAGGGCTCTCGTGCTGCACAGGGGAGGAAAAAACTCTCTTGTGTCTGCCTTCCTTTGCCTGCTCATCTGCATAGCCAGAGATCCCTGCCTTGCTCCTCCTGTTTATTGTTTAACTTTATCACCCGCTTTCAGCGCTGTAAATTAAAAGGAGATGATGACTTTACGATGATGAGTTCATTATACAGTAACTCTTTTGTATATTGATTGTGTTTGTGCTTCATTTGCTTAACATGTGCCAGGGTTTATTAGGTCTTTCCAGGCATTGTTCATGCTAAGAGAGGGCACACAAGCAGCAGATGAATCTGAGTTTGTTAATTCAGTGTAGCCAATACATCTGTGCTGATTTACACAGGCTGAGAACTCTGCATAAAGAACTGTACAGTAGCAAGTGGGAAAAGGGAGCTAGAAGGGGGCTGAATTTACATCCAACAGAATGGGAGGAGCTGAGCAAAAGCACATTATGGATTGTACTGAACGTGGAGTTTATGGCCATTTAACACCTGTAAGAGCCCACCTTATCCGCTACGATTCAGGTTTCTTAGCATCTCACTGCATGAGCAGACCTGTAGACTTGAATCCTGTCACCTGTGAGAGATGCTGTGGATTGGGGCAAACACAGTTCACCCTGTTTTGGGGGCCAAATTATGAGGAAAATTTTAGGAAATTGAGGAATATTTTAGAGCAAAACAGTGCCTGATACACAAGAATACATCCAAGTTTCTTGGAGGAAGCAGAAGATTTGATGGGTATTGTCATGAGTGAATGCTCTACAAAGCAGAAATGATGCCAGCAGCAGGTGTTCAGGGCACTGGCTGACAGTGGCACTATTTGGAGTCACGTGCGAGTGTTTGAGAAGCTATCAGGGTAGATTTCTCCATTTTTTCATGGCTTGTTAGATGTTATTTTTAATCAAAATCTGGGCCATTGTGGATTAGCTGATCCTGTGTGTAGCTGGGGCGACACGGAGAAATCAGCAGTAATCATGTTTTCAAGTGTGCTTCTGCGTCCTACTTTGTCTCCAGAGCAGAATTGCTAGCAGATGCTGGGCGGCTGTGGGGTTTTTTTCAGGGATCATAAGAATATCATACAGCCAAATCATCGCTAGAACTCTAATCTGGGCTCTTTTTTGTATAAGATTATTAATATTGTTGTTGGTTTTGTTTTTAAGCTCCTTTTCAATGAAAAGCCAAGCTTTCTGAGAAATAGGTATCAATACTCTGAACTGATTAATATGGCAGAAGGATGTATTTACAGATGATCCTTTATTTAATATGTTCTTGTATTGGGGGCTGCCTGCCCTGCATTCTGTATCCTGCATGCTCTGAAATGTTAAAAGAAAAGCACAGTAACTCCTGTGTTTGTCAATGTTGGTGTTCCCACTGAGGCTTGTAAGGCCTTCTGTGGGAGACGAGGACTATCAGCACACCCAGTCATTGCCACAGTGCTTGGGATGTCAGTGTAAGAGGTGAGACACTTGTGGCCACATGGCACCACTTAATGTCATCGGGTGGTGCCATAAGTAACCAAACTTCAACCTTTCTTTGCTCAGCTGTGATCTTTTGTCACTAACTGGTGGAGGAGGCTTCAGCCTGACAGCTCCACCCTCCTTACTTACTCCAGGATGAGTGTATTCCTACCTCAGAGGGGCTCATCAGCTTATTCTGTGTTATAAGTGTCCATATGTGTTAATGAAATGGGGCATGGTGTGACTGCTTGTGTGTTTGGAAGGCACTTAAATCTTGGGTTTTATTTTACCCACAGATAACACTACTCTTATACACCTGAATACACTGGAACAGCACAGAAACCCAGTCAGGAAGCTATCAGCTGTGTGCCTGTCTTCATCAGGTTCATTCTGCATATAAACAAATAGTTCCTGATTGTAAATGTTGTGTGCTATTTACCATCTTGTTTTCAGCGTTAGGTGAGGTTACAGCGTGAATCTTCATGTTTGAATTCTGTACCCTCTCCCTCCCATGCACAAAGCAGCAGTAAACTTAATTAGCTGTATGCCTGAAGCCTTACAACTATGTTCTTCTGTTCTTTTGTGCAGAAATACTGAATGGAGGGGTGTATGTTGGCCAGAACAAATTTCTTTGCTTCGCGGACACCATTCATTGGCAGGATATTGTGCGTAACCCCTGGGCCTCCAACTTCACTTTGGTTCCAACGAATGGCAGCTCGGGATGTAAGTACCGGTTTTATTCTTTGTCTTGTCATGGGCACAGCGTGACGCAGTATAAATATGACCATAAGTTTGTTCCTGATCCTTTGTTACAAAGAATTGTATTTGTAATTCTTCCCCTTTTGCTATATTCTTCCAAGTTTGTATGATACTTAGAAGAACACATCCTAATCTTCACTAATCACCGTATACATAGAGAGCATTTGTGAACGTATTGCATATTTTGAGGTTTTTTTTCCTCATCTACTTTCTTTCTTGTGCATATTCTTTTATTTCTGGATATTTCTAATACCACCATACTGCCTTGGCAGCACAGACATTATTGTTTGTTTTGGAATTGTTCCTACAGCTTAGTCTGGTCCTTGAGTCACAGTGTTCCGCCTATGGCATCGTAATTAGCTGCTGGAGTAATTATGGTACAAGCTTGCAGATACTCGCACTTGAAATAAGAAAGGAACCTGAAAGAAATAGGTCTTCTGTTATCTGGTGTGTATCTGTGAAGAAACAATTCGTAAAGAGTGGGGTCGCCTTCACAGCATCACCAGTATCTCTGGGTTTAGTATGCTCTCTGTTTTTAATGTTCTCGTTTTCAAGTTGTCTGTATGTTGTCATTAATCTACTTGATCTGTTTCTCCAGTTCCATTCCCTAGAGTTATTCACCTTTAGATGGTACTTGGAGCAGTAATGAGTTGTGGTGAATTCATCAGTGCTGCAGTGATATGAAGTGGTTAAGTGAAATATTTCCTAACATAGGAAAATGTTCTCAAAACGCATACCATACTCTTAGGATGTATTTGGATTGAAGTTCAGGTATAGGCTGGGAGGAATCTGTCTGATGATTGAATGACACCAGAGCAGATGTTGTTGTGGGCATTCCTGATACAAGGCTGTTCTGGAGCACTTGCTACATCCTTGGGTGTCCTGCGTGGATGTGTAAATCACTGATTGTCTCCTTAGCTTCTGCAGCAGCTGAGTAAGACCTTAAATTCTTCAACGCTTCTGTTAAGCGTTCAGAAAACAACAAACAGCCTCTGGGTAAAGACTTTTTGATGGAGTTCCCTAATTTTAAGCACAAACGGGTTTCTAACCAACTGCTTCATGTTCCAGTTGTTTTCTGTAAGGACGGCTTGCTTTTGTGTGTCTCACCTGCTGCCCTCAAAGAAAGAGCACAGCTACTTGAGACACAGCTTCCTGTGGGAGCCTGCCAAGCTCCTCAGTCCTCATTTGCCAGCTCCGGAGCTGAGCCTCAGCTCTTCTGCCTTCTGGCTGCAAACCTGACACAGTTGCAATGCAGCCAGCAACCTTATTTGCATATTAAAAAGCTCATCACTGGCAATGATCAGTTCTGAGCAGAACTGATAAAACCTTAGAAGGTTAGGGAGTGCCTGTACCCTTCTATGAATCTTTACTTCAACTCAAAAGAGACTTGGTTGTTATTCTGTTTTGTTCTGTTGGGCTTTCTCATAACCTTTGCCAGCTCTTCCAGAAAATGCTTTTTGCAATAGCAAGGCAATAAGCTCTTTTAAAAGAGCAACCAACATCAATACTATCCTTCTGAGCTAGCAGAAGTTCTGCTTGTGACTCCAGAGGAATCAGAACGAGGTCAGTGCTGAGTACTTTCGGAATCACCACCGGAAAATAATGAAGGTAAATGTAGCTCCCCCTACAGGATGAAAGAGAATATGTCTCTCTGTCCTATTTACTGGGGAAAAGTAAAAAATTGTTTGTTTTGAGCTGTGTTCAGACATGGGGAGCTTTGCTAATTGTGCTTGATAAAACTGATAGATAGCATAATGTAAGGGGTGACTTGTGTATAATGTACACAATAGCATAATGTAAGGGCTGCCTTGTGAGGCATCTTCATTAAGACAGCCACCCAAATCTTGGTTCTTTTTCCATCTTTGAAATGAAGCAGAGCCCTGTAGATGGTTTTTAATTTAATAAACATAACTCTCCTTCTCCAAGAAACCAGCTAATCTCAATGCTATTCATAAGTGCTGTGATATTTGGTTTAATGAACTAAATTAGTTATTTCTCCACAACTTATGTAGGTGAAAATCTGAAACTCGTTAGATGGAAACCAAACAAATGGCTGAGATGGCTTTAAAGTGTTGTTAAAGGTTTTAGGAAACAAAGAAGTTACACAAAGAGATGACCATTTAAAAACACCTAAGATTAAATACCTGTGCATGTGTGTATGTATTTCTCACACATAAACTGTGTGTATACACACAAGTGTATGTATAATATAAGACTTCAAATCACTGTAAGAATGGTGGAACGTTATTACTGTGACCTGTCAAAAGGTAGGAGAAAGGGAGTATGTTACACTGGTAGTTGACAGAAGAATTAAGGCAAGTTATGTGTGTTGGTACAGAAAATAAAATGAACACTGAATTATAACCCTTCTCATATTTGGCTCATATATCACTTTTCAGACTCTGCAAAGCAGTGCGGGTGCTTGCTGGGCTCACCCTTACTGTTTTTCCACTTCTGCAAATGATACTCAGAGAATCACAGAGTCTTTAGTACTTTTCTACATGGGCTATGAGTCACATGTTTTGGATCCAGAATATATTTGTCCTGTTTATTGCACATGAATGTATTACGCTGCCTGAAGTCTCAGGTGCCTCTGTCAAATGTGAATCTCAACTAAGTCCACTGTAACTTAGTGAGTACATGTTGCTCTGCATTACTGAGAATACGCTAAGTGCCAGAGATATCAGGAAGGCCCTCTGGGACTCTCTGTCAGATTATCTTGGGAAAAAAAAAAGAATGTTTTTTACTGCTTATCTGAAAACTTTCACAGAAGGCAGAAAAGGTCTGTCAGAGCAGCTGTGTCAGTGTGTGAATGTAAATCTGCCAAATCTGCTGTGTCAAGTTCAACAGAGGCAGTACTAGGAGGAATTCAGGGAAGTCTGTGTAAAGGTGTTCATGTCAGATGGGGTGGATGGGTTGAGCTGCGTGACGTGTGTGGCTCTGAGTTGCAGGAGTAGAGGGAGAGCGTGTGCCCCAGGAATGGTTAGGGCTGTTGCACTGTGACCGTCTCAGTGTGCTCTCTGGCAGAGAAGGTTGTGGGACCAAGAGAATGCTGACTGGCGTGAGCTTCAGAACCAGATAACCAGTGTCTCGGCATTACTAGCTTTGTTTCTGATCACTGCTAGTGGACTTCATATCTCCCCTGAATTGCTACAGAACATGCCCCCCCCCCACTTCAGAAGTGCCCAGAGCACAGCACTTCCCAGGTTTTTGGCTGTGCCAGACTGTACTGCAGCAGGTTTTGTGCACCAGCCCTGAGCTCCTCCATCCGTATCCTCAGTGCAGAGGCCCATATTAAAGCTGCTGATGCTGCTCTCCTCCCCAGCCACACGCAGCATCTTAGAGCGGTCCCACTTCATGGAGGAGGGCACATGCAGGCCTCCCAGCCGCTCCACAGCAATCAGCAGATGAAGGAGACGAAAGGGTAGAGTAAAATGAAAATGCTTTGAAACAGAGCTAGTGCTTGTTCCGTACCTTAGATCTGCCAGCTCTGTGCATGCCTCCTCATTTACATCAGAGCTAGACAGAAGAGAATTTGGTCAGTGTGCTCCTGGGATGCTGTGCTCTCTGGATGCTGCTCTTCTGATTCCCTTCATCGCAGGCTTTCATTGTCATTTCAGCGTTAAGAAAGCAGTTGAAAAGGCCATAGTGTCTTAACTACTGCAATAGAAGTGCTGCAGATGTATGAATCCTAAATGCTTCTTCTCCTTTTTCTTTAGCCTGGAATGTATTCTACCCATTGCTTCATGCTCTGATCAAATGCATGTGGAAAAGCTCATGTTGGAAACCTCTGGATTACACGCTCATACTGCTAAGATGACTGTGGCCAGTGGCTCTGTGTGTACTGCTGCCATGCAATCCTCATGTGCACCAGGGACCCTGTGTGCTTCAGCTGTGTGAGGGCAGTTACCTCTGTGCCTGGCATTCTGATTCATACAGTGAAATAATGTAGTATTTACTATTGGCACAGTGTTTTCTTACTCATATATTGTAGATGGAGCTTCTCTTCCAGGTACCTGAAATCTCAAAATTGCTTAACCAGGAACAGTCGTCCATTTAGGTGTATATAAGTCAGTTTGTTACTCCCATACTAAAAACCTGTCCTTCTGAAAATAGGCTGCAAACACAAGCAATAACTCAGCTAACGTGTGGCATTAGCTAATGCCACAGTTTGCAAGAGCGTGTTCCTCTATTGTTGTATCCATGTTGGACTTGTTCTCCATTATGTAGGTAGAGGCCTGCCCTTTGGAGCTGAAAACCCAAGGTAGAGCTCCCAGCAAGAAATAAAGCAGGGAATAAGGGTCAGGCTTGTCTAAAATGACTCTATGTTGGTAGAACTCCTCCTCTCTGCTCAGCTGGCGACAAAGTGCATTGTGTCAGTAAGGCTGACTGCTTTCATCTGTGCCCTCTGTGTCCTTAGCCACCCCTTGGTGTGATGGGAGCCCCCACGTGCCTGCTGCAGGTTGTTACAAGGCACTGTTCAAGCAGATTTTTCAATGGAGCTTTGCTTTGGAAGTTTTGTTTGGCAGGGAAGCCTTAAGGGTTTGAATGGCTGAGCTGGGGTCACTGTGCAGCAAACAGCATAGGTTCAAATAATCAACAGTGTGTTTAAAAGTGCTGAAGTCTATAGGTGCATATTCATGATGGAGCTGGGAACTTTGGATAATAAAGATGAAAAGATTACTTGCTATTTTTGGGGGTAAAAAATCAAACAAGCTGCTTTTTAGTAAATGATTCAGAAGAAATACTAGATAGAAGTTAACCAGTGCCCAGCTTCAGCTGAACTTGCAGCATTAAGCATGAATTAAAGTCTTGTCCTGAGCTGGAGTTTGTGCTCAGATCCTGTAGTGCACTGAGATCCACAGAACTTTTTTCAAGCAGAACAGCTTTGGTTGCTTGTTGTTCCTAACCTGGTACTTCTCTGTCTAATTGCAGCCGGTAATGCAAAGCTGCAGTTCCAGAGCCAGGCAGTAGTTCTCCATTCTTGCCATGATGCATGTGAAGAAAAGGCTTGGTCTTCATCCACATACCCGTGCTTCAATAAATCCTGCAGTGTGTTTGAGGAGGATGCTTCTTTAAAGTTTCTTCCCTCTCTTTTACCTATTGATTCATGGGTTTCTTAAGGGCAAAAGAAGCCTTCGGACACTGCAAGCTCTGATGTCCTGCACTCCAGTGCCCCAAAGTACTGCCCGCTTGCCTGGCGCTGAGTCGGTACCTTTCCGAAGCACAGCTCGCTGCCCAGCCTGGCTCCTTGTGGAGGTGGTGACCATCCCTCAAGAAGCTTGTTACCTCCCTGCTGCTAGCAGAAATAGTGCTGGGTGCCTTTATTTCTGATTTGAACACAGATGCTGCTGCCTGTTACGTATTCTTCAGCTTAGCTCCAAGAGCTCTCGAGTACCCTGCATTTTCTCCCTGCAGCAGTGGGATGCACAGTGTAATCAGCTCACCTCTTGATGCGATTTTCATAAGCTAAATAGACAGAGGGTCTCATGGCTTGCACTGTGAGGCTTTTCTTTGCAGCTCTTGAATAATTTCAATTGCTCTTCAATGTAAAATATTTCTCAATGTTCTTTCAGAATGGGGAAAGTGAGGTGTTTTATCATGGATTTAACCATAACTCTATAAAAGTGAAAATTGTATCCTTTGTATTGAAGCTTCACGTGAGGAACCTGGTAATCAATCCATTCTGACATCCGTGTGTTTCAGACAGTCCCTGTTTTCCATAAAATGAGGCCTGCACAATGGAACAGTGAAGTCCTACGGTTGGCTGTCAGAAAGATGCTTGGCATGAGGGCTCAGCTCACAGCCAGCCAAGCCAGCCCTGTGCTGCTGCTGCCCTTCACTGTCATCTGCTGGGGTTTCAGGCTTCCTGTCTGCTACGTGTTTCAGTGCTTGAGGTTTCCAAATGGTTTCTAAACTTTTGTCTGGCTTGTTGACAAGCATCAGTCCAGGGGAGATCCCTGGGAACCACACCCCTGCTATGCTGTATTAGGTCTTACAGCTGCTTTTGGGGAGCCCTCAATTAGCTGGTTCTTAATGTGTTTTTCAGGTGTTCTGTTCATGTTGAAACATACAGACAAACCTAATGAAGTGTTTACTGTTCAGAAGGAATAGAAGATGAACTAGCCAGTGTCGTAGTGCCTTACGAAGTCAGCTCTCAGTTGTTCAGCAGCAAACAGTTAAGGCTGAGGTTGGCTTTACCTGCATGCACATACTTGGATGGGGCTGAGCTGTCTGACGTACTCATCTCTGCATGGCGTGCATTCAGTTGAATGAGTTATTGCTTTTCTCCTCTTTTCCTCTGTTACTCTCTTTGGGAGCTGCTACCTGCCATGCTGCCCCTGCTAGTACTGTTTCTAAAAGGATACTTCTTAAAAATGTTGCAGAAATTGTAACACTTGGCAAAAACGTAGCTTAGTAAAACTGTTTCTTTATGTCAGACTACTTCAAGGTCTGATGGTAGCTAGCCCTGGTTTAAAACAAGCTGTGATGAAATTAATATAGCCCTAATTAAGTAGCACCTTAATAGAGGCCTTGTGTTGTTTGCAGAGCACAGTAACTCGCTGGTGATATTGATAGGTGCAGTATTACCTGGAAATCTGTACTTAGGTCGTCCCATGGGATATTTAATTCTGAAGTAACTACGTGATAGTTATGGCTACCTCTGATCCTGGCAGTCTGTCCCAAAGGTCCCACCTTCCACACGTTCTCAGTGATGCTGCAGCTAAGTATGTCGAACATTACACGTGCAGACCAGCGTTTCTGAGCAGGCTTTCCAAAGCACTCTTGTGCTGGGCCACATCTCTGGTCCACTACCAGTGGGAAGTCACCTTGGTGACTTGGGGAGTCAGGTAGCAGCGTGGTAGCAAGGATGGAGTCCTTTTGGGTAAGCATCTGGCTGATGGGTTGGGCTCAGAGGGTTATAGTGAATGTGGTTATGTCAGGCTGGCAACCGGTAATTAGCAGGGTTCCCCAGGGCTTCATTTTAGGGCCAGTTTTCTTTAATGTTTTCATAAATGACTCAGATGCAGAACTAGAAGGTGTTTTGACCAAGTTTGTTGGAAATACTAAATTGGAAGGAGTCGCTGACTCGATGAAAGGTGGGAAAGCCATGTGGAGAGATGTAGACACATTAGAGACCTGAGCAATCACCAAGTACATCAAGTTTAAACATGAGCTAGAGCTGGATTCTGCACCTGGAAAGGAGCAATCCTGGCTGTCTGTATTCACCCCAGACCAAGGGATGAGATGCTGGAAAGCGGGTGTGCTGAAAGGGATCTGGGGGACATGGCCCCAAGCTGCTAGAGCTCAAGAAGTATCTGGATGGTTCTCTCAGACATATGATGCTTATGGTTCCCTTCCAACTCAGGATACTTTGTGATTCTTTCCCTTGTGTGGCACTGCAAAAAGAGCGCTATCAGTTAGCAGAGCCCCATGAGAGCTGAATGTGGTGTGGATTTAAGAGCATGGGAGGCTTTCCTTTAGACCAGAGAGTGCCTCCTGTTACAGGTGGAACAGTGAACATGTGTCAGTTGGAATCAGTGGTACCCAGCCACACGTGAGGTGACTGTCTTTTGTCCCATTATCTTGCAAGCTGTTTTGTTCTTGGAAGTGCAGTGGTACTGCTCTGAAAAAGGCCACAGTAACAGCAGTGTTTCTGTATTCTGGCTGGAGGAAAGGAGCTAAGTGACTAATTCACTCTTAAAGCCAACTTTCAGAATAGCTGGTGTCTCATTTTGGGGAGTACATCTAAATTGGAAACTACCTACAGAGAAAATGACATTCCAGAAAGCATGTGCTGAAGACATTTGTTATTGCAGAGCTGGTTAAATTATAACCTTTCATTGAGGTGATGACTTGAAGTTCAATTAACATTTTAAATGCACATTTGGAGAGCAGTGAGCAGGGCCTCTGCATGGAGGTGGTCCTGAATGCATTCCCTCATGGGTGTCACTGGGGCAAAGCAGGAGCAGAAGCTGTTCTTTAGCGTTGCCTGAAAGTTTCTTCCATATAGAACGCATCAAGCGCTCGCAGTGTGATGTTTCAGCAGCAGTTGCAGTTTCATGGATGTCTCAGTTGGAAAGGAAATTTAAATCGGAGACGTCCAGCAAGTCCTGCCACTTCTTGTTCAGTGTGGAAGCTGCTCGTCCTGCCATTAAGCAATCTGTTGTCAGGACAGGAGTTTTGTACTTAGTTGGAAATGAAAGACAGATTCAGTAACAGAAGGCATTTATTTTAAAGGATAGTTTTTGCTGGGTTGTATAACTGAAGATGGAGAAGTACATGAAATGCAGGGCTTGTTTTCTCTGTTGGTGTAGCAAGCTGCACTGCTTGAAGGTGATGGAAATGCTTTCCCTCGACTCCGAGCAGAGTTTTGAATAAAGGGAATCGGTTTAGTTTCCTAATAACTAACTTCAGCCTGTGTTTTCAGAAAGGATTTGTCAATTGGTAAATGTCCTTGAGACAGATTTGAAAGGCATGCGGACCTGGCTTTTAACAGAAATACGCTCCCTCTACCAGCTGATTAAGAAGAGGAGGTATACCTGGCTAATGCCCGTAGATAATGCTGGGACGACACAAGTCCTTAAGCTGCCAAAGCCTAATCCAGGGATCTAGCATAGGAACTGCTGCAAAGCCAGCGTTCTTAGAGTGTCGTGGGCTCAGAGAGGACAGGATGGGGAAAGCCAGCACTGACAATCCCCATAGAAGCTCTGACATGGGTGACTCTCTGCCTTGAAAAATACTTCAAAAAACAAACCAACCCCATCCCTGATGCAGTTCTGTCCTGTTTTAATGTATTCCTTCTGACAGCCGCTGTGAGGGGCAAGTCGTCCCCCAGGTGAGCCAGTGTACCAGGCTCTTGTACAAAGATACTACAGTGTGGTACTTGCCGTGTAGCCGCAGAATTGAAGCAGTGCTCCACATGATATTTTGTGGCAACTCCTGGTAAATGCTTATCTTTTAAAGGCAACCTGTGTGTGTATAATGTATTAGTGTGCACCACCTGTTTATAAGCAGATTGTTGTTTAAGCAGTATATTACACAAGGGGGAGACTTTCAGCGTAAGTGAAAGCATCCCTTTCCATTATAAGCAGCTTGCTTCATCACAAACACCGGTGTTTCTTGAAAGTAGGAAATAAAGCCCAAATACTCCAAATATTTAAAACAGTCTAATTGAACGGTAATTGGCAGATTTGTAGTGGGTGGGTGGAATGGCTCTTTCACAGCAAGCTGCAGCTGCTCTAGTGAGCTGCCTTTGAAGAGCTGCTTAGGGTAGGAAAAGGAAAAGAATGACTGAAAAATCAGCTGCTTAATTGCATCTAGTAGTTCTTGAAGCTGCTGTGTGCCTCCACCCTTTGGAAGCTGGCTGCTGCTTGCTTTGCAGGGCATACATCCGGGCACGGCGTGGTCAGCTTTGTGCTGCTATGAGGGGTGAGGTGTGCTGAGGGGCGTCTGGGGGCAGGCTGCTCCAAAACACACAGACAGGGGCTTTGCAAGTTGTTTAGTACAAATGGGTTTATACAGTGTTGGACTTCGTTCCCAATTCACTGCATTATGTCCATGTGATAGAATGGCCATGGGGTCACCTCTGTGCTGATCTCTGATAGCTGGAGATTATCCTGGAAATCGCACTCTGAAATCTGTTTGCGTGATTATTTTTAGTGGATATTTTTGGATTGCAAACACTGAACATAAATAGCAGAGTACGTGGATGAGCATTGTTTTCCAACGGAGGAAGGGCCTCTGTTGTCCAGTTATTGTTTTGTAATAATCACTTCTGTTTGGGCAGCCAGAGATACATTTTGAAGAAGCAGTTAGATCTGGATGAGTGTATTATCAGAATCGGAATGAATTCTGACACTGTTCTATTCTATTAGGATGCTTAGCCAGAGTTTGTCCAAAACTGGACACTAAATTTACTGGGGATGAGAGAATTCTCTCTGGGATTTCCACTTAGTTGACTCAGGATTGGTTAAAATGTCAGCACACCCAGCCAGACCGTGGAAGTACTGCGTGGCATCAAGAACAAGTACAATTAATTTTAAAAGCCACTTTGATTCCAACTTTCCATTTCCTTTCTCTGTGGTTATTACTTTGTTTAAAAAATGGAAATTGTATGCCCCTCTGTTCAAACTTTATTACTGCTTTGGCAGCTTTGCTAGAACATTAATAGGAGACGTTATTTTGATTTACGTGGTATTGACTTAGTTGATCTGTTTGAGGAGTGGAGGAGTTGGTATTAAACAAGCACTTGAGCACCTCTACATTTGGCATTTACTTTTCAACGTGTCTTTGAGTCGGCTGAGCACCTCCTTTGAAAATTTCCTTTAACAGCACACAGATTTCCCTGCTGGGCTTACACACAGTGCCCAGAAAAGATACCTGATGGACCGTGCCCTCTGCTCTGCCGTAGAGGGAAGGCCCAGTAAGTAACAGCCATGTAGTTCAAGGGAGCTGGGGCTGTTGGTTTGTGTGCTTTAAGGCTGGCCCAGATGAGGCAGGGAGTTCCATTTCTATCCCACGTAGCTCAATTTAGCAGCACAGTTCCTGCTGCATGTGTGCAGGACTGTCTGTGGCTCGCAGAGGGCAATGCATTTGGTTAGGAGTAATGATAATAAGGGGAGATTCCTGGGGGCTTGTTGCTCCTGATGAGCCTGCCAAGCAGCAGGTACGACTTGACCTATCTTTTTTACTTTCTGGCTGTGTCTCCCAATTTGCTTGGGATCCCTACGTGTGTGTTAAGATATGCATTTGATGCTGATTGGAACTAATTTGCCACCACAGTGGGGGGAACTGGCCTGCATTGCTCTGTGCTAACAGCTATAAGCGGTGATAATTAATAGTTCCTAATTGCTTAATCAGTGCAAAGTTTTACACTGTATCATATGCAAAGGTTTTCATGTTATGTGGGTGAGCAAGCCCCCAATTAATGCATCAAGTTGTACAGCCTTACCAGTGCTGTCAGTTCCAGGCGGAGAAAAATAGCTAGTGTCTTCATTACCCCCCTCAGGTCCCTTTTTGCAGTCGTTCCTGTGGCCTGAAGACATTTTTCTGTAGCAGCTGAAGTAACATTACAGAGCGCTTGCTATCAGCTCGCAGCTGTCAGTGATAAATACGAATTCACTGGCCTGAGCCCGTTCAGTGCTGCTGACATGCTCTTCTTGGCTTTCCATTTATTCCTTTACCTCTGGTGGCCAATCTCTCTTAAAATCAAAAGTGCCTGCCACCAGCATGTCTGCTGATACTCTGTAATTTCAGAACGCTCAACAGATTCCCAGTCCCCTACGTGCGCGAGTACCGTCTCCATCACACATTACTCATGGAAATGAATCCCCTTTGGCTGTTAGTTTTTGTTTGCTCTGGTGCTGGTTGGTGTTTATGTCCTCTCCCTCTGCCCTGCCTCTCACTCCCGCTGTCCCCAGATCTCTCCCTTTTCTTTCACTGCCTGTCTCTTCATATTGTAGACCTATCTTGCGCGCTGGGCTCTTTTCAGCTACCTGTGTCCCAGTCCCTCTCCATTTGTGTCTCTCTTTTGCTATCTGCTAGGGAGGTCAGGGGAAGATAGAGGTGCTGAATGAGGCTGGATGGCAGACTTGGAAGTCCTTGTTGGAAACAATGGTTAGCAGAAGTTTGCTTTCAGTCCAGCAGTAATAATTTCAAGTGCCACGTACAGCTTGATAGAGAAAAGCTTGGATTTGACTGGGTTTTATTATTCCATGTTGGAGAACTGTTTGGTGGTAACATCCTGAGGTGCTAAAGCAACACAGTTCGATGGCAGTAGAGGATCGGGCCCTTAGATTTCTGTATCCTCTAAAATTTATGTGGAGAGGAAAATGAGCACTAGATGTTCCTATCAATGCTCTCTTCTCTTTCACAAAGTTAAACTTATTCTTGCAAGGCAGATCTCTTCTGTTATAAAATAAGGAAATGGTGGAGAGTGTGAGGGTCTGTTAATTACTTAACTTTCGAATCAATAGAAGAGATCTGATGACTTGCTCAGGGCTGGTAGGAAACGCAAAATTATTTTAACTTAACAAAGAAATGTGAATGAATGAGTGTGTGATGATAGGAATTGCCAGACAAGGACTCAGAGAGCACTACGGCCTGATAAAGCAGAACAATCCATCACAACAGTGGTAGCTTTAATTCCCATTAATGCTGTGCTGTTGGGATGATATTTTGATGGTATTTTATTTTCCTGGACCATAATGTTAAGTCTTGAGCATCCTTTTGGTATTGCTATCAGTATTGCAGGAGAGATGTTTTTGAGGTTGAGGATGAATTTAAATGAAGAAGCTAATTATGATCTATAGATGTTTTGGTAGTTAATCAATCATTTTAGACTGTTAGACAAGTAAAGAGCTTCCTTATTACCATGCCTTGTAACCATTAATGCCACTGTTTTTGACTGTGTTTATTTGCACTTTGGTATCGGTATGCTGCAGATACGCTTGCATTTATTAATGATTTATTAACCTGGTAGAAGCCATCCATAAATGCAAGCTTTGTACAAAGGGAGACCGTTTCTTCTCTTATTTCTGCTTTCCTTCCCCTACTGAGAGGGGTCTGCTTACGGCAGCTGGGATAGCTGATGGAAAAAAAGCGGAATTGTCCATACTACACTGAGCTTAGAGCTAAGAGGAGGACTTCATTTTTCTTGTCTTGTCAGTAACTTAATCCTCTGCAGTTTTACTGTTCCTGAAATAATAAAGTCAGCGTGGAGACAAAGGAAAGCCCTTCTCAATTCTCAGGAAAGCACAAGGATAAAGTAACCTTGGTCTTTCCCAGCCCAGCAAGCTAGCTCTTCCTGCCTGTGACTTTCTCCATTCAGCAAAGCAGAGGCATCTTCCACAAAGAAAAACCTACCCTGGCAGCTATGACAGTAGTACTCTGCAGTAGGCTCCATAACGAAGATAAGTGGCATTAGTATTGGCCAAGGGAGATGAGCCCAGGAGACAAGCCGTTGGTTTTCCACATGGAGTTTGCCAAAGCGAAACTAATTTTCATCCTCCTGTGGAAATCTGCCCTTTCTGAGTTTAGATTTCAGAACAAACTCTGTAAAAATTATGTAAGCCTCCTTTTAACTCCTTCCCTCCTCCTCTGCATTCTAATGAATTAAATGTCATCATCTATTCAAAACAGTGCTACTATTCTGGAGCAGAAATGTACTGTAGCATCACTTCTATTGAGGGGGCAGGAGACTGTTCCAGGTTCCTTCTTTCCATATGTCACTTACAAAGAAAATGAACCCCTTTGCTGATATGTCTTCACTAACGTGCAAGAATTCAGCAAGAGGACAAGGCTGCGTTTATAGAGTCCACTGGAAATCTTTCTTTGGGCGTATCTCACCTGACTCTTAAATCACTCTTTGATTGTACTAAGAATATACGTAATGTATAATTGCAGGTGGACTTTGATCCTCTGGGGAAGTTTGGGCTGCTCTACTGGCGCTGGCTGTTCCTAGGTGCCTCTGGTTACCATTTAGACTTCATTTTGCTCTCGGTATCTCTATGCCAGAGACCAGTGCTGGTAATCGCAGGAATGAATTACCTCTTTTTGTTGTCTATTGCCTCAGAACAAAAGGCAGAACACTTGTGCAATGTCATGGCTTGCCTTTTCTTTATTACTTACTTCTTTGAGACCTTGCTGCTATATGTTTGTGCATTTTGGTGTACCTTAGAGATGCAAAGAATAGAAAAATAAGCTCTTACGCTAAGAATTATTTTATGAGTTTTTCTCAAATCTAAATTGGTTCACAGCAACCTTCAAGAAATGTGTATGGAAAGAACTGTGAGAAGCAGCACAGTAGTAGGACTTCATCAATCTCTTGGCCAGTTGATTTGTAACGGTCTAAGGCTGACATACAGATCTGATCACACAAACTATTCCTCCCATGAATGTTCCTCACACTCTGGGTTGCTTATATGGAGTTCCACGGAACTGTTCTTGTATTTAGATTTACAGAGCTGATCTTTTATGGGGAGCAATCTGTTACTGTTACAGGGGGAAAACCAGGTGGAATACTGAGTTACGGGAGGGCAGAATCTTGACCAGTCTATACTGAGAGCAAACCAACTTATTTTTCTTTTTAAACCCAGAGGGACACACGCTGTTTGGAGGCACTTTGGTTCTTGTTTTTAATTCTCAGTCTATTTGACCTTCAAAGGACACGTAATAATATGATTCAGAAGCGTGCTGCCTACCAGCTCAGCTGCTAGTTTTTGTCTGTGCAGTTGAGAAAGGTGAAAACAATGAAGCAGAGACTTTGGGTTCCCAATGAGAAAACAGAAAACTGGCAGCCTTTTCTTGCTATTTTGTTAAATATCTCTATTTAAATGCAAATGATCATCTGACACTGTCAAACAAAGTCATGTACCAGGAAGCAGGCGTGCAAGTTATGAAAAAAAATTAAATGATTTTTGAAGATGCTGGATCACTTTTATTTCCAGGAGAAACAGTATTGGCTGAGCATGTTTATAGTTGCATAGCAAGGGTCAGCTCAGCGCCTAGGAGTCTCAAATTTGAAGGTTTTTATTTTAAGCGTAGCTTGTGCAGAAGTGCAGGAGGACTCTCTGCCTAGAGGGCACTTGGAGGTATGATTGAAGTATGTCTTGTGCTGTCTCCCCACCCATTTTACGGTGGAAAGCCCAGTGCATGAGGTATGATTTGGAAGGGGGATGAAGTCAGGAAGAGATTGGGGCAGAAATGGCCAGATTCCTTCTTCTGTCTCAGACAAGGGGCTGTGATCAAGCTGTGCCATGTTTTATGCTGTGTCCAGCAGTAAGACCTGTAGCTTTCCCCCTGGAGCCAGACTGATGTGAGCTTTGACCAGAAGTAAGAATTAGGTGGAAAAATGGAGCTGACTCTCCTGTCCTTGGGTTTCAGTTCCTCCTTTTCTTCCTCCATCAGTTGTGTTCCAGCAAGGACTGAGCTAAGGCAGTGCAGAAAGGTTATCTGAACGTGTATCCGTCCTTCTTGTCCTATTTGGTCAGTCTTTATAAAACCTGTTTTTCTTCAGCAAGGTGAGTGCCAAAACTTGGAAACAAACTGTATCTTACCAGTTGCCTGTTGAATGTTCTTCCTTGGACTTGCTGTTTACCTTACCTATTTTTAAAGTTTCTATTCGTAGAAATCAATATGGATGCATTAGCTTTCTGCACAGGGCTCCAGTAGCCTCTTAATAATCATAATCATTGTTATTGCTTATTAAAGTTGCATTATTCATGCCAGATGGAGTCCCCTCCCCATCAGCCAGAACGAGTTTGCATTATGTAGTTATAGTATATTTCTGATCTAAATAAACAGATGGCAGAATGTGACAGCAAATTATGTGCTGGTGATGTCAGCAACAACGCTCCCCCAGTATAATTGCTTTAAATGAACATGAGTGCGGCAAGGAGCTGGTAGCTTTAACAAGGTAGTTGGCATACAGTGTGTAATTACTGCTCAGCATAATCAATAGTTCATCAGTGATATGCAAAAGCACTGGTGTTAGAAAAGCAGGGACGTGAAGTTCTACTTGATGCAGCTCTAACAGCGGTTTTACTCAACTATGGAACATTTTATGTGTACGCTGCCAGCAGAGGAGGGGTGTTTTCATTTGGGTTGACCCAGCCTTGGCTGAGAGACACTGTGTTTTCTCCAGCATTGGCTCTTGAGTCAGAGTGTGTGGACAGCATTTGATATAGTGCAGGGTGTAACAGAGCAGCGTTAACAGCAGGTGCCATTAGCACAGCAGCAAAAGGTTCCTGAAGGTTTTGGTAAGCTCGTGGATCAAGTTCAAGGTGGGAATTCACTTTGTAGATTTTTGGCAGTATTCAGTGATGAGTACAAGTTTAATCAAAGGTGAGGCCACATGACTGCAGTCAGATGAGTGGTGGGAAGGTTTCTGCCCTTCAGAAGACAGAAGGAGTTGTTCATTCCCTGGCCACGTCCAGATGGGAGCTGCAGGATCAGGTGCACCTTCCCTCGCCGTCAGAGCTGGCATGGGATTGTCAGAGTGCTGACTCAGATAATGACACCTACAGCTAGAGAATGTGCCAGTCCTTCTGCCTGCTTTCTGTTTCTTTGCACAGCAGGTAGTAGTTCACCATGAAAGGGAAGGAGTGAATTCAGTGCCCTCCTCAGCGCAGGATTTCAGTCCTGAATTACTGTGTAATGTTTGTGAAGACTCTGTAAGCTTTCAGGAGGGAGGTTTGGCTTTTGATTGCTTGTCTTCAAAGTTTATTACCTCATTGTTCAGGTGAAATTGAACACAAGATGAGGTGGGTTTTTGCTCAGCCATCCCTTGTACGGTGGAGGAATGAGTGAGTCTTACATAGTGTGCACAGAGAACAGCTCTGGGTGATGGAATTGTTCCTCATCTTATGCATCTTTTTAGGTTTGAAGATGTCTCCATCGTATTTAGCAAACCTAGGGATTTACAGTATGAAGTACCCATGCAGGTCTGGTGCCAATTCTGGCTATTTATCTTGTCTTTTTAAGGGCACAGTTTCAACCTTTGTAAGGCACAAAAACCTTCCAAAGGCAAGATGGACCCTTCTATTTAACTGTTGCTGAAGCTGCATTTCTAATCTCTCTCCGTTTCTCTCCCAAAGGTGGTCGGTGCCACAAGTCCTGCACAGGCCGATGCTGGGGACCCACAGAGAATCACTGCCAGACCTGTAAGTAAGCATGACCCTGAGGGCTGGAACATGAAAGGGATCCTATTTTTTTTTAGTTGTGGAGAGATGGTATATATTCCTTTTAGTGCAGCTCTAAATTTTTTCAAGGCTTTTTCTGTAGGTTTTTACCACCCGACGTTCTTGTTTTCCTTCCCATGTGAATTTGTGTTTTTCTTTCCTCTCTTGTGCTTTCCTAAAATGCATAAGCTAACATGAATTCGCTTTTCACTTCCTGGTGGCAACATGGAGCGTGGCTCCTGGGAATGTTGATGGGTATTTTGGATTACATTGAAATGAGTATTGCAGGAACAAGAGAATCTACTTGGTGGATTTGGAGATCTCTAATGATGGCATGACACAGCAAAGTTCTTAATACTGGAATACTGTTAATTTCCCTGGAAGCATTAGTTATCTTGTAGGATTGTTATAATAACTCAAAATGTTGTTGAGTTACACTGAAAGAGAATAATGATTTTTTTTTTTTGTAAGGGAAGTAATAAGTGAAGGGCTGTTCACAATGTCTGTACTCTTGAATTTAGAGTGCATTAAAAGGAGTAAGAAAGAAGAACATGTTAAGAGAGTTTCTTCCTTGTATGTTTTCAGTTTGCTCAGAAAGGCACTGAGGAGCTAGAAGTACAGTCAAAATATTAGCAAATAGAGGAGAAAATCAAGAGCTTTTTCTACAAGTTCTTCTAATTTTTTTCCTCTTGTGGGAATAGATCCGTTCTTTACATTTCCTTTCTATCAAATTTAGGGTGACAGAAATCAGTTGGTTTTACTGGAGTTGCTCTTCCCAGAAAATGAAGTGGTTGCTGATACCTCCCCACGTGAGCACAGCCCGTGTTCATTTCTTTGGCTTTATTGTAGGAGGGATTAACTGCAAGTGCACCAGCCAAATCTTTGGTCTTAGGGTAGCCCATTGTCATCTGTCATTTTTGTTAGAACTGTGAGGAACAGTGCAACCGTATCTTTTTATCTGTTTTATTCTTCTTTCTTTTCTTCTTCTCCCAGTAGTTGGAGCAAGAAACTGTAGTAAGTTAGAAATGGCCCATAGTTTGACATGAATGGTTTAGGGGTGAGCACGGTCAGGAAATCCAGTCCAGTGTGTCCATGGCAACACAAAAGGTGTTCTGCCACCCTGGAGGGTGCTTCTTCAGCTACATCACTCGATGCTGCTGGCCAAGTTGTTGGCAGTTATAGCTCTCCTAAAGCTGATGTGTTCATATGCTATTGTTTCATATTAAACTTCATTTGCGGGTGTGAGTAAATTTGATTTGGGACAGGTTTCAGGAGCATCTGTATAATGAAGCATATTCTTGTTTGTCCAAATTGGGCTAGCACATCTCCTTTCTGTGCCGGTGGCCTTTCTGGATGCTGCAAAGAAGTTGCTACAGAGGAAACCTCTTCATATTAGGTTTATGTACTCAAGTATATAGAGCAAAGGGACAGAACCCTTGCTGACCACAAGGATTTTATACCACGACAGCTTAGAATTAATTGACGATGCTTCTATAGGCCTGTTTATCTCTCTGTTATTCTTCTTGACAGAGGTAAAGTTTTTTGGGCCCCATGTGGCTAACCCATGAGAGGATACTGCAAAACCTTGGCACTTAAATTGTATAAGAACGACCTGATCCTGGCTCAGGCCTTGGTTCCTGCCAGCAGAGGCTCCAGCATCTCCTTAGCGTTGGGCAGTCCAGCTGGACTCTGTGGCTGCTCAAGTTCGTGTGGCAGGATCGGCTCCCATGATCTCAACCTGCACAAAGCACTGCTCTCAGATGAGTGTGCTGATTTGGTGGATTAATGTAGTAATACCAGGGAGAGCAAAACTTATCTGCAGCGTTGCAGAGTCTGGAGCTTAGCAGAGAGAGCTGCACGGTAGGTTTGCTCCCAGAGTGACAGCTCTCTCTTTCTTCACAGTGATTGCCCTCTCAAATCTAAACAGCAGGGACAGGCGAAGGCAGGACCATGGATTCAACATAATGAACTTTGGGAAGGCGCACTTTATCTAAGTTCCAGGCATTCTAATTTGAAAGAGCTACTTTACATCCTCTTACCTCAAAGCACGATGTCAGTGTAGTTTGTATGTTCTCCTATTGTCAGTGATAGGAGTTAATTTTAGGCTGCGTGTGTTCTCTTTGCCTCCCTGACCTCATGCTCTAAGTGTAAAGCAGGACTGAAAAGGAGGGCTGACTGTTGGGCTGACAGCGAGCAGTTCTACTTCTCAGCTATACTAAACTTGTTCTTTGAAAAAAAAACGTCTGAAACAAAGAACAGGAGCTGGAAGCATAAAAACCCAAGTGGTGTGAAGCTTTTGCTGTCTTCATTTCTGACTTTAAGAGACGTGCCTGGCTTTCAGTCTCATTAATGATACAAGCTGGAGATGAGATGAGTGGTATCAAACATTGCGTATCCCTTCATCTGGTCACCTTGGGAATGGGCATCTTTCACAGGCAGGCAGGACAGCATTCGGCAGTGCTGCTTCCCAGCGTCAGACTGTTTTGTTCGTCTGCAACAGCTTGTCTGCATCTAATAATTTCACTTTTTTATGCACTCACTGAAGCAAAAAATTCTAATGAGCCCCCTTCCCAAGATAAGATTTAAATTATTCTCCTGGGAAAAGGTTAAAAAAAATGGAAGATCTTAATCCATGTCTTTCATTTCAAATTACATATGGGGGGAAAAAAGAAGATCCTTTTGTTTTTGTATGAGTATCATCTACCTGTCTTCTTCTTATGTTGCCTTTCAGCTATGTCTCTCTATCTGAAACACCACCTGCATCTAACTCTGTCCTCGTGTCTCTCTCAATGTGACAAGAAAGTCTATGTATTTAAGAAGGCTATTAATGGGAAATTGTAAATGAGCCGTTCCATCAGGAGTTAGAACAGAGATAATTTCAGGGATGAGTTTTATGCAGTTAACAAGCTGTTTTTGTTTTCTAATTAAATATTAGGAAATATGAAACTGAAACACAACCTGGAAAGTATGCTTTCTGTCCGTGTCATGGAAGGCTAATGTGGAGCAGCAATAACAAGTGTTTGCTCTTCACATAGTATTGGGCGTCTGCTATACAGAATGCAAACCGCTTTTAAAGCAAACAGAAGAACAAAAGCATTTGGAAGTCAGGGATCAATTTTTCTAATCTGTGCTTGGGCTGTTACTGTTTTTGTAGTTGATTTCTGTTTGGAGTTGTTGTTTCATATGAAAAGAAAATGTAACTTTTATAAATGAAATATGTTATTGTATTAAAACGACAGATGATGCATTTTGGCCTAGAGGAGTGAAACGGAAGGAGAAGAGCTCCAATTAAAATACAAGTCCACTAAGGGAATGCAAAGAAAGAGAAAAGCCTTTCAGTCAAATTCTAAACACAGACATTCAGCAAATGTACGGCTCTGTGTAGCTGTGTGTGTACAGGAGCTTGGCCTGAGCATAATTGTATTTATACAGTCTTTGTGCAGCTGACGTTGCTGAGAAAAAAGAAGGTGCAGATGCAGTAAGTACCCAATTAGAGCAGCAAAAGGCAGGCGTGAGCCTGGTGGGGGAGAAGGAAAGAGCTGAATCGGCAGCTTAGATCAATCGGGGTAACCTAGCATTTTTGCTTGGAGACAGCATCTTTAATTAAAATCCTTGTTTTTCGCTAATAACTTTGCATGTTCGTAAGACTTTTCCATTGATTTCGCTTTCTTCCCCTTTTTCCCTTCATAGATTTATAATGCCCTGACATAATGAAAGGTGAAGGGAAACAATAAGAGACATATTAATTGCTCATACGCACGTGAAGTGCCCGTTCCACCCCATGCCTCACGCAGTGTTTTGCTATTAGAGTGAAAAGCCAGTGGAGATTGACAGTCAGCATTCTGCTCACCCCCCAGAAACCAGCTCCAGTGCATGGCACATGTTGTCAAGGCGGTGAGCATTACACCATTAGGACAAGTGCAGGAATTGAACTGTTGAGCTGTTTATTGGAATCTGAACAGTCAGTTGGTTTCGGGACTTGTAACGATACGTGGCATTGCTACTTGTTTTGTCTTGGGGAAGTGCCATTGCTGTGAGCTGCCTTGAGTGAGTCCTTCAGAAACTTCATACTCTTTTGCTGAGGCATCTTCTCTCTGCCTGCATGGTACCACTGAGGTTCTCTGTGAGTTCCTCCTCAGAGCTGGGCCCTCAGTGGCAGCTGTGATGCAGCATGCAAAGGATAAATAAGGTATGTTGTGGCCTTTTCCTAGAATGAAGTGTTGGCATTTCTTTTGGCACAGTTCACTTTCCCAGTGGAAGAAACATAACAGAAACAATTAGGGAAGAAGGGCAACAAGCCTTGGCTGCAACTTTAGGTTTTGCAAGCTGCTTATAATTTTATAGTCCTCAGGAGAGCTCAAACGGTGCCATAACCTGAGCAGCTCCGTAGGGGCTGCATTCAACCAGGGCCATATCAGAAGTGGGGGAGCACTTTCTGAAGTCACTGTGCTGAAAGGGGCTGTGCTCCTCCACGTCAGTCCCAGTTCTCCTGCACGGCATTGCTTTTTGAGAGGAAACGTACTCTGGAATGGCTTGCAGCTGGGGCTCTTCTTTTTGCTCTTTGAACACTCTGCCAGGAGCCTTCTCCGCAGGGAAGCGTGGCCACGCGTCCTGGTGGGCATCATGGTTCCCAGCAGCAGCTGGCACTTGGGGGATGAAATGATAATTGAGCTCATTAGGTAGCTCAGACTCATTTTCTGCACAGAGGTGCTGTGCACCCAGACTCGCCAGATTGAAGCAAGGCATTAAATTGCAGTGGGACAGCGGCAGTAAGGGAGGCTTTTTATCAGCGTCCTGCTGGTAAGCGGATGAGCTGTGCCACCATGTCCCCTCCTGTTCAGTTGAAACTGTTAATTATATCTGCCTGAAATTTGCCTCCTAAGCTCTGGACCTGTAGTGCAATTAAAGAGAAAGCAAAAATCTGTAAGCCTGTAAGGTGGGATAGGTGGGTGCTGCTGAGGGAAGTTTCTCATTCTCTGTCCTCTTGAAAACTGTTCTCAATAGAGAAGTAATGAAATGCTTTCAGCTAAATGATTAGAAGAGATTAATTACAGAAGTGCATCAATTCTGTTCATTATCAAGACAGCTGCCAGCACACCTTCCTGACAGTCTGTGGTGATTAGTAAAATCCTGCAGAAAAGTTCAGTTTTTCTGTAAAATAAAGTCTGAGGCTATGGCTGAAGAGAGGGAGAGATTCCACTTGTTGACCACTGTTTGTCCAAGGAAGAATTTCATACAGTGTTGTGTTCTTGAAGAGACCATAAAGATATCCTGGAAGAAAACAGCTACTAGTTGAAAAATTTACCTTTAACCTTATTGTAGTGGATTTTTTTTTTTTACAGTATGTTGTTGTTCAGCCTGTTTTCCTCGGCGTGCAGCTGAAGAGCTGTCTGCTCAGTTCTGGTTCTGACACGATCATTTTTCCTTCCTTCTCCTAGTAACAAAGACAGTGTGTGCAGAGCAGTGTGATGGACGGTGCTACGGGCCCTACGTCAGCGACTGCTGCCACCGGGAGTGCGCTGGAGGCTGCTCTGGACCCAAAGACACTGATTGCTTTGTATGTGTGAGACCTCTCATTTTTCTTCTTCCTGGCAGTCATGGTGCATGTTTTAAGCGCTTTAACCCCTGAAACTCAGTTTTGCCCCTCTGAATGTATTGCATGCTTGCTCCCAGATTAGAACTGGAAACTCTAACGTTTGGTGTTTTTCACTTTATACTGGCATCACTTATCTGCCTAATATTACCCTTTGACAGATACGAGATTTGTAAATAGAGACTGAGAAATTTTAACACGGTGATCTCTGTGATTTTTATCTTTTGCTTCTATAGAATTATCTGTTAGAGGTGATGGGGAATTTTCAGGTGAATTTATCATAACACTCAAGTGTGACTTTTATTACTGCACAATGCGCTTTTTATTTGGAATTACAATTGGATTTATTTGGATTACAATTTAGCTTCTTTGTGAAAGTTGTTCCCTATTACTGCCAGATTGAATTTAAACACAGCTTTTTTACTGACCATACTAGGAAGGAGAGCGGTTCCCAAAATGTTCTACTGCAGGTATATTCTGCTACATATTCTTAGTTAGGACAAAAGAAGAGGTGTTTTTTTTTCCATACATATAGGCCCTTAGCCAAATCTGTCTCGTTTGTACTTCATATTAGTGACGGTGTGAATGACTTCAGCAACGGACACCAATCTCAAAAAACACGTAGCTCATTGCTCTGTGTTACAGAGGCAGGTTTTGCTGATGTTTTCAAGGGCAGCAAACCTAGGCCAAAGGAAGCTTAGAATTAGAATGTGCTCGCGAAAGTGATCTTCAGAGGTACCCGCGTGACGGAGGGGACGAACACCAGCCAACTTGAGTGAGGTCCTCTTAAAATCTGCCATGCAGTTTTGGAAGGACACATCTATGCTACGGTAAAGCACATGTAAGATGAGGAGGTGATCTGAATCATCCAGCACGGCTTCACCGAGGGCAAATTGTGCCTGATCAGTCTGATGGCCTTCTGTGATGGAATGATAGCACCGATGGACAAAAGAAGGGCAACCGATGTCGTGTACCTGAACTTGTGTAGGGCATTTGAAGTGGTCCCATGTTGTATCCTTTAAATTGGGGTGACTTGGATTTGAAGGCTGGACAATTTGGTGAATGAAAGGATTGGATGGTCCTAGCCAGAGAGCTGATGTCAATGGCTCTGTGTTCAGGTGGCGGCCTGTGATGAATGGTGTCCCCTAAGGGTCTGTTTTTGGACTGACACTCTTCAACATTTCGTTATCAATGACCTAGACAGCGTGATCAATTGTACGCTCAGGAAATGTGTAGAAAACATCAGGCTGAGTGGTGCAGTTGATACAGAGAAGGAAGGGATGCCATCCAGAGTGGCCTGGGCAGGCTTGAGGAGCGCAACCCCTGTGAACCAAATGAGATCCAACAAGGCCAAGTGCAAGGTGTTGCACATGGGTCAGGACTATCCCAGATATGTGTACAGACTGGGAGAAGAATGCATTGAGAGCAGCTCTGAGGTGTGGAACATGGGAGTCCTAGATAAATGAGAAGCTTGATGTGAGCCAGCAGTGTTCTCGTACAGCTTAGAAGTCCAACTGTATCCTGGGCTGTTTTAAGAGCTTGATGGCCAGAGGGGGAAACGGAGGTGATTGTTCCTCTCTGTTCTTCTTTTCACGAGACCCCATTCTGAAGTATTGTGTCCAGGCCTTGGGGTCGTCGTGGCAAGAATATTCTGGAGCAGGTCTGGAGGAAGGCTGTAAAGATGACCAGAGACCTGGAGCACCTCTCCTATGAAAACTTGGCTTGTCCTGTCTGGAGGAGAGAAGGCTCTGGGGAGACCTCCTTGCAGCCTTCCAGTACTTGATGGGAGCTTATAAACAGGAGAGAGACTGACTTTTTACATGGTCTGATAGTGAAAGAACAAGGAGAAATGGCTTTAATGTAATGCAGGTTTAGAGACCTGCACCCGGGGAGGAGCAACTGTGTGCATCAGAACAGTCTACTGGTGGAAAGGAGCTGTGTAGGAGTATATGTCTGGGTGCAGAACAGGTTGACCGTGATCCATCATCTCTCTTTTGGGGAAAGTCTGAGAGCCCTGGAGCTGTTCAGCCTGGAGAACAGAAGACTGAGAGGGGATCTTATCAGTGCTTATAAAAACCTAAATGGCAGATGTAGTGCGGATGGGACTGGGCTCTTTCATGACTAGGAACAGAACAAAAAGGTAGTGAGCACAAACTGGAACACAGGATATTCAACATAAATACGAATAGAAACTTATTTACTATGAGGGTTACAGAGCCCTGGAACAAGCTCCCAGAGAAGTTGTAGAATGTCCTCTGGAGATACTCAGAACTCAGCTGGACACCTTCCTGTGTAAGCTGCTGTAGGGAACCTGCTTCAGCAGGTGGGTTGGACTAGGTGATCTCCAGAGGTCCCTTCTAACTTCTATGATGATGATTCTGGGATCCAAAGCTTGCTGGAACTTCTTGGCTGGTTTGGACTAGAGTTGTGGAAACAGCATTTCTTCTTGTGATGTCATACAGTGTGAATGTGTAAAGAAAAGATTTATTGCTTTCATGCAATAGTGTAGGAACATCCTCAGTGCTGGAATGCTGAACCCATGTCTTGTTGGTCCATGCTCTAAAGTACTGCAGCCTGAAAGAAAAAAAACAGTTTTAAACAGTTTTTCTGATTAATGGCAGTTAAAGGAATACGTATGTTAAAAGTCATGCTACTATGTTTCTTCTGGTCTAGCAGGGATGTACCCAGGGCATTGCTTTCATTCACTGCTGGCCCCAGAGCAATGTAACTGAAATTCAGCAGGGGTCAGACAGTTTTCAAGGCAAGTCATTACTTGCTTGCGATGCACTGTGTGAAAAGTGTAACCCTTTAGGCAATGACCAACTGTGCTTCGTTCTCAACTGAGAGATACAACTCAGTTTTTCCTGGCGTACATCCTTGTTGATTCATTCCCATAATAGCAATGTTTAGCATCAAATCCTAAAGTTTGCTTACGTCATCAAAGCAATTACAAATGTCTACTAAGTATTACAGTCACGAAGTACAAGTTCCACAGTCTTCTTTTCCTGAGAAGTTCCATCTTGGAAGAGCACTGTCATGTTTTACTTCATGTGTTTGCACAGAGGATTGTTGTATACATAATGGAGTACTTCCTAAGTTGACAGGGGATATTAAAAAAAATGAGCTAAATTAGAACTTATTAATAAGTAAAGCAAAGCGTGTGATGCCTTAACAAATCTTCAGCACATTATGGCAGCTTGTAATGGCATCCTGCTTTAAATATGGTGTTACTTCACGATAAAATTATCTAGCCTCCTCCTCCATATGCTGCCTTACAATCATTTGGATACTCAGTTATAAAAGCAAGCCAGTAATCATTGCCTATGATAACTGCAAGCAAACATGCTAGAATAAAGTTTATTGTTTCTTCTATGCAAAATCAAGCTGGATCTAAAACTGGAAATGCACAACAGGCCGAATACTCTGAAATCAGAAAAATGACACAACTCTGCTCGCAGAGTGGGCTTCCTATCTGGTTCCTGGTAAGGAAGGGTAGGAGGGCAAAATCCAGTAGCAGTGGTTACTTACGATGCTAGGCTATTGATGCTAGGCATGCCAGGCTACAGTCATATGAGATTTGACACGAGGCATTGGGGGTGTGCTTTGTGACTTCTACTCCGACAGTTTTCCATAAGCTGTGATTAAAACCAAAGACAAGAGGTATGGTGATAAAGAATGCCACAATTTTTGTCATTTATTTAATTTTTTTTTTTAACCTTGCTAATTATCATTGCTGCATTGCTGATTATTCTTCCTGCATGCTATTACTCTTCATCCACACATTTGTCTCTTCATTTGTCAGAGCCCTGTCCTCTGGCAGCTGTGGGTGGTTGAGCTTGAATGCTAAGTGATACAAAGTCCTATTTTCTTTTCCCAGTGTGTGAAGCAACTGACCTTGTTAAACTTGCATTTAGGGAAATGACCCCCTCCAGTGCTAGCTCAAAAGAAGTTCTTATCCCTCTTGCTTTATAATTGGGAATTTCAGTTTTCAGCTGGACTGCGGACTCATGCTGTAAGAAGTGAAAAGGTTGGACCTCTAAAGAAAAGTCATTAGCATTTGTTTAGATTGATGATGATAAATAACTGTTCACTCCTGGCAGCTTTAGAACGTCCTATCGAGTTGTGAATTAGTTGATTAATGGTAGTAACAATAATTATGAAACAAATTGGAGCTCTGTTATGTTTTTGTAGGAGACACTGTAACAGTCAGCTGTGTTTCAGATTAACAGGTCTCTGATAATTCCCTTCACATGCCATGGATTTGCCAAGGTTCTAGCAAGAAATCTGCATAGACAAAATGGAGGTTAGATGGCTGTGCATCGCATTCCCCACTATTGCAACACTTGTGAACAGTTGTCAGGGCTGTTAAACTTAAAACCAAAACAGCTACGTATCCAACTACATGATTTAATTAAGCTGATTTTTTGGTTTTTTTCTTTCCTCCCCTGTTTTGCAGGCCTGCATGAATTTCAATGATAGCGGAGCATGTGTCACACAGTGCCCCCAGACATTCGTGTACAATCCTACTACCTTCCAACTGGAACATAATCACAATGCCAAGTACACGTATGGGGCTTTTTGTGTCAAGAAGTGCCCACGTAAGTGCTGCGTTGGCTCTCTTTTCCTTCAGTGATGGGAAGTTTTGAATTGCATTTCAGGAGCCCTGTGAGACAGCGAGAGAAGGAGAGTGAAGTGAATAGTGCAGAGCCTCAAATCGCTCTGTGTGTGCCTGTGTCTTGCAAGAGCTTAGTGGTGTGCTAAGGAGAAACAGAGTTCTGGGTTGCTGACGCTTTCCAAGTGTTGTATACTGGAGTAATTTTTCTGTTACAGGAAGGGAATTCACTAAGTTTCCATCCCCACAATGACCGTTTGTTACATTCATGCTATTGACAGCCCTTGTAGATTTAGAAACGAGCTGTTAAAATAATGCCAAAATGCCGTATTAATTCAGGGGGTTGTACAAATGTGTGTAATGAACAGAATTAAGTCTGCCGCCAGTAATATCTGGCACCAAATGTTCCATGATGTGGATGCTCTTTTCTTGGAATTGTGACGGCTTGACATAAAGTTACCATAAACATTTTCCTTAGCAGTTTTCCCAGTGGGGAAAAAAAAACTTGCTATACTGACAATACCATGGGTGAAATTACATTAGATGGAGTGGGATTAAAAGCAGTAATTCCGTGCGTGTGAAAAGCACGTGCTTCTGAAATGCCAGGCAGACGACGAAGAAGAAAATACTTACTGCAGTGATGACAATCTCTTAAGTCTTTGTTACAGACATTTTAGTTAGGTAAGAGAGACCATGTTCTTGTTCTCCCCTTAGATCCCACCAAAGTTTCCAGTTATGTTATCCATGATTTTAAACGTCATTTACCTGTGAGATAAAATGGGTGACCTGTAATAAGCTGAACCGTAACTCAACTCTAAGCTAAATCTGGATTTTGAGTGTCCACGATGAAGTTCAGATTGACAGTAGGCTGAGTCTGGGACTGTCACAGCTTCATTGTCTCTCATGAGTGTTGAATTATCTTAGGAAGTTAGATTTTTGTTTATTTTTATAAAGCTGGTATAGCGCGCACTGCTTTCGGGATGTGATCCTTTGGCTAAATACTTCATTGAACATTGTGATTTATTGTTTTCATCTCGACATTATTAAGCTTTCAGTCGAGTAGAATCAGTCTGAATCTCTTTTGGCAGTTGTTTTACAAGGCAAAATTGAAACAGCCATTGTCCCGTGCAGTACATTATCCCACATGAATACAGTTGTGTGTGTGAGAGAGAACTGTTTTAGTGACTTGAGTCACCAAATACAGGTCTAAATTGCTCATTGTTCTCAGAAGTGTCTTGGTAAGCATGAAGGTAAATAACATGTACTGACATAACGCAGTCATAAGACACGTTCTTCCAATATTGTGTGAAGTCCCATGGTTCACTTTCTCCCAATATCTTCTTTTTCAGACAACTTTGTGGTAGATTCCAGCTCTTGTGTCCGTGCGTGTCCGAGCTCCAAGATGGAGGTTGAAGAAAATGGTATTAAGATGTGTAAGCCCTGCACTGACATTTGTCCTAAAGGTAGGTAGTAATTTAGTATAACTGTTCTTGAATGTAGTCTGTTCTCCAGTAGAGCAAAGCAGTGTGTTATTTTGGCATGAAATATGTATGAGTATGCTGTAGAATATTTGATATTAATAGCCTTTGGATATCCACGGAACTTTGAACTATGTAGGCTGTGTGTGAAGCGTGTTCCTAAATACAACGTAATGAAAATTTATTCAGTTATAATGGTAGTATAACTAAACCAATTCCTTTTGCTCGGATAAAAATGAGGGCGATTTTTTCATTGGTTTTAGAGAAATCTGAAAGAATTCTTTATTATATCGTTTTAATGACTCGTATTTCCTGGAGGTGTTTCAGAGCTCTCCTTTTGTCATTCCAAAGGAGGCTGCACTAAAACCCAGGCTTCAGTATATGGTATGTTTCACGCTCAGCATAGCTTTAAGTTTCCGTCATTTTGACTGTTCTCTGAAAACACTTATTTTCCCAGAATCTTTTACCTCCTTTCTAAGTGTCTTAAAGGTAGAATAGAAGCTTTTCACTGAGAATGCTGATGAGAAGACAGGTATCTATAGGTTACTTTGGTCCTGAGCTCCACTGGGGAGACTTTATGCTCCCTGCTTATGTGTCTCAGGAGCAAAGCGCCATCACTTTTGCCTTATGGACTCATGTCATTTTTCAGTACTAGCGGAGGGAACTGGAGCTAATTCTGTAGTAATCTGAAAAGGAATTTACCACCAAGCTACTGCAAACCTTGTAAATCAACAGTCACGCCACCAGGCTGAAACAGTTAAACAGAGACTTCTGCCAATGCTGGGAAATGACATACTTAAACCTATTTACAGTTGAAAAGATACATTCGAATACATATGTATTGTTCTTGCCAAGCTCTTAGGCTTTACATAGTGGGATGGAGGGAAGCTGTCATATGTCTGGTATGATTTCTGGTGTGCTGATAATAGTAGCCATCTGAGGAGTCCAGTAAGAAGATAGATGCATCATCTGATGGAAACTGGGAGGGTTTTGTTCTTGGATGCATCAGAAAATGCAGCTGAGTTGTATTTAAATGCAGCCTAGAGAAGTTTCATCAACATTCATACCAAGGTTTCTTAAGGCCCTATTAATTTATTTAATGAGATGATGAAGAAATAATTTTTGTGCTTCCTTTCAAGAGGGCCTTCTGGCATATGAATGGTTAAGTTCACAGGCTTTAAGTTCACCAAAGCAAAGGGGACCTGTTGAGCTAGCAGTGTAGGACCCCTTCCTTTCGCAGTGAGTAGTGCAGAAATATAGGATGCAGCCAATCTAAGCTAAATAATCAAGTATCTCCTTACAGATGGCTTGAGTGGGAGTTTGTGGGGTTCGTATTTCCTTGAGATCCAGAGTGAAACATTTGTCAGGATGCCCTTCTGTGGCAGGTCCTTGAACTTACTGGTTTAAATTAGCACACGGTCCTAGGGGGATATGGGTAATGGGTGCCATTTTAATTCTTCTTTGCAGCTTTTTCTCTGAAAGAAATGAAGACTTGCATTTAGAAGGATGACACACTCTGATTTAGTAATTGTTTTTCCTAATTCTTCACATAAACACCTTGTTTTGGCAGCGTGTGATGGCATTGGAACGGGGAGCTTAGTATCAGCTCAGACGGTGGATTCCAGCAACATCGACAAGTTCATAAACTGCACTAAGATCAATGGCAACCTTATCTTCCTTGTTACTGGGATTCATGGGTAAGTGGCAAAACGTTAGTATGTTGTGTCATGGTGTGTGCCGGAACCATTAGTGCCCACCTCTTAATTATGGCTGCAGGCTTCTCTTACTCAACTGCAGACCTAAGCTAAATTAGTTTCCTACCTTCATTTGTTAAGGAAACTGTTAACCAGATCCTTAGGATTATACCTGTAGGGAAGGAGAGAATGAACCAGATGGCATTAGAAAGAGAAAAGCCAACTGAGAGCTTAGGTTACTTGATACAATTTTCAGCACTAGCTTTCAATAACAGCAGATAAGTTACCTTCCATTCGTTTGTTCTGAATTATGTTTAATCGGTGGTGAAATGTGCAGAATATGCCGAAAGTGCCTCGTGTAGTGAGAATTATCATAGCCTCAGTGGCTGTTGCTGCACATGCATGCAAAAAACCTGCCCTCTTGTCAACTCATTTTAATTATATCTATTCCAGTTTCAATTGCAGAGATGTGCAAAAATCAGTGATGCTTAGATGTGGTGTTTTGCTTTAAATATGTCCATGTATTGAATAGGTCTTAATAACAGGAGGTGATGTGGAGGTATAGAACCAGTATTTGGAGGTCTCATTTACATGTCTTTTTTGTACAGAAAGACAGACCAGCCAAATAACCTCCTGCTGTTAATAGTTTGATGAGCTGTTTGCCATTGTATCGTAAGTGAATGTGCGGTGCAAATTCAGCAGGATGGGATGTATATGGAGAAAGCAGATGTAATCTGTTTTGGTGGTCAGGGGAGGCATGATGTCAGTGACTGCTTGCTTGTTTTGTGCTCTTTGTCTCTGACAGTGCAGACATAGGGTTGTATTTTCTTACTGATTCGAGCTTTTTGTGGTGTAATCAGCCATGGTGAGTTAAACATGATGCTTTGAGGTATGGCGGGACCTTTTAAATTAAATAAAATCCTCAAAATGGACTAGCATGATGAAACTCTTTTTTTCCCTTTGTTGTAATAGATATACATCAACAGTACAAAGTATTCAATTACTTCTGCTGCTGGGTAGTCTTCAAGTTGTAATATGCTTTTAGCTTCTCAGAGTTTTCAGTATTGGTTGCCATTGGTTATCAGGATGTACAATATGAGATATGGTTCCCAGCCTAACTCTGTGTTTGCAGTTCCGTGGCTTAGTGTGTGCTGAACTCAACTTCTGCAGATGGATCTGAAGTGGGATTCTGGCACGAGTAATAGCAGCAGTTTTTTTGTTGGCCTTCCTTAGATTTAGATGTGTTAAGATAATGAAGTTGTTGACTCCGGGTTGCACGGCTCAAGTTTCCCTATGAGGTGAGGTGGAGAGAAATGACTCGTTTCTTTGATTTGCTGGGGTGATTGGTTGTAATATTTCTTCACCTACAACTTGACTTCAGCCACACAAAAGCTGAAAATCCATTTCAGTGGAGCCGTGCAGCTCACTGATGTTGAAAAGGCCAGCAATTGTGAGCTTTGGCAGTGTACTTGGCCTTCTCATCTCCAGCAGGGAGCACAGTGTGAAAGGTTAATGTAGCATAGGGAGAAAGAAACTGAGGTTCAAGGGGTTTAAGGAAATGCAGCTTCAGGCTTGTGGAAGCCCCTTGGAGGTCACACAGGAGTCATTGCTCATACCTTAGCACTTTCTCATCCAGTCGGATGAGTGTTCACAAGGCCAGTCATAGATCTGTTACCTCTCACAGGACAGGAAGTACTCTAGCAAATGCAAGGCAAGCAGCTGGAGGAACCAAGCAGTTCTCTCTGCATGATTCTCTTTCATTAAGAGATCTGTGATTTGGAGTATCACAGGGACATTGTTTTGTAAAAGTTGCAGTAGTAGTGAAGTTACAAGGTGTAACTTCAAGTTACAAGTAACAGGTCTATCAAGTTTAAAGAGAACAAAACCAACCTTGAATAAAACACTCTGGGGAAGAAAAAATTCTGGAACCGCTTTTTTGTTTAAAGCTTTAATTACATTTTGCAAGTTATTAATACAGAAAGGAAATCCAAGATGATACTAGGTACGCTGCTGGTTACATAGATGAACCATATGGAGCAACAAGGATACATACCTCCACTTGAACTTCTAGTTACCTGCTGTTCCAAATCTGTATGTTCTGTGAACTGTAACATTGAAGTCTGTATTTTCAGCACTTCAGATTGTAGAGACTTAAAGTTTAGCTGTCTCTGAAGGATTGAAAGATGTTTTGTAGTCTCAGAATGACTTCATTGCTTGAAAGACACTGAGTGGATTTTCTTGTTTTGATTGCTAACAGTGTGATTACAATTGATTCTGTCATTTTTGATCCTGTTATTTTGTAGCTTGTCTTTCTGTTGCCTCATCATTTGAACTTAGTCCCTATGTATTTGTGACAACGTCTGTTCAAACTGCGTGGGTCACTCCAAAAATGTTGCTTCCTATTTATTTCCATGGCAACAACAATACATATAAGGAGCACATTAACAGTTCGTAGCTGAGAGTTTTCTCTATCACAACTCTGTTTTTCGACGTAGTCATAACCATTAGCTGGGCATTTTTGCCAGTGATGAACAAGAGCCTGCATGCTGTGCTTGTAAAAGTCTGCACCAGCACAGGTGACCCACTGTTCTAAGGCTGCCACGATGGCATCATTGATGGGAAAATATTACCCATGAAGCCCGTCTTTCACTGGCCTGAACAGATGGAAGTACTGATTCAGTAGGCCCTGACCAACTTAGATGCAGTGTTCTTTCTGTTCCTGTGTTGTAATCTCTGTTAAGGACAGACAGCCCTAACTATCAGGAAGAGCAACAACCCTCCGTTATAGGCAGTGTTTTATCTCCCCTTTAGTTGTCTGTCTGCAGTTATGCAGTCAGTTAAATCTCTCATTCTCAAAGGTGTAAGGTTCATTTGTGCCTGTTCTACTGAGAAGTCTTGTCTCTGCAAGTAAAAGTGGTAGATGCCTGCATTTCTCTACAAGTTTGCACGATGATAACGCATATCAGGCATTTGCCTGTTAAAGGGGTTTAAGTGTATATTCACCACAGCACAGACTTGTGAGGCCTGTCTCAGGAGATAGCCTGGCTCCAGTTCTAAGAATGTCCATAGTTGTTCAGAATCCATTAATTTTCCAACACCTAAGGGAACAGTGGCGAAACCTGCAGCCCACACTGCCTGAAATCAAAGCACTGACCTCACGTTATAAAAGAATGTTTCTGTATGGCAGAGCTTTGAGAACGCTGTGGTGGTTGGGGTTTTCTTTAATTGTTATTCATGGTGTCGTATTTTGTCTGTTAAATCTTTCAGGGATCCGTATCACACAATCGCTGCAATTAATCCTGAGAAATTAAATATCTTCCAAACAGTGAGAGAGATAACAGGTAACAAACACTTCTGATGTCCTACAATTTCTTTTCATTTTACATTTGCTGTTGTCATCTGGTGGGTTTTCCGAGGAGCACAGATGCTGTTTTCTTAAAACTCACTCGACTATAAATTCGATAGCTGATCCTGGAGTTGTTAGTTATTAAAGTATTGTTCATGAATGTGATGTTCTTTACTTTACAAATGAATACAGAATAAACATTGCCTTTGGGTTACATGAGCATCGGAAAACCAAGGCCTTACTGTTAAGTGAGCACTGTGCTGGCAAAGTGATACAAGCAGTGCAGATGCTAATGGAAGTCTCTGCTGTACTAGTGGAATTATCCCTTTGCTTAAAGATGCATTGTGTTCCAGTCCTGTACTGAAACAAAACCATAGCTAACCATGCACTGCATGTGTCTGTGCAGAACAAAATACAGAGTTGCACTAACTGCCTTTGCCAGGAGTGCTCTCCATTGATGACCGGTCCTCACACATAGTCAGAAATGAAAGCAAGTTCTTTGTTTTAGGAAAGTCCTGTTATCTTTTAATGCGTCATAACGGGTCTCTCAGTTTCTGTCATGGAGCTCCAATACATTTTAAACTAATTGTAACTTTGCTGCTGCTCAGAAATGGGCATTTCAGATTGCGGTCTATGTTTAAACTTGCCCTCGGTGTGGCTTTTGAAAATGGATTTACTTCTGTGACACTTCTGCTGTGACAATGTTCATGTCTTCCTTTTCCTTGCTGGAGGAGACAGTGCAGAGCAGGCTGGTGAATGCTGTGTGCTGCTGTCTTGGAATTCATTACCTATTTATTTCTTTTTCTCAGACCATCGCTGTCTTTCACTTAAAGCCTCAGCCTGTCTTAATGCATGCGTGTGGTAAAGCAGTCTTTATGATTGGAATGATGTTCACGTTTGCTTTTTCTCCTTCAGGGTATTTGAACATACAGTCGTGGCCTGAGAACATGACTGACTTCAGGGTGTTTTCTAACTTGGTTACTATTGGTGGAAGAGCTCTGTATAGGTAAGGTACTTTCTGTGTTCATGACGCTGTTTTTCATTAGCATTTCAGTAGCGTGGGATGCAGCACTTCTTGGGAAGGATGTCCTAACTTGGCACGTTTTCTCAGTTGGCAAGCTGTTCATTAACAGTATCTTCGCTGTTCCATTCTTTACAATGGACAATAACTTTTGAGTGTGAAGTTGTAAAAGAAAAACAAACAGCATCAGATTATCCTGGTTCATTTCTGCAGCTGCCAACTTCCTGTTCATTTAATACTTTCTATGTTTTCAAGTATTTTACGATGTGAAATGTACCTTGAAAGATACTCGAACTTAGCCTCATTGTCTGCGTGCCCACACAGATGTGTATAGAAGTGCAGTCTCATATGTCCAAAGAGCAATCTGGTTTAAAGAAGCAAGAAGAGATAAGGAGGTTGTACTTAGCAGATGATATTGTTAGCTCTGTAGTGCCATTTTTACCAGAGGTGTTTCCATCTGAGAACTGATAGGGAGGAACTGATTTTTGAAGAGAAGAAAATGCAGTGAGGAATAATTGCAGAAGACAAGATACCCTGTAGAGTGGTGTAAAGAGGAAACTGGTTCCCAGTTGTGTAAATGCAGCATTCTGCTGACATTTCTAACAGCAGACCAAGCAGATAATGGATAGCAGTGAAGCCTTGAGATTGAATTTCAGCCCAGCATTTTGTTCAGAAGCAGCAGTTTTTGTTTAGAACAGCTGGAAAACAATTATAAACATTAAAACACAGCAGTGTAAAGGATGTTGAGAAGCTGGATGTTGTTCGCTTGTCTTCAGTCACACCATACGCACAGTCGTTCCTGCGTTACACAGTCGTTTACCATTCCGTTGATAGAGCAGATAACCACAGCTTACAATAGCAGAAAAATGAACGGTAGAAAGTGGGTGGAAAAGATTCCTTGAAAGTAACAGTTTCTTCCTATATTATCATAAATGACATTAATTTGTCATGTTAATACATTTCAGGATACATTTTACACAACTTCGTCAGTTTTCCCTTAGCATATAAACCATCACAGTATTCATTTTGATGTCTTGCAAGGAAAAAGAAACAACTCATTTTCTTCAGTTTTCTTGACGGCACT